>NW_021940780.1:665326-701182 GCF_001715985.3 Manacus vitellinus
CACCCTCACTGGAATTAGGATGGGATGGGTTGGTACCTTCTCCCCACCGGCTGCCAGCGAGCCCTGGCTCAGCCAGGCCTGAAACACTGGGAAAGGTCAGAATTGTGTGAATCCCATTAAAAACTACATGTAGAAATGCAAGCTTTGTGCTCAGCACTTGGTCCCAAGGCCATATTGTGGACCTCAGCTGGTCAGAATTGGCCACGGTCCATCTGGTTTGTGCCCAGTGCCAGGGATCAGAGGGCAGGAGCTGAGCTGGGATGCCCGTGAGAAGTGCAGAGGGAAGAGCTGGGTGGATTGAGGGCAATTGGCTCAGTTTGACTCGGCCACCAGGGTGGCCCTGTGGTCCAGATGGCCAGGGCTGAGCGAGGAGGAAAGCAATGAAAACATTCCTGGCGATATCAGCTGCAGGTTTTGTCTTAGAAGAGAGTCTGGGAGTGGCTGAAAATGGAGATGGCACACTGTACCACTGGTCATGTTGGGGATACAAGGGTTTGGTGCAGCTTTATCAGTGACTTTTATTGGAATTTAGTTTAAGAAGAATTCAGGAAGCAGGAAAAGCTACTTAATGAGTGAGTAGAAATGTGGTGTCCTGGGGTTTTCATGTTGCTGGAGGCTGCCACGAATTTCACGCCAGGGAGAACAACACGATGCTGCAAAGTCAGATGACAAACAGAAACCTCCATCACCACTGAGATCATGGCAGTGTCTCAATCCCATTTTGTCTCTGTAATGTGTTTATGATCCAGCTTTGCCCAGTGAAATGCAGGGGTCAATCCCACTCTTTCCCTGCACTCCAGTGATTCTTTCTGATCCTCCTGGGTGAGCACGGGAACGTTTGTAAAGCAGAAATGAGTTTTGACCTCGTGGAGAGCTTTTGAACCCCGAGGTGGGAGTCACACAGTACAGGATCCACCCCTTTTTTAGCAAATGGAATTTAAAAACAGAACCAACTCTTGGCCTGGTTGGTTCACCTGGAGTTTGAAGGAGCCATTTCTTAGGCTGAATGTGCTGCTGTTGAGAGATCACGGACGTGCTAATGGCTGTTCAACTGAGGTTTGGGCTTGTGACATAAATGCTGCACTGAAATTAGTGTCTGGCTGAGATTCAGGCTCAGATAGGCTATTTGAAGATGTATTTTGTGGCACTCAGGTTTTAAGAAATGTGAGATAGGAGTTATTCTATTTTTCCAGTCAGTCCCCTGGGTGAGTTGTTTTGATGAAACTTGGCAGACATACAAAACTTGCAGAGATCCCATCTTTGAGTCTCTTTTCTTTTTTTTTTTTTTTTTTAATCATGGGGCCTTGTCATAATGTCAGAGAAGAGCAGAACCTGTAGAGACAACCAGTATGAAAAAGGGATTTTTATTTTTAAACTACAAAGCTGCAAACAGTACAGAGTTGGGCTGGCTGGCAGAAAATGTGCAAAATGCTGTAAGTTTTGCTTTTCTTTATTGAGAACTGTAGTTAAAAATGCCTTGTGTTTATTCAGCATGGAGAAGAGAAGCTCTGGGTTGACCTAGTTGAGACCTTGTAGTACCTGAAGGAGATGACAGGAGAGATGGAGAGAGACTATTTAGAAGGGCCTGGAGTGATGGTATAAGGGGGTGTGGCTTCAGACTGACAGAGGGCAGAATTAGATGGGATATTAGGAAGAAATTCTTCCCTGTGAACGTGGTGAGGGGCTGGGATGGAATTCCCAGAGAAGCTGTGGCTGCCCCAGGGTCCCTGGAAGTGTCCAAGGCCAGGTTGGAGCAACCTGGTCTAGTGGAAGGTGTCCCTGCCCATGGCAGGGGGTGGCACTGGATGATCTTTAAGGTCCCTTCCAACCCAAACCATTGCATGATTCCATGTGGCTCTTGACAAGAAATGGAGAAAGGTCCCATTTCTGATGTCTCTGGTTCCCTTTCACACCTAATTTTTGAGAACCTATTCCTAAAATTAAATTGCTTCAGCACTCTGGCTGTAATATAATGATACAACAAGTCTGTAATCCCTTAATTCTCCCTTGGACACTGGGGACATGAATCTGAGGACTCTGGGCAATGTCCCCTGCACCCTTCTCAGGGCCCAGGACTGAGTTCACAGCCCCAGTGAAGTTGGGCTGGAGAGCAAAAACAGCAGCACCAGCACAGCCCTGTGGCCTCTGAGCTGCAGAGCTGGGGTGAGTGCACCTGGATCTGCATGTCAAATCAATTAGCTGAAGCTTAATTAGCTGCAATTTAATTAACGTGTAATTTCGTATTACTTGACTGGAGCACACAAAGAGATGCCCTTTCCCTGTCCACTCCTGACTTCCTCTCCCTCAGAAGGTGCTGGGGCTAAATATGAGATCTATGGAAAGGACAGGAAATTAGGAGTCATTTCCACATCTATTTTAATTTATGAAGAACATGAGACCCTTTGACTTCGAGGACATCAAAGCAGAGCAGGTTCTGGTCCTCCTGTTCAGAGCTGCATCTAGTTAGTGCTAAAAAATGGGGTGACTTGGGGTGAATTGTTACTGATGAAAAATAGCAACTATTTAGTGGAATAATAGTAAATAAAAATAAAACTATGTAGTAACTAACAATATATGAATGAAAAATAGCCTTCAGCTCTGCCTTATAGCAGCAAACCACCCCTATGAGTTTTCCACCTGTTTCCTCCTCCTCGTCACAAAATTGTTTATTTCTTCTTTATACAGAGTAATAACATTTCCTAGCAGGAAATCATAATCATACAACCTTCCTATGACTAATTAGATATCCAACTGTAATAGTGCCCACAATGTGTGTGTGGACTGTTCCTTTAGTCCATCTGACCAGGGCAAAATCACTTTTTCCTACCCAGATTTAGGAAGTCTTCAAACACAGTTAAGGAACTGATTTTCTTCATTGCTTTGCCCCATCATTCTTCCAGCCTTGTGGTGATAAATTATGCAACAGCCACTCAGAGCATCTGAGACTCTCCTCTGTTTAATTTGCTCTGAGGAAATCACCATGGCAGTAACTCCAGGAGCAGGGCTGCAACTTGATATATTTGTTAATAGAGTCACACTGACAATATCTCCTATGATGTAATTGATTGGAAAAGCAGCAATGTTCCCAGTGTGGTCTAGCAGGTAAACATGCAATAAATTAAAAAGTACAACGAGGGGAATAGTTGCCCAAAGGATAATAAACTGCAGTGATGTACAAAGCACTAAAACCCAAGGGCTTATGCAGCTGTAACCATTCAAAAGGCACTTACCAAATTACAGAAACTAAACAGGATTTGGCTGCATTAGCAGGAGGTGGGAGAGCTCTGGGGAAAACCCAGGTGCTGCAGATGCTTTGTTTCAGCAGGTGCTGCTCATTCTCTAAATAGGTATTTAATCAGGTCCCCAGGAGGGGTTGAGAGGAAAGTGAAGCTGAGGATTGTTTGTGCCTGGTGGTTTTGTCAGAGTAGCTGGAGAGCTTCTGCTGCCTGTCAGGTTGGAGGTAATTCAGATTTCTTAAATGTCCTAAGAATTCATTGAGTGTCCTGATAATTCTGCTGTGCCCATGCAGGTGTTGGTGTCTGGGGGTCTCCTCCTGGAGAGCAGCCTGTCAAGTGCTGTTGATGTTCTGAAAACTATGTTTGTGCTGGAAGAAGGTCCATGATAGTCATGCTGGAGAAACCTGTGTGGTGTTAGAAAATGAGCTGTTGTGTTGTCTTTGAGGGGTCCTTGGGGGGACCCTGTTGCTTATTGAGGAGTCACTGTAATAAAAGAGGCTGTTACTGGTGGCATGAAATGGGAGAGTGCCCCTTGATCAGCAACATCTCAAGAGCCTTTTTTCTTCCCTTGCTGTGCATCAAGTCTACAGGAAATGCCTTTTAAAATAGCAGGAATGTTCTAGAACCACTCCTGCTTTACCTCAAGCCTGCTTTGTACCACTTTTTACAGTACTAAAGAGACTAAAAGACTTTTTACATGTCTATAATGACATTAGAATAGATGAGAGTAAAATCAGGTTCTTCAGATCAGAAGGTTTATACCCTGAGCTGCCAGGCAGGCAGAGAGGATTGCTCCTCATGCTCTTATCTATGTTTTAGGATCATGGATAATGTCCTGCTGGCCAGGAGCTCAGCTGGCAGTGGCACCTGCCACCCTGCTTTTTTGTCTGTATCTCCTTTTAAACTGTTGGGAGATGTGAAGCCTTGCTGAGAATGTTTTTATCAGTCAAAGGATGAGGAATGTAATCCTTCTCCCCACCCCCAGCAGCATTCCAGGAGCATCTCTGGATCTGTTTTGCAATATTTTGCCATGCAGAAGTGCTGTTGCTTTTCCATTTCTGAGCATAACCCAACCTTTGCCACCTTCCATTCAGGCAAACCCCTGTCACTTTGTAAAATCTGCTTATGACAAATGGCACTAATAAATTTTTCTGCCACCCAGCCTGATTTGTGATGGTTCTGGTCTCAGGGATAACACAGGGTCAGCACTGCTATTTCAGGAGCCTGTGTGATGCTGAGTTAAAGCCCTCCAATACCCTTCCCCCATGAGATGGAAACTGTTTTCAACCAACGTTTCTCACAGTCCCAGAGACCTCCTGCTCTGTTTTTTCTTGGTTTATACCTATTGCTGAGAAGAGAACGTTGCTCTCTCAAATACACGTGATTATAAACATCCTCTCCTTTCATCTCACCTGCTTTGGGTAAACTTCATCTTGTGTGGTATTCGGTGCTTTTTCAAATGTCTGAATTCCTGTGGAGATCAGTAGTTACAGAACAGGCTAAAATTCAGTCCTGCAGTGCCCCTCTATTGTGAAGGGGTTTGCAGAGGAGGACAGCAGCAGCAGTATCTCAGCCGAATCGATCGTGGTGCTGGGCAGGAATACAAATGCTGCAGGAGCCCTCTGGTGAACTGCAGCTCAGGGTGGAGAAAACAGAGCTCTCAGATTCCTGCTTGTGGAATAGGATGTTTTGTGTAATCACAGGGAAATCACTGGCTCTCTAAAATTCATCCCTTCTTTTTCCCCGTGCTCCGTGTTTGGTGTGACAGCCCTTCCTTATGCACTGCTACAGCCAAGTTTCAAAGACTGGCTGAGAGGTCCCCTCTGGGCCAGCTGGTTTGATGTGAACAGAACACTCAGGCCCTGAACTGGCTCTTGCTGTAGAGCAGAAAATGGTGCTGCAGGGAGATTGATGTGTCTCCACGTGCAATGGCAGCTGCACAAATTACAGCCTTGTGAGGACCAGGCATTGCCAGCTTCAGCTGCACTTGGGGCTCCACTGCTCTGGTTCTGATCTATGGGTATGTAAATTTGTGTGCCAGGGAATTAAACCTGTGTCTGAGGTTGGGGGTGAGAGAAAGGTTGGAGTATAAACACATAAAAATGGCAATAAAGTCTCTAGATTTCCCTGCATTTGAACCACGCTGGATCTCAGTTTGGCGCTTGTAACGTGGCAAGATGTTTTATTGTGGTCCATTCCCACAAGGTGAATTAAAGTAAGGATTAAAAAGCCCTTATAAATCAGATTTTATAGTAGCCTGAACCACCTGCAAACTGTTGGTACTTGTTTTCAAAATCTGCCATCATTCTGCTGTCAGATTGATTTTGGTTTCATTAGCAGAGCTGGCATTGCCTGTGCTGGCAGAATCCACTGGCTGCATAAATTACTATGGGTAGAATTGTAAGCAATGTCTTAATTTTGTCAACAGCATTCCAGAGTGCCAATGATCCCCTTTATATGCACTATTTTTAGTTGTCTTGGCTGGATGGTTTTTTTTCAGCAGATTTTACCTCTGTCAGAAATAACAGAATTACGTGAGCCTGTAGTAGTTACAACAGATAGGAAGGTGCTGTGTGTGAGATCCAAGTAGAACATTTACCAAGGGGCTTTGTAACCAGTTTGATTCAAAGGGTGGCTTTTGAAATACTGAGAAGAGTGTTTTGGTGGCCCTGTGTAGCAAAAGGATAGGATAAATATATCTCCAATTTACAGGAATCTCTTCTGGGCAGAAAATACAAAATGGAAGGGGATAGTTTGAGCTTTGCTCATTGTGAGGGATTTAAATTTTGGTTCCCAAAGCTGTGTGAGTGCTACAGGAGATGAGAACTCTGGACTGTGGAGGAAGAGTTCAGTTCCCTGTGGCTGTGCAGCCCCTGCTCCATCAGCAGCTGGTTTGCACAGATGAGTATTTTGCAACCTGGCATAAAGTCTGAGCCTCCAGCACATCATATGTGACCAAATTGAACATCTGGGGTGCTGGACTTCACCTCTCCTGAAGGTTTCACCAGTGTTGGTTGCATTAAATCTATGAGAGAACATAATGGGTGCATGGTCTGTGTCACAGGCTGTGGAATTGTCTCCAAATGGTTCTGTATGAATGAGGTGTCTATAAATGTGTAATTAATGAACACGAGAGGAGCTAACAGCCAGCAACCAAGCCTGGGCACTATAAATCAGGGGGAGCGTGTGCTCAGGGAGTCACTTTGAGCCACAATTGATTTTTGCAGCTAAGGACTTGATGTCAAAGGTACCTTTTTTCTCCTTGGTGGTGAGTAAATACGGGCAGAGCAGTGAGAGCTGTGTTGGGACAGAGAGAGGGCATTTGCAGTGTAAGTGTGGAGTTCATGCTGTGGTGTATCCCTTCAAGAGATGAGGTGGTTGATAGCTTTGTTCCCTTGCTCATTCAGAAGCATTCTTTGTTAGCAATGCTCTGTCTGTTCAGTGTAATAGGAATGGATTTGTTAAATGTGAAAGAGTCCCTGGGTTTCAGTTGAAAACCCGTGGCAGATTTGCTAATGCAGGTTTTACAAGAAGATATTTGTTTCTCTGAGAAACCAAAGAGAGAGCCAGAGAGTTCCTAAAAGCTCTTCAGGGCTGTGTGCTGTGCTCCAGCCTCTCCCTCCTCTCTTCCTTCAAAGCTCTGGACTGGCAGGAAAAGCTTTTCCCATCACTCAGGGCTGGATTTGGCTGCCAATACACAGAGAGCCGATTTAGGTGTCTGCTCTAAGTCACCCTGAGGTGAAAGCCTGCTCTAAATCCTATTAAAGCCAGTGCTAAGACCCCATAAACTGAAATGGGTTTACAGATTTCTTCTTGTATCTTAGCACTTTTATGGTTTTATTGGTCAGTGGGTACCTTTTGGATAAGCTGTAGTTGAACCTGTGTGGGACAAGTATCCTTATTCTTTTAAATTGGAGTGGAACATGTAACGTGCAGTCTGGGAAGGCAAATAATATGTTGGTATTCAGGGAAAAACTACCCCCAAGAACTGAGCCTGACCTTTAAAAATGATCTGTCTCTTTTGGTGAGCGGGTTGTTGTGTTTTATGTTGGGTACTTTGCAGCAGTCCTGCTCTGACATCCAGGTTTGGGAATTTACTTTATGAAAGGTGAAATTAGTGAAAACGATGACATTTTTGATACTTGTTATATGAACTGCCTTTAGATATCACACTACAGAAATCTGGCAAAAGCAAAGCTGAAATTTAATATACAGGACAGTGTTACCCTTGCCCACAGGATAAATTTTCTATCCTGCAGCATCATAAGGTCGACAGGGTTGTTTTTTTTTCATTACATTCCTATATTTCCATTCACTTCAGTAGAATTAGTCTTACTTCTCCCAAAATTGGCTGTGATAAAGGTTTTATTTTTTTTCATTTAAGTAGGTTTATTGAGATAAAGGTAGAAACACAACATTTGTGCCTTGAGTAGACAAGACACCATCATCTGCCCTCCAAGGGGGGTCTGATACTGAATACTCTGTTTTGACAGTGGGCCAAGCTGTGAGCACCCTCTTGTTGGCATTGTTTTATTGAGTGAATACCTGTTTGAAACATATCCCTGTGTTTGTTTAATCTTGAAAGGAAGTGCCCACCAATGTGACAGAAGTTTTGGCACTTCAAGTCCTTTTCAGTCCTGACAATTGATATGTAACTGGAGGAGAAACGATTTGATAACTTCAGCCTTGATACAAGCTCAAGAAATAATGAGTAAATGACTCATTATTGGCTGACCTGTGACTTAGGATTGGGGTCGTGGTTCAGGGTTTTTCTGGAGTGTTACCACAGCAAGATCAATACTCCAGGGAAGTAAAGATTGGCTCTATATCTTTTGCACGAGGTAGTGAGCTCAGTAGGACATCTCATGTTGAATTCTCAGAGACCAGCCTTCTGTGAGCATGTTTTATTCATTAACCTGGAAACCTTGTGAAGAAACAAGTGACAGCAATTATTAAACATTTGCTGCATTTAATTTATTCCCCTGAAATTCTGCTGTGGCTTAATAGCCAAGGAAAAAGTTTGCAAGGTGATGGAGCAAGACTCCATCTGTTCAGACAGATTAAAGGAAATGGAGGACAACTTTTAAAGGATGAATACTAAAGGTATTGTTATTGCTCTTGCTGAGCTTAATTACAGACAATAGGGACCGATAAATATGTCTACAGTTCATATTGATTGCTCTGTGAATGTATACATCTATTTAAAGGCAAAGTCAAAGATGTTTCAGCTGGATATGACCCATCAAACCAGGCATAAAGCTGGAAGGGAAAGGTTGGCCAAGTGAAAAGGGTGGGTTTGTTCCCCATCCTGCTCTGAGGTGTTTCTAAAAGTCACTCAGGGCATCAGATGAGTGACCAGGTGTGTTCTTCACCTCAAAGGCTGGGCTTGAAGGGGCCTCTGGAGATGGTTTAGTCCACTCCCCCTGCTCAAAGCGAGATCTAAAACCAGAACAGATTGCTCAGGACCGCATCCATTTGGGGTTTGAAGGTTTCCAGGGATGGAGACTCCACAACCTCTGAGGAAAACCTTATTCCTGGCTTTGAGGACTCTCACAGTGACGATTTTTCCTGTGTTTAAATGGAATTTGCTGTGTCTCAGCTTGTGCCAGTTGTTCCTTGTGCTGTCTGGGGGCAGGATCAGGCTCTGTCCCCTTCATTCCTCATCAGGAACTTGGGCACACTGATGGGATTCCCTGAGCCTTCTCTTAAGCCTAAAATGGTCCTGCCACCTTGTCCTGTCCTTGTCTGACATGCTCCAAACCCAGAATCATCCATGTGACCTTCCTTGGTGCTTGTTTAGTATCTAATGAATAAAAGCTTGGATTTGGAATATTTCAGGTTGCATTCAGGCAAGTAATTTCATTTCCTGGCCGGGTTTCCTTGTCTGTTTAAATAAAGAAAAATTCAAAAAGCTTTGCTAATTTATTTATTTATTTATTTTAAATTAGCACACTCTAGATCCAGGGGAGGGAAGAGAGAAATTTTCATGTGGGGAAAATGAGATCTGAATGGCTAAGTTAATCCAGATCCCTAAGTAGTTCAGCCTTTGAGGATCCCAGTTAAATTAATTTCCAGGACAACTGACACTTATTGATTTTAAAAAAAACCAAAACAACAACCAAACAACCCTTCAAACTTCTGAAGAAACTGTCTTTAGTCATTTAGATAATTTGAAAATTTCTACCAAACTCAATGAACTCTCAGTTAACCTAAGTCATTGTTATAAAGAGTGAATTTAGCAAAAACAACAAAATTTCCCCGGTGAGACCAATAATTAGAGCTTGTGCTGTGTTTTATAATCATTTTTGATGGGGCAATAAGTGTGCATATTTTAGTGGAATAATTTCACCCTTTTTATAAAAAAAAAAAAAAATTAGGGTGGAATTGTGGCTTTTATTTTCCTCAAAGGTTATCTGGATTTTTCTCCCCTGTAGGGACTAAATGCCCTGAAGACACACTGGGTTGCTTATCCAATTATGGCTGCTTTCCTAACTAATAGTTTTCAGATATTCACTTTTAATGCCTTTTATGCCTCTTGAAAATGCCAGCAATATTGCTCATAAATCATTGTCCTTTCCTTTAGCTGGGCTGGATTAATATAAATTCACTTTAATTACAATTCTAGCTGGAGCAACTGCATTTAATCCTACCTGGGTTTTGGGTGGGTATTTAGTGCAGCTCATTAAAGAGCAGTGGTTCAGGTTGGTGTCATTAGATGGGAAATGAGATACAGGGGAAGGGGATTTATGTACTGGTGGGTATTGCAGCTTTCCTTAAGGACCATTATTATTTAGGGTTTTCTTTATCTGTGTGCTTTTCTTTTGGTGTTTTCTGCTTAGCACCCCATCATTGTGTCAGCTTTGTGCACAGATTTGGAGGTCTTTGAAATACCTGTGTGTGAAACTCCCACTGCCTGGAGTGTCAGAGGTGGAGGTGTGACAGGGACTGGGTTATATTTTGGGTTATTTCAGTTGGAGGTCAGTGTTTGTTGGTGGGAAGAGCCAAGATTGTGTTTGCAGGTGTAGGGTTGAGTCAGAGTTGCTGATTCTGTGATCTGGGGAGGGACACCAAGCCCCATCTCCTGCATGAAGGGCTCCTCAGCCACCTTGGGTACTCACTGGGGTATAAATACCAGCATTTTATCTCCATGCTGTGCTAGAACCAACACAGGGAAAAAAATCAGCTGTGTTGAATATGATAAAACTGGTGATTTATATTGCTGGGGAGTGGAACACAAACTGAGCCCGAAGGTGAAAACAGAGGTGGAAACCCCAATGTAGCCCCCTGCCTCTTTAGGGAAACACCTCTTTCTTTTGCTAGACATCAATCCAGGGAAGAAGACCTCTGTGTGCTTCATTTTTCTTTGCTGATGTCTTGATTTGATTGAATTCATGGTGCTGCAAAGAAACATTGCCAAGCAGCCCAAGAAATAGTGTGGGGTTCTTCCAAACCAGCAAGTGCAGCACAGCTTTGCCTCAGCATAATTAGTGAGAGCATGGCTCCACTCACCTGTAAATCACCTTTTCTCTGCATGGGGCACTCCTGTTAAATGCTGACTACCTTCTTTCTATCAACTGGCACAGCAACAAGTGACAGTATTAACCCTGATGCCTGGGGAGAGCCTTGGGGAGCCTGATGCAGATGTGCATCAACACAGGGACTCTGCTTCCACACAGCAATTTCATTTCTCTAGCCATTCATTTCTGGGCTATTCATGAAGTCATAATTTAGGAGGCTGTGATGTTTTTTTTTTTTTCTTTAAAGGAGAAATATTGTGGTGTCTTACAGTTCTTTGCATGTCTCAGTTTCCCTTGGAAGTGTCACTTCTGACATTTGACCAGGCACTAAACCACTTTCTTCTCAGTTCTATCACACTGAGAAAACATTTCTGAGAAAGACCAGTCCTACTGGTTTGGGAAGACAGGTAGTGTTATGGCTGAAGTGCTGTCTGAGCCTCTGTCTGGCTTCATTGTTTTAACTCTTTTTAAATTTTTCTGCCACTTGGAATCACCAGAGGGAACTTCTGATCTGAAGGGCAAATAACTGACTCGTACTCATCTTGTACTTGAACAAGGAGAAAACCACCTCCCAGCCAGCCTTACAGATTTGTCTGGAACTGTTTGGTGATCTCTCTCCTCTCTGTTCTCCTTTTCTTTCTTTCTGTCTTCGAGGGTGACCCAAATGCTTCCCCCTTGGCCCTGTGTTGGCTGGTGGTTGTGCTGGAGTGATGGTCCCCGAGCACATCCCAGCCCCACCCACAGCTGCAGATCATTCTTTTGGAAGCATTCCTTATTTTCCATAAATATTGAAAATGGTAAATAGGATTGCTTATGGAATCCCAGGATGATTTGGGTTGGGAGGGACCTTAAAAACCCACCTTGTTCCAACTCCTTGCCTTGGGCAGGGACACCTTCCACCAGAGCAGGTTGTTATTGTGCTGAAAGGCTGAGGAGTCATTTTCAGGGGCACAAAGTGAGAAAGCTGAGAAGCTGGAAATGGGATCCAAGTGCTCTGGTTCCCCATCTTGTGCTCATAAACTCCCTGCCTTCTGTGGTCACTGTGGCAGGAATCCTGGTGGAGTCAAGGATTCACTTACTGAGCAGGATTGCACAGGAACATCAAGCAAGACTTGTGAGCTGGGCTGGTGTTCAGCTGGTCCCTCTCCAACAAAACCCACAGTCTCTTCACCCAGTACTGGGCAGAAACCTCCTGTCCCTTCCCCTTTGCTCCTGGGCAGTTGAGTGTTTGGGAGAAGGTGCTTTAGGAGAGGCTCCTAAAAGGCTCTGTGTTCTGAGCTCTCCTTTTTTGACATTGGAAGGAGTCACTAAGCCACTTAGTTTTTCCGTGCATCCCATAAAATGCAAAGTGTGTTTGATGAGGAGCCACTTACACAGTTCTTTACAGCAGGCAGACAGAGTTATGAGGTCGGCCAGCAGCTTCCTTGATGAAAGAATAAAGAAGATTTTTTTTTTTCTTCCACCCTTTGAAATGGGCAGAATAAAAATTTTAATTACTTGTTTCTCTATAAATAATGCAGGGACGCCATAGGTTGTGCTTATACACATGCACACTGAAGGCAGATGCATCTCTAGTGCGAGAAAATTGCTTGAGCCTCTCCCAGGTAGTAAATTTTCCATGTATTTATGGCCAGTAGTAGAGTTGCCCATGCACAGGGAAATTGTATGTCAAGGTGATCAGCAAAGGGCAGCAGGAAGAGTCTTTTCTTTCCTTTCAAGGCATTGGGGTCTTTCCAGGTAGTTTTTCCTGCAAAGAAGAAAACTTACATTATGGAAAGAACTAAAAATTATCACCTCAGCAGCCCAAAGAGCTGCTTGTGTGTCAGAGCTGTCTGTTATCCACAGTCCTGCAGCCATTCCTCTTCCTCCTCATGTGCTTCTTAATCCCTCAACCCACAGTTCCCCCTTTCCTGATGGTTTGTTACACTTTTAGGAGTGTCCTGCACTCTGCATTTCTGTTTCTAAACCTGTCTGTGGGCTCTGACATGATGGGGAAGTCCTGACCTCTGTGGTCTGTGTGGGATGCTGGACTTTGCATTAAATACTGATGGATGTCCTTCCCCCTCCCAAAATACTCCTGCAGAATTACAGTTACCCAGAGAAGCTGTGGCTGCCCCATCCCTGGAATTGTTCAAGGCCAGGATGGAGCAACCTGGGCTGGTGGAAGGTGTCCCTGCCCATGGCAGGGGTGGAACTGGGTGGGCTTTGAGGTCTCTTCTAATCCAAACCATTCCAGGATTTACAGGATGAAGTGTGAAGGAATTTTTAGGTGAAACCAGCTGGTTCTTGAATATATGAGGATTGATAATGGAACTTTTGAGGGAAGAGGAGTTGGGAATGAGGAAAGTGATTGTCTACAGAAATCCATTACTAGGAGCTCCTATCAATATGGAATGTGTGTTGCTTTATTTCTTCAGGAAGAAATGAAATTGAGTCATATATCAATTAACCTTAAGCCAAATAAGTGGCTGAGGATTAATTTACTAGATAATACTGGAATCTGGGAGGATGGGGAGGATTTAGTGAGAACTATTTAAAATATAATTAATGCTGCTTTTAAATATATATATAGATAGATAACAGAATGAGTTGAAAAATCCTTTTATTAGCAAATGGAACATTTTCAAAGGAAAATAAGTGTTTAAGCTTCACTTCCCAGCTGCTGGGTGGGGATGTGGTTTTGTGCAAGACAGAGGAGGTTTCCAGAGGTGGAGGAGCATGTCCTGGTGTTAAAAAGACAGAATTGCAATGCTGAATTGCTGGGTGGTTTTGCAGCTACCTGTTAGGATGCTGATAATGCCAACTGGGGCTCTTTGCCTCCTGTGGGTCCTCTGCACTTACCCTTAGAGCAGGATTTGCCCTGTGCCCATTGCTGTGATGCCCTGACCAGCTTCCACTGGGGTCCTGAGCTGCTGCAGTTCCCACTGGATTTTTTTCCTCTTCCAGGAATGAGGTGCTGAAATTACCAGTTCTCTCTGTTTACCCTTTGGAGCAAGGTGCATCCTCCAAAGCTGTAAATATTTCCACTGCTAATTTACACCCTTGGTGTTCAGGGGGACTCTTTGGAGTGACTGATGGGCTGTGTGATTAGCTGCTCATAGCCTCCTAATTAGTTGAAATGTCATTTGCTTGTGTTGCCTTGTTGCATGTTTTGCTGTGTGTTTTCCTGGGAAGGGAAAGCACTGGAAATGATTCGGCTGCAGTGGCACCACTGAGCTAAAAGAGCTTCTCCTTTAGCTTAACAACCTGTTAAAAGCACAAAAAATAATGTCAGCAATCATGTGCTGGCCTTACTTCAGTTCTAACAGCACAAAACCTGAATTTGGGTGGAATTTCTGTGCCCTTGGAGAGTCTGAGAGGTCCTGAGTCAGAATTACCCCCGTGGAGAGCTTTTCCCTTGTGTACACACTGATTGCTTTGGGTTTTTTTTTATCCCTCTGATGCATTTTTCGCTTGAAGATCTCAAGACCCTTCCAAGTCCTCTGCTGAATTGTTCACCTGCAACTCCAAAGAGTCCTGGGGGTGTTGTTTGTTTTTCTCTCTCTGCTCCTGGTGAATGTGCTTCAGAAATCCAATGCTTTGTGCTGGGGATCTAAAATAGTGTCAGTATGTACCTTTCTGGGAGGTTTAGATTTGTTGCCTTATTTTCTGGCCCATTCAGCACCCAGGTTCTGCCCACTGATGTATTTCAAGTGCTCTGTTGAGGAGAGAGGATTTTTGTGGGTAAGGGTCAGATTTTTGAAAGGAATGAAGCCCTCAAGCTCCTTTCAGACCTTCCAGGAGGCAATGTGATGGGATCTGTTAAAAAAATTCACCCTAAAAAGAAGATAAATAAGAGAAACCAGGCCGGTTGGAAAAGACCCGTTCTGGGATCAATCGAGTCAACCTGTGACCCAACCCCCCTTGTCTCCCCCACCGATGGCACTGATGCACATCCAGACTCTGCTCAACCCCCTCCAGGGACGGGGACTCCCCCCCCTCCCTGGGCAGCCCATTCCAAGGGCTGATCCCTCTCTCTGGGAAGAACTTCTTCCCCATGGCCAACCTAAACCTGCCCCTGGGGCAACCTCCAGGCTGTGCCCTCTTGTCCTACTGCTGGTTCCTTGGCAGCAGAGCCGACCCACCCCCGGCTCCCCCC
Source organism: Manacus vitellinus (assembly GCF_001715985.3). NCBI lineage: Eukaryota > Metazoa > Chordata > Aves > Passeriformes > Pipridae > Manacus > Manacus vitellinus. Next base: position 680,218 of record NW_021940780.1, read on the forward strand.
TCCTGGCAGGGAGTTGCAGAGAGTGAGAAGGTCTCCCCTGAGCCTCTCCTGTCCAAGGCTGAGCCCCCCAGCTCCCTCACCTCTCCTCACAGCACTTGTGCTCCAGTCCCTCCCCACCTTGCTGCCCTTCTCGGCCCCCTGCTCCAGCCCTCCACATCCTTCCCAACCTGAAACCCAGGGCTGGGGCACAAGCACTCCAGGGGTGGCCTCCCCAGGTGCCCAGGCAGGGGCAACAATCCCTGCCCTGCTCCTGCTGCCACACTATTCCTGAGCCAGGCCAGGCTCCATTGGCCTCTTGCCCCCCTGGCCCCCCTGGCTCATGTCCAGCTGCTGTCAGTCAGTCCCCCCAGGGCCCTTTCTGTCCCCCCACTCTGGCCCAGCCCGTGGGGCTGCCGGGGGTTGTTGTGGCCCAAGGGCAGGACCCGGCCCTTGGCCTTGGGGAACCTCAGCCCGTTGGATCCTTCCCATGGATCCAGCCTGGCCAGGTCCCTCTGCAGAGCCCTCCTGCCTTCCAGCAGATCCACACTGCCCTCCAGCTTTGTGCCATCAGCAAATTGGGTAATGGTCCACTCCCTTCTGTTTGGAGCACTTATATTTTATCAGAGCAGTTATGCCTCAGTTTCTGTTTTCTCAGTGTCATCTCTGGGCAGAAGGTGCTGCACAGAAACAAAGCTTGAGCCAGGCACTTCCAACAGGTGGAAAATCCTTCCCACCTCTGCCATCCTTTAGCAGCACAAGTGAGTGGTTCTGTTCACTTGGAGAAGCCAAATTATAAGATATGGTCTTTTATCATCACTGTTACATCAGAAGGAGTGGGATAGTATTTTTACCCATCAGTAGGATGCACAAGTGCCTCCTCCTCCTTCAAATTCCTGTATAAACTGATTTCACACAACTCAGTACCCTGCACTTTAGTGATTGGAAATGTCAGAGTGATTAGGGAAAGCTGCATTTTGCAGGTGCTGGAGTGTGGCTGCGGCTGCACAGCCTGGTAAGAAGTTTCAGATTATCTTAAGCTCCTAAAACACAGAGTTTTTAACCCACAAATGTGACATTTATTTCTCTTGTGGTGCAGATTAAGGAGGAAAATGACCCTGCTTGGCTTCCCCTGCTTTCAGTTCTGCTCTCATAGCAGTTTGAGAGAACCCAGCCTATGACATTTATTGTGGCTATGAGAAATCTGCCTCATAGTAGCTGTAGTTCAGCAGTTGCTTGAATACAGGCAATGCACTGAGATGATGATATTGATGATTGCTTCATTTTACCACGAAAGGTGGTGTTTGCTGGACTCTGCAGCTCTCACAGCCCAAACAACTGTTACTCTGAGCTCTGCAAGATCTGTTCCATCAGGAGCAGGATGAACAGAGCCTGGCATTGTTAGAAACTGTGTGCACAGGCCAACTTTGGAGTGACTGGAGGCCAAAGGAAATTCCTGGGCACCTGAGCCTTTCAGGTGCTTTGCAAAGTGTGTGTTGGACATCAGGCTCCTTTTACAGACAACAAAAAGTGCAACCCCAGTGCCAACAGATGATTCACATTTGGACACGAGTGCTTTTAAAACAAAAGAAAACAAAGCCTTTATTGAACCTCAGATGAATGTCAAGTAAAATGAGCAGCTTTACAGAGAATTAACATATTAAAAGTGTTTCTTGCTCCCAGCTGGTGGTTTTATGACGCTGTCTCTGCACCAGTTAAAAATAATTCTGAAATAGCAAGTTCTTGGCCCTGCTGATGCTCTAATTTTGGTCTTATTTTTTTTCTTCTTTTCAAATAAGGTTCATGAGGAAGAAAAAGGCTTCCTCTCATTACAGTTTCTGGTGACTTGCCCTTTGTCACAGGACTTGCTTTAGGCTGAAGTCTTTGTGGTAGAACAGCTGATGGGGAGCGCAGGCATGAAGGAGTTATCGATATTAAAAATGTCAATATTAAAAAATGACAGCAGCACCTTTGTTAAAGAAAACCTTTCATTATTTGCTAAAACTAGCCAGAGCCTGCTCTCTTCCCTCCCTGTGGCTGCTCTGTTGCCAGGCTGCCTTTATTGAGGATTTTTTTGCCTTTTCTTGCACGTTGGCTTCTGTGATGAGCTGAATGAGAATGGATGTCATGAGGAAAAACAGACACCTAAAGTCAGGTCCAGAAAGGTAAAGGGGCTCTGGAGTGTGAAATGTTGAATTAAAGGTTCAATTAAAGTCACTTACTGCTGTAAAATATCTCCCCTTCACTCCAGCTCTGCCTTTGTCTTGCCCCAGCAATGACTGAAACCTGCCTGAGGGGCAGAGTCAGGGAAGGAAGAGGAGCTTGGAATGGATCATTACTGCTTAAATAAGCATAAAACATCCTCTATTTCCCCCCAGTTCTGCTGAGGGGAAAACAAAAACTGCCTGTTTCTCCCTATTTACAGGAGTGGGCTCATGGTAATGGCTGATTATGAAGTCACTCATAAGAAAGTAATAGCCTGAGTAGTGCTGTGGGATTAATGCACATCTTTAAATGATCCTATATGGGATCATTTGCACTGATCTGCAGCCCCGAGATGGGTTTGCATCCCGTGATTGACCAAACATTGCTGGTTTATTGCCCATGATATGTATGTACATGTATTTCTACTTCTGGAAAAGCAGCTTTTGTGGTAGTGATGTTGAGTCCACAGGGCAGGCAGGGGCTGCAGCTTCCCAGTGGCCTTCCCTGGGTGATAGAAGTGATGGAAGTGATGTCCAAACCAGTTCCAGACCAGTTGCAGGTTCCGTTTGTGCCAAGTGACTGTGTTTGCCAGCGGGGGGAGGGACCTGGGAAGTGCCAAAGTTTAAGAGTGGAGTGGGTGAGTAACTGGAAAAGAGCCAATTGCCATTTTTCTCTTTAATGAACACCCAGGCCTGAATTCAGTGGCAAATATTGCCCCAAGAAATCATGGTGACAGTTTATTTGCACCCCGGGAATGCAGAGAACTCAGTTGTATAGCTCAGGGCTCTCTTGAATAAATGCAGCACAAGATGAATTAAAAAATAACAAAATAGTTCCTCAGTCGGTTTCTGAGCTGGTAATTGTGGAAATGTCAGAGGACAGGATTAATTTTGTAGAAGAACCAGCTCAAAACATGCATGGAGTCAGTTCTGCCTTGGATCTCATTGTGGTGATGTTGGATGTGCTGAAACCTTTGGGTAAGAAAGATTTGGGCCAGATTTTGAAATATTTCACAAAGGTGTTTCAGTGTTCCTATCAACAGGCAGACACAAACACCCCTCCTTTCCCCCTAAACACCCTCCTGGGCTGGTTTTTCAGGAGGTGTGGTTGTGCCTCAGTTCTGTGTGGGAAGTGGTGTTGCACAGGTTTAGTTGAAGCTGGAGAGCTGCGACTCTTGTGCTCCCTGAACCCTCCCCAGGCTCTCCCTAAGAAAACTCCAGCCTCCAGGAGCACGAGAATAAGTCTCCTCATTATTTAATCATGGCTTCCAGGCAAGTTATACCTCCACTTGACCCATAGGTTTAGGTTTTATATTCTAAAAATCTTCATTACAACATAGATCTGAAGCAGCTTCCCCTGATGGCCTTCAGAATACTTGGGAAAAGCCATTAATTTGGAGCAAGGATGGCAATTATGTTCATATGAGAGCTAAAGAGACTGTTGTACTGCTTTGGTTCATTGGATGACTGAGCTAATTCATTATTTGTGTAGGAATCTTATTTTTCATTACTGGATGGTCATCCAGTCAGGACTGTAAATCTAATTAATTTGCAAACATGAAATCTGCAAGGCAGTGCTTCTCTTTTGGTTTAAAAATAAGAAATAATTAGGCTGCAAAAACCTTTTACTGCTTTGTAACCAACTTCTTGGCAGCTCTGCACTTCGAGCTATAGGCAGTGTTTGAAGTCCAAGAAGAGAATATGATGATTAAAAATGAATTCCTTACTTCTTGGATGGTACCAACACGTTTGTGAGAGGAGAGCATCTGTCTCCCTGCCTTATTAGATGAGGAGAAGGCAAATCTAAACACAAGGAAGAGCCAATCCAGCCCCCCTACGAGGCTTCCACTTTGCCAAAAGCTGCTGTTCTGGCTGTTCCAGGGGCTGCTGCAGCTGTGGGAACATCTGCTGCCACCTCCCTCCTGCAAGGGCTCCTGTGAACCAGCAGCCTGTGAATGCAAATATTGACCAGGGCCCCCTCCCTGCCCTGGGCTTTGACCAGGTGAGCTCCCTCAGAAGGAAGGGATGGGGCAGAGGTGCTGAACGTGGGCTGTGCACTTGGCTTGGGGGGGATAATAAATGGCAGAGATGGTGGATGCAGTGGGAAAAGGAATGTTCTGTTAGCCTTACATATTATCTGTGTGCAGGGGTGTGATCAGCTCATAGAATCACAGACCTATCAGGATCAGAGAGTTGCACAGACACCCCAACAATCCCACCCTGTGCCTGGGAGTGTTGTCTTGCTTTGTAGTTGGCAGCAGATTTACACAGTCTTAAAAAAAAACCCAAAAAACCAGAAAATTCTTTGACTTTCCATCGTTTTAGGTGGGTTTCTCATTCTGAAATATGCTGGAAGTCACGATGTACTGAAAGGGCTCAAGTCCAGAGCAGTGTCTGGAATCCCAGTGTTGCCAAGACACAGAGGCAGGAAGGAGGATGAGATTGACTTCCAGGAGGAAAAAACATATGGGAAGGGCACCTCTGAGGCAGAAAGCCTGGACAGAGAGGAGCAAATCTGCTTTTGGCTCCTCAGGTCAGCACGAGCTGCCTGGAAATGTGATTTGTTTGAATGAATTCCTGTGCCCTGGTGTCACAGGGGCTGTGTCCTGGGGCACCCTAATCCCCCTCTGCTATAGGCACCCTAATGTGTGCTGGGAGCACCCAAAGAAGTCCATATTCTGAGTGCTAAACCCACTCTGAGCTCTCCAGTGGAGGTTAATCCCTGGGGTGATGGGAGCATGGACAGTGGCATTGATGTGGCTGTGGCTTCTCCCAGGCTGATATCAATAAAAACAGTGTTTAAACCACCTTGAGTAAAAATTTACTTCCTGTAATACATTTCAATGCACCTAAAGGCCCTGTTGACATTTTTCTATAACCCCCAATGAAATTTGCAGTGAACCATCAAGAACAGCAGTTCAGCTTTTTTTCCCAGCATTTGGATGCTAAAAATCCATAATAGGGGCTTTTTTGGGATCCCTGAGACTTGAAAACTCATGTTGTAATAGAGTTTTCAAAGAGAACAACTGTAGTAGAATTATAGTTTCTGCTGCTCAGCTTTGATTAAAGCCTCTTCACATTTATTTTTAAGTGAATCATGAGGCATTTGCGTGTCCCTAAATATAAGTGGGATGACTCAAAGAGGATGCTGAGGTCCAGATTTGGAGCAGTGAATCAGGGAGATGTTTTAAGCTCTATTAAACCCCACTTCATGTTTTCGAAGTTGCCAACAAATGTAAACAACAAAAATGAAGATAACATGTTGTTTTGATCTGTATTTTTAGGCTGACATATGTTGCTGAGTCTTTATGAGGAGAGAACCTCACAGACATGAGTGTTTTAATAATTCATATAGATGTGGCTTCCCCCTAAATTCCAAATTTGCTTTGCTTCTAAAGGGGGGTGACTGATGTTCAACTGAACACTGCATTTTGCTTGACCATCCCTGCACAGCTTTGAGTCTTTTCAAGGTGTTTGAGCATCTAAAGACACACACATAAATTCATAGAATCATGGAATGGTTTGGGAGGGACCTTAAAGCCCATCCAGTGCCACCCCCTGCCACGGGCAGGGACACCTTCCCCTAGCCCAGGTTGCTCCAAGCCTTGTCTAACCTGGCTGAAGTTTGATTTTGGTGGTGTTGGTTTGGGGTTTTTTGTGCTTAAGGCATTTACTCCCATTTTTACACACTGAGGTGGTTTTGAAAATCCCAAAGGAGCAGGAAGAAAGATTTTAAAACCCAACCCAAACCCACATCAATCCAGTTTCTGGGGTAAATAGATGTGATAACGTCTTATAGATAATTCCGAGGTGTGTTCATTCTAAATGTGAATTTTAAGCCATTTTTTTTTCCAGGGTTTCAATTCTTTTTGCTAAAGCTACAGTCCTGTAGCTTTTAGTCCATCTCCAGTTGCATTCCAAAAGGTCCCCTCACATGCCAGAAATATTTCAAGCCCAGGTGAAATGAGGGAGCACCAGTGCAAACATCCAGCCTCACTACAAATCTCCTTCTCCTTTGGGGCTGACACAGAGCTGTTTAAGCTTTAAAATATCACCAGTTCTGTCTGTGATTCTGTGGGCACAGAAATATTGGTGCAGTTGACCACAAAGTGCTAAACAGGGCAAACCAGTTCCAGAGTCAGGGTTGTGGCTGAGGGGTTGACTTCACAAGCTGCACATGGTGGATCCTTTTAAAAATGAACCCATTTGTAAATACTGGTGCATGTAACTTTGAAGGAATGAAATTACATGTTTACTCTTTTATTAGAAGCCTTTCTACTCACAGTGCTACTTAATTAAGGTGATTTTTTTTTTCTTCCTATGTTTTTCCATTACAAGCTAAAAATCCCTTTACAAAGAGGCTGTAGAATTAGCACAAAGCTTATCCCATGCAGAGGGAAGGACTCAGGATACTGAAGTAATGAGGATTATTGTTCTGTAGGCCTGAATTTCCCAGTTATTGCCAATTTACATCATGTGATTCTCATTTTCCTACAGCCCATGAGGTGCCTTTGTGTTCAAAAAGCGGATTTCTCTAATTTTTGAAGTGCTGTGTTCCTGCTTTTGGGACTAAGGCAATTCCTATCAAATTTCAGATGGGTACAGGGTGAATTCAAGTGCTTTCCATCACATATGAAAACTTGTATTGACTCTGAAGCTGGAAATCCTAATCAACTAGAGTGCATTATCAAGGCTGATAAATCTTGGCAGACCTTTTAATCAATACAGCTTGGACTGTGTGCCAGAGCCCAGAGCCAGCTGCAGTATATACGATTTTCGGGAAAGGCACAGAATTCCTGCACCTTTATTTAGGAGAAGTATCTCAGATGTTGTATTATTGCCTTGTGGGAGGGGTTTAAACTGACTCTGAGCTGAAATGATTGCGGTTTCCTTCCCAAATCTGACCTTTTGGAGCTGTCAGAGTCCTACAGAAACGAGAGGCAGGGCTTTGGAGGGGTTGTGCTGATTTTTAGAGGTGTAGTTTTACTTGTGCCCCATTTTTGTCCCTTTTCCACGTGCTGCTTTTCTCCACTTGCATGACCTTCCCAGGCCATCCCTCCCACCAGGAGTGAGAGGCTGGGGCTGTCCCTTTGCAGCTCAGCTCGGGGAGCTTTGGGTGAGCTGAAAAGCAGAGTTTTCTCTATTTGCAGCCCTGATGTTTCTGGCAATCCTTTTGTTCCTGCTGCTGCTGACATGTACCAACAGATCAACCACCTCCAGGTGCCTTGGAACCGGCTCTATTTATGGGGTTTGGGCTGTGAAGGAGACACAAATTGGCACCCACTGCCTGTGGGTGACAACAGCCTTGCCATGGAAGTTGTGTGGCAGGAACAGACCCACTGGGGCTGTTCAGTACCTCCCTCCAGCACACACAGCCCCAGAAGTTCCTACATGGCATTAATTTCCTCGCTGTCTCCTGTTACAACCCAGCCCTGAGGGTGAGGGTAACTGAGGTTGTTGTTAATATATCCCTTGGGATGGGTTAGAGTGAAACAACACTGAATGACCTGTGTGTGTATATATGTATATGTGTATATTTTAGAACAATTTGGAAAGCAGGTGTGTAGGCATTTTGGTTATCATCTGTAGTACAACACAAAAGGATGAAGATATTGCTTGAGAAAATATATATGGGAAAGAAAGATAAAGAAAGGATAAGAATAGATAGAGAGGAAAGCTAGTGATGAAGAAATAATTGTTCAGGTGGTGCTTTTGCTCTTCCCTGGCTCAGGTACCACGAGTGTCAGGAATAGTGTGGCAGCAGGAGCAGGGCAGGGATTGTGCCCCTGCCCTGGGCACTGGGGAGGCCACCCCTGGAGTGCTGTGCCCAGCTCGGGGCCCTCAGGTTGGGAAGGATGTTGAGGGGCTGGAGCAGGGGCAGAGAAGGGCAACGAGGCTCAGGATGTTCTGTGATTCTGTGAGGTCATGGTTGTGATCTTGGTCCATTGGGGATGCTGGAACCCCATGAAACACCTGGGGTTGCCCCATCCCAGGTGCAGAATCCAGCACTTTCCACCGTTGAACTTCACATGGTTGGTCATTCCCAGCCCTCTGAGCTGTCCAGGTCTCTGCAGGACCTCCCTGCCTTTGAGGGAGTCGACAGCTCCTCCCAGTTTTGTGTCAGTACCTTTCCAGTCCTGCACCCAAGTAATTAATGGAGATGTTGAAGAGCCCTGTGGGACCCCATTCATGACTGGTGCCAGTCTGATGTCACCCCAGCCACTGTCACCCCCTGTGCCTGACTCCTACACCTCTAGGTCAGAACATTCAGAGCCGCACCCTGCACTCAGGATGCAGTGGGGAAAAATTCTTTTCACTTCTCTGGGGTGTGCATTTGTGAAATTTTCAGCCTGAGCAGCTCTGCCCCTGCCAGGGCTGCTCTAAAGCAGAGAGATAACCTTGGCAGCCTCTGTGCCCATCACTCCCTGTTTCCCTTGGCACGGTGAGGACAAGTGCTGCCTGTGCCTCTCAGGCAGCCAGCAGTGCTAAATTCTCCCTCTGACTGCTGCTTTATTGCCATGAGGGCTCAGGACTGAGCACACACTGCAGAGGATGATATTTCAAACTCCTCTTATGCCTTCAGTTTGGGAAATTACATTTTGCCATGTAGTTTTTAATCTGTCGGTCTGGGCCTTACAAAAATGACAAGTGAGCATGATTTAATTTTATGATAGCACTGCATTAGATGACCACTTTATGTTGCTGTAAAAGAGGGATTTGAAGTGGTGGCGTGCTCTGCTCTTCCACATTTGATATTCTTGTTTCTCGTAGTCTGACAATAAAATGCTGGGAATGTTAGGAATAGCTTTGCTGCTGAGGCCTGGTTAACCCTGGGGAGCATTATTTGGCCAAATAGGTGTCACAGGGGCACTGAGGGGTTTGCATCATTTTATCAGGGCTTGTCAAAATGTTATTCTCTCTGGTGACCAGGGACAGACCCGAGGGCACGGCTGGAGCTGGTCAGGGGAGGGTTAGGCTGGACAGCAGGAAAAGGTTAGGCTGGATAGCAGGAAAAGGGTCTTCCCCCAGACACAGGAAAGGAATGAAGTCTTGGTGTAACTCCTCAGGTTACACATCTCACATGTGCCATGAGCAGCCAAGTCCCGACTGTCTGCTGGTTTCTGTTATTCCTTTATTTGTGCCTCTACAAATTCAGTGTAAGCAGCAGTGGTAGTGCCTTCCATCAGTGTTACAGCTGGGCCAGAGGGGAGGAATTGCATTGAGCACATACATATGAGGGAAAACCAACAAACCCTGGGGATGGTTTGACCCTTGAGTAGAAAAAAAACATGTATTCGTCCATAAATCAAGAGTTGGTGTCACTGAATTTTTGTCTTGATAGAACTGAGACAGGGAAGAACTGGTAGTGCTGCAGATGATTCTGCAAAATCTTGTCCAGGAAATTGTTCACAATTCCAGGGACTTTTGTATTCAAAGAAGATCCACGGGAACAGATGCAGAGCAAAGGTTTTAGGGTGGTGGAAGAAATTATTAACAGGAGATTAGAATATTCCTGCTTCATCAGCTTATCAGAGAAAACTGGGCTATGCAGCATGTGGGTGTGCAGCAGGAATATGCAAAAATTAAAGCTGAGGTTGACTTGAGTGGATGTGGCCAAATCTGGATGGGAGAACTTTCCTTCCCATTAGAACAAGCTCAGTATTAATTTCCAACAGGTTCCTAACAGGAAGGGTGCATGCAAGAATTTGCTTTTTTGGTCTATTGTGATCTATTAAGCTTAATTAAAAATAAAAACCAGACCCCAAACACTCAAACACCAAAAGCAGTAATGTGAGGATTGTAATCTTACCATGAAGTTCTGTTTTAATTGATGAGCAAATCACTTTGGGCTCTTCCAGCTTTTGGACACTGGAATGGTTTATTCTCTCTGAGAATCTCGTCCTGAATTTTTAGGTAAATTTAGAGGTAAATTAATCCCCTTTTATCTGCTGGATCATCATGGGAAGAGAGATGTGTTCGTGCACAAGGGGCTGTGTAGAGTTTAAATGCTGTTCCCAGTGTCCCAGCCTGTCAAAACCCCTGGGATTGCAGAAGGACATGAGAATATTGAGTGTCTGGTTTGGGCACAGGGTGAGGGAATTTAAAGCAATGACAAATAGCCATCAGTGCTGTGTCATCATCTTCCTGTCTGTGCTATTGAGCCATGGAAAGGAAATAAAATCCAAGTGAGCATCCACTTAACAGTTCCTAAAGGGTTCCTGGAGAACGTGCCAAATTCAATACATCTTCAGGTGCCTTAAAGTTCTTGCAGAGAAAACACACTCTGCTGCCAAAATTTATTAGAATGGGCTGTTATTGGAGCTCTGAGGACAATTGCTCAGAAGGCACGTGCTTCATCCTTCTGGGTCTTAATTATGGGAGTGAGGAAAGTCAACAAGGCTGATCTGATTTGTGGGAGTAATTGAGGTCAGTGGGAAAGGAGGGGGAGAGGAAGGGAAGGAGCTTTGCCATTCAGCGCAAATGAGATGAGAACTTTCACTTTGATGAGCAGAGAGCAACCTAGAAATAAGTGGAGTCAGTTTTACCCTAAAAAAAATTTATAGGGCTTTGAAGATTTAAAAACCCCAAGAGGGTGTGGGGAAAACTCCCACAGATTTTATGGTATTTTGTGACACTTCACAGGACATGAGGCAGAGAGGCAAAGGTCATCAGTGTTCCTCTTTAATTATTTCACATGCACCATAATCAAAGGAAGCCTCATAAATTAATGCAAACTATTATAGAGAGCACAAAAAAAGTCTCAACGCTCCTGGGAGTGTTGGGAGTCCTGGGGAGAGACTTTGCTGCAGAGGGTCCTACCCACCCCTCTAATCCTACTTCCCAACCTCATCCACACTGCAAAGGGCACAGAGCTGTTCCCTGATTTGGGACTGAACTGGAAAACACGTGGTCAGAGCTGATACACCTGAATCCCTCATTCTTTAGGTTTCAGGTTTAGGATCTGTCATGGTCTTAAGTCAGCACAGGCTTTGTAGGGAATGCTCAATTCTTGCCCTCTCTCTATCTCACCTTCCCCTCCAGGATGAAGCTTTCCAGCCCAGATCTGCACTATTTTAAGATTAGTTTTTCCCCACCTACTCTGTTCCTCTCACAGAAATCAAATTTAATTCTTCTGCAACTTTGCATCTTAATTATTGAATCCAATTCTTTCTAGATAACAGTGTTCTCACTCCAGCAGATTAAGCCCATGATTTGAAAAACTGGGAAGCAAGAGGGCACAATTATTCCTAAGAAATTCTGATTTACTTGGCATTACAAATTGGAGATTAGACATCTCCAGCCTAGACAATGTTTTCCACATTTTCCAACCTCAGAGTGAGTTCAGAGCTGTTTCCCACTTTAGTAATAATAGTTCTAATACAAAGAAATTAAGAGAATAGATGGTAAAATAATAATAATAGATGTAACAAATGACAGCTTCAGGTCCCTAAATATGGCATTGCCATTAAATAATGTCTATTCAGTGATGCATAACAGATCCCTGGATGAGCAAAACCTTCTCCCAGATAGTTCATGTTTACCTGACCAGGAAAAACCCCCCACCCTGGAGGCTTATTAGAATGTGTTCCCATTGTAAGTAGTGTTGGTTGGCGGCTAATTGGGATAATACCTCAAAATTCGAGTGCAGTTACAGCTTTCAGAACTGCTGCTGACAGGGAAATCACAGTTTTCTGCACTGTTGAGTAGGAAAGAGGACCTTGCTCTGCCCTGAGCCCTCACCAGTGCTGAAGGTTGTCCCCAGGTATGCAGGACTTGAGGGTTAAATTATCTTGGGGTTTTTAACTTTATGGTAGAGATCTTTCTGCAAGATATTTCTGCTTCTCAGTGTGAAGGAAAAACATGGTTTTTTCCCCCTTTTTCTATATATTCTTTTTTTTCCCCTCAATAAAACCCCGAGATGAGCTTTTCACACATTTGTAAAGGAAGTATATTAAAAGTTGCTTTTAATGCTGATTGCTCCCTTTCTCCACAGCTTGGGAACAGCAGCCTTCAAACACCTCCCTCCTTGTTTGTGGAACAAAGAGCAGGCAAAAAGTTTTCCTGGCTTTGGGATCAAGACTGGCTGGTTGTGGTGAAGTGGCAGGTGGAAGGAAAGGGAACCACCCCTCATTTTAAGAAGGAGCTGTGTGATGGTTTTTTAAGCAAGAGACTTTGAGAGATGTCTCAAAGTCTTCAGTCCCAACACTTTGCTCAGTTCTGCTGGGCCAGACTCACAGAAAGGCAATTTATTCTTGTTTTTGCTTTGTTGCTCCCCCTTTTAGGGTCCAATGGTGTGGTCAGAGGGTCTGTTAGAGCTGGGTGCTGGATCACAGCTGCTCTGTGTGTCTGAGGCTGCCTTGTGACCTGGTGGAGTCGTGTTCCTCAGCAGTGATGAGGAGCTCAAACCACAGTTTGACTCTCTGCAGACAACAGGCAGGTTTGGATCTTGCAGTTTTTGAATTGGAAGTTGTTTCTCAGTTGATCTGAATTGCTGTATGTCTAAAAAAGAATTAAATTGATCAGCCAAACCTGGTAGCTGAAGCTGTAGCTAATCCTCAGTTCCAGACTGGTCAGCCCAGGTGGGACAGCAGGAACTGGCCTTGCACTGCACTCGGGAGCTGCAACCAAGTGCAAGTGAAGCAAGGCAGTGCCAGCAAATGTCTCAGCTATCCTGTCTCTCTCACCAGTCCTCAGACACCCTCTCTCAGTTTTCTGGAAAGCTGGGGTGTTTTTACAGCTCTGTCCTTTGCTGAGGTTTAGAGATTAAATTCAGTAACTTCACGTGTGAACTCCTGTTGCTGTTGGTCAGTTTTGCTCTCAGGTTTTTAATGGCCCTCTTAGTAAATTTAATGACTTCTCACTTGTGCTTTGCTCTGCTCCTCTGACAACTCCCTCCCCTCAGTGCAGGGCAGATGAGTGAAAATGCTGCTGGTGCTTCATCATAGCACTGCTAAAATATGTTTGAATTTCTGCCTGGCTTTGAATGTAAATGTGCATTTGATCAGCCAACAAGGACACTTCTGTTCATACAGAATTCATGAATGCATGTTAAAAACTGCTATAAAAGGACACTTCTTGTCTTCAGCTAAATTGACAGCCCCTCTTTCAATATAAACTATTTGTGCTTGGGAAATCAAGACATATGATTGTCTCTTTTTTTCAGCTAAGAAAGAAGATTTCTTTTTAATGTCTGGGTGAGTGAAAATCTCTGCTGTTTGCTGTGATGTTTCCTTTCAAGAGTCCCTGCTATGTTTTGGTGTATAACTATTGTTTTTCCTTTTGCTTGTCTGCCTTAAAACACAAGTTTCCCTGGGTATACAGGGCTGTGATGAACCTCCCTTCTTTCCACTGTCACTCAGAGCCTTCTCAGCAAGAGCTTTGTTTAGAGCTCAAAAATCATGATGGGGAGAAGTTCTTCCTGAAGAAGAAATTTGAAGGTAACAAGGTGCAGTGAGCAGGGTTCTTTTTTTTTTTTAATTTTGCTTTTATCATTATAAGTAGTGCTGGTATTTGTGTACCTGTGTAGAGGCAGCAGAGCAAAAGGTTGATTCAGCTGAACAAACTGAGGTTAAAAGAAAAAAGGGGAGGTGGGACACGATGCTCTTCATTCCTTCTTCCACCTCAGTTGTCCAGTCTGTAACTGAGGATTTCTTTGTTGTTTTTCACCAGCCTGTCCTTTCATTCCACAGCCTTCCAGTAGACCTTTGGAGAAGGCAACACCCAGCCCAAGGGATGCTCTGCAAGGCAGCAACATGTTACCCAAGCTGACCATTTGCAGGGCAGGTACCTCTGCATTGCCTGGGTAGCAGTAGGGTTGGATCAGTGCAAACACTTATTTAGAAAGTATTTTTTATATTCTTAGCAGATTTTTTTTTCAATACTGGCATGAACAAGAGCACACCTTGGACCCTTCCCACAACAAAGTGTCTAGAGATCACCCTGGAAATCAGGGTAGGCTCCTGTGTCTCTCAGTTCCCAGCCTTTAGTTCATCCTGCTGTTTTCTGCAGCAGTGAGAATCTTTAAAATGCCACATTCTCCACTTTTCATGGACAAATATTTCAAGACAAATATTGCTTAGAAACATTACAAGGCTGGTGACAGGATGAGCAATAGCCCAGCTCCTGGCAGGGCTTTGTCAGGCTCTTCAGGACATGGCTGGAATGGTCTGGATTATTTCAGGCTCAGCTTTGGACCCCACTCTGCTGAGCAGAGGCCAGTGAGAGCCCCACAGGTACTGTGTGTGCTCCCTCACCTCCCCAGCACAGGCCCAGCAGCTTTGTTGGACCTGCTGGGAAAAGCAGAATAATGTCAGGCAAAGAAAACATTTCAGTGGCATCCTGAGATCAGGACAAGTTTTGGAATCCTTCAGCTTGCCAAGGCAGAGCACAGCTGAGGTGCAGACTGTCCTGAGCTGGGTTTCTTTGGAACCTGCTTGGGTTGAACAGTCAGTCCTGGCACAGGTTGCATTTTCAGGTGCATCTCCTTGAAATCAGTAATTCTTTGTACAGAGGCTTTAAAGCCACGTTGGTTTTTTTTTTTATTTTAGATTTTTTCCCAGTGGTGTGTTGAAGGAGATAATTCCATTCCTTAAGCTCTTCCATGTATGTGTGTAAATCAGGAGCTTGGGTGATAGGATCAGGTTGGAGATCTGCCATAGGAACATGGACCTTGTGGTGTTCTACCAGCTGAGGCCAAACTTCTCCTTCAGTATCCCCAGTGAAAAGAATGCTCTGAGCAAACACAATTTGGCAAGGCTCATCATATCTAGGTCACCTGCATGAAGAAGGATATTCCAAAAGAAATCTGGAAAGGCACTCTGAGTGTGGAATAGAAATATTTGTGTCCCTGGATTAATGAAAAAAAAAAAAGTGTTGTAATACCTATGTACCACAGGATGGAGTTACAGACTTAACTTTAGATTTTTGTGCCTTCTAGCCAAACTGTTAATGTTTGTTTTAATGTTTTGAGGGGGTGTTTCATTCTCTGGATTTGCAGCAGATGTGTGCAAGTGTATTGGAGAAGATTCTTCCATCCTGCAAAGGGCAGACCAAGGGTATACTGGGCACAAATCCTGCCTGCTTTGTGTGCTGAGGGTTGGCCATGGGGCTCCTGCCATCACTCTGAGTGCTTTAATCTGCTGGGATTCAGTATTGCAGAAAGATCCCCCTTTTTCAGAAGTCATAAAATCTTTCAGGTTTGAAAAAACCCTCCAAGATCAAGTCCAGCCTTCAGCCAATCCCTCCATAGCCACAAATAATATGATTTTGACTGACAAACTCCATCAAAAGGTGCCACATCTACCTGTTTTCTGAACAATTGCAGTGATGGTGACTCCAGACTTCCCTGGGAGTCTGTTCCAAGGTTTAACCACTCTTCCAGTGAAGAATTTCCCCCTAATAACCAACCTGAACCTCCCCTGATGCACTTTTAGGCTTGTTTTTTTTTTTTGTTGTCCTGTTGGAGGCTGTGCTCTGGAATTGGGTGCTCTTGAAATTCTCTCTCTGGCAGGAGACCTGATGCAGTGGAGCTGAAACCCAGTGGGTGCTGGTACTGCAAAACATCCAGCACCTGCTGCTGGGCTGGGGAGGGGCATCCCCAGGGCTTTATTTCCAGGCAACAAAGCTAAAATTTTAGCAGAATTAGTATTCTTCAGCTTTCCCTGACTGTAGAAAGGTGATAGGATTTAATTACAGACTAAAACCAATTAGGAAACTGAATCTACTCGTGTTTGCAAAACACTCGAAAACCTTCAGGTTGTAGAACTGGCAGAATTAATAACTGTGCCACCTCCATCAGCCTGGCAGTTCTCTGCCTGTCAGTGGAGCTGCAGGAGTCCTTGCTCTTGGGAAATTCTTGGAGCAGAGCTGCTCCAGGAGGTGGGAGCCCGTTTGGGAAGCCTGGAAAGCTGCTTTTGAGTGGAAGGATGTAACTCCCCTCACTTCTCCTTCCCCAACCCCTTCTCAAACACAGGTTTTACATTTGCCAAGAAAGCCTGTCTTCAATTTTAAGTGCTCCAAATCTAAAATTGTAATTCAGGTTTTAGTAACTGCTCTTAATTAAAAGCTAATAAAAACCTCGGTTAGTGTTTTATAATTTTTCTTTTAATTTTTTTTTTTTTTATCTGCAAGGATTAAATGGAAAGAATGTGACTGTGTGTGTCCATGATTTTGGAGGCAGGAGGTGTTAGGGCATTTGAGCTCTGCTTTCTGATCTTGATGTCTTTTTTTTTTCATGTAGTATATTAATAAAATATGAAGCAAAGTCATGGGTGCTGCATGCTATGCAAGACAGTTAAGGTGGCAACACTGATTTTGTAAGCTTCTGGATTTCTGTATCCTCATCAACTCATTGAATAGAGGGAATCTTTATTTCTTGGAGCTGTTTTTCCTTGGTCTCTTGCCCTGTTAATTCTCCTAAAGGGAGGCAGAGGCAGATGGGTCAATACCTGGCTGGGAGAGGGGAAGGGAATTGGCTCTGGGGACTCAAGAGCTGTTGTGAGTCAGGGCCTCCCAGCAGGGAAGTCACTCAATTCTCCCCCTGGGGCTGCCCCGCAGGACTGAGGGCTCTGAGAACTCACCCAATATGTGAGGAGCCTGTAATGAGCAGGAACACAGAGCTCTAACAACTTCAGTGCTGGCTGCTGCACTGCTTTTGTCCAATTCCTGATATTCCGAGTGTTCTTCTCAAGTGATATTCTTTCTGTCAGCTCTCACCAGGAGAGATCTCAATTCAATAGCAATAATGTAATGTCTGAAGCAATTTTCTTCTGCTGACTTGATTCCTCACATCATCTTGTATTAACCACATGTCACTTGAATATTTATTCTGCCTGTGTGTGGACTTCAGATCATTTTCAAACATTGGCTTCTGTATATTGGGGCAGGAGCCTGAAAAACCCTTTAGTATTTTATTGTACTCGATATCATTCTCAGTTATGTCCTGGATTTAGGGATATGATGATAAGTTCAGTTAATCTTAATGCTTAAGATGGTGGTAATTTCAATTTATGAATGCCCAGGTGTGGCTGGGCCCTAAAGTGGAGAGATATCTGATTATCTGCTCTGTTAAATGGGGTGTTCCTGTGATCTGTGTTGTCTCCCACAGAGCTCCTGTCCCCATCCAGTGCTCCATCAGCTGGACTTTGGTGTCTCATCATGTTATTTTCTGGCCTCTCCTGCTAGTTTATGAGCTGCTTCCAGAATAAATGAATGGCAACTCCTTCTTTTCAAGGGTTCAGTTTGCTTTTGGGACACTTTCCAAGCCGTGTTGTCACACAGTGTTGTCAGCTTGTCTCTCCCCACCTGCTGTCCTGTCCACTGTGCTTCTGGGGAGGCTGCAAGGGTAGGATTGACATTTTAGCTCACTTTCCAAATGCCTTGTGGCTGAGTAATGTTTTCACAGCATTTTGTCATCCAGCAACATGAGGCTGATAGTCCTCCTGCAGGGAAAGGAATATCAGGGAAGGGATGAGGGAGTCAGTCTGGTGGGTAGTTGGTACAAATGAGAGCAAAACCCCTCCACAAATAGAATGATTCCATGGATATTTCTGTTAGAATATGATGTTGTCTCTAAACCACACATCCCCCAAAACTCCCCCAAACTCTGGGTATTTGCAATGCCAAGGAGGGGGCAATTTTCCCGTGGAAAAATATGTCTGACTGTGATCAGGATTTTTTTGGCTCCATGAAAAGAGCCTTTCCTCCCCTGCTATTTTCAGGATATCTATAAAAAAATCTCTTTCTTCCATAGGTACTTCTGGGTTATCATCTGCTCATAAAGGGCTTTATCCTCTTCCTGCAGCAGGTGACTGTAAAGCTGTCAACAGTCATTTGGGTTTACAGCAATAGAAATTATACTAGATTTTTTTTTTATTATATTTTGAATGCTCTGTTAGTAGTATAGAAGGCTAAATTAACCTTAGTCAGAATTATACTGGCTGTATATTTTATTAATATTTGGAATCATGCAGCATTTATAACAGGATTACATCTGCTCTAGGTATGCAGAGGGGTTACTCTTGGCATGACAGAAGAGATTGTATGTCCTGCTGGAGATTTCTCATGGTGATGCACAGGAGCTGTTCAAGGGAGTGTCTTAAGGCAATTAAAAATGTGCTGAGTCTGAGATAATACAGCGAGGGAGCCTTTAAACATATGGAGGGAATCCCAGCAGAGATGAACAGGACATTTTGTGAGGAGCAGAGTTTGGCCAGAGCCTGTGCTGGGTAAATGCTCCTGATTCTGCCCAAGGGCTGTGCAGGTCAGTTCAGTGCATTGACTGCTGGCAGTAACTGTCCAGAGAGATGGCAAATAGAATCCCAGACTGCTTTGGGTTGGGAGGGATTAAAGCCCACCCAGTGCCACCCCCTGCCATGGGCAGGGACACCTTCCAGAGCCCAGGTTGCTCCAAGCCCTGTTCAACCTGGCCTTGGACACTTCCAGGGCTGGGGCAGCCACAGCTTCTCTGGGCAACCTGTGCCAGGGCCTCCCCTGCCATGGGCAGGGACACCTTCCAGAGCCCAGGTTGCTCCAAGCCCTGTTCAGCCTGGCCTTGGACACTTCCAGGGATGGGGCAGCCACAGCTTCTCTGGGCAACCTGGGCCAGGGCCTGCCCACCCTCCCAGGGAGGAATTCATTGCATATATCTCACCTAAATTTCTGCTCTCTCAGTTTGTACCCATTCCCCCCTGTCCTATCCCTCCAGTTCCTGATGATCAGTCACTCCCCAGTTACTCAGGAAGGTGTCCCTGCCCAAGGCAGGGGCTTGGAACTGGGTGATCTTTAAGGTCCCTCCCAATGCAAATCATTCCATGATTCCACGATACTTGTGTGCACAGAAAGGGCTTCTGTGCCTTTGGAATTGGAGCCCCTAATTCCAGTGATGGTCCTGCACACATTTCTGATGATCAGCTCAACACCACAGGTCACAGAATCATCACAGAATCCCAGAATGGGTTGGGTTGGAGAGACCTTAAAGCCCATCCAGTGCCACCCCCTGCCATGGGCAGGGACACCTTCCACTGGCCCAGGTTGCTCCAACCTGGCCTTGGACACTTGCAGGGATCCAGGGGCAGCCACAGTTCCTCTGGGCAACCTGTGCCAGGGCCTCCCCACCCTCCCAGGGAGGAATTCCTTCCCACTACCCCATCTAGCCCTGCCCTCTGGCAGTTTACAGCCACTAAAGGCAGTTTAAGCCACGTCCAGCCCTTCACCTGGGCAGGTGCAGCTTTGCTGTCCCTGGCAAAAGGCACAACACNCCCTAAGTAAAGAATTCCCAATTTTATACTAGTTTCTATATGCTACATGATTAAGAATTATCTAAGAGTATTCGTTATAAAAAAGACTTTAAAAGCTACACTGGGTTTTTTGGACAGTAAGGTGAATTTGCTTTAGCAGCAGCAGTTTTACCACCTGGTCTGTTGGTGTTAGCCTGAGAAATATTCCAAAGGCAAAATCAGACATTGCAGCATCTATTTTCGTTGATCAGTGTTAAGTCAGAATCTGGATAATCAAAGGGTATAATTGGAAGTAGCATGTGCTTGGGTTTAAGCAGGTTTCAAAGAAGCTCAAACACAGGCTTGCCCTAAACGTTACACCAAAAGCTGTTTGTGAAAGGCCTGTTTGCCTGTGTAGGCTGGGATATGGAATTGAAAATATCTTTGAAGCACAGACCCTTAATCATGGAGAATAATGAACTCCCAATGAAATGAATGAATGTAGGGATATTTCCAGGGACCTCTGTGTGATGTGTGGCTGTTGAATACAATGAATATAAAAGACTGGGACATGACACAATAATTTGACTGTGTATTGTTCGGGCTGGAGGAGAAACAAGTGGAGCAGCAAGATCCATAGAAATAGGAGGGTTCAGTGTTAAAGGCAGGATGATGACATTTTCATTTCTCTGCTGAAGCTGCACTACACCCTCAGTGTGTATTAACCACCTGAATAACCCAGAGGAAGTGATACCATTTGTATTACTGGCTCTACTTAAAATGAGACCGGACAGAAACTTTTCAGTCCAATCTCCTGAGCAATATTTCTCTGATGTGACATGGCAAGGAAAGCTGAATATGTGTCTCAAATCTGTGGAAATGATTGAAGTGAGGAAATTTCCACGTGGTGGCTGACAGAAAAAACCTCTTCAGGACATGCTCTCAAGTGAAGTGTTTTTGGAGAGGTTCATGCACAGCTGGATGGCAGACAGGGTGACACGTGTCCTTTTCTTATTCTCTGGCTGGTCTTGCCCCAGGGAGAACTGGAGATATTTTCATTTGAAATTCTCAGTTTGGATGTATTTTGCTGTCTTTTGTTAAGCACAGTGACTTGTGTTGTCCTGCCACGAAACAGAACCACATAAACAGCACTGAGTGAAAGGATGTTTATGATCCCTGCAGCAAACATTAAAACCCACTGACTTTCTCACCCTTGCCAATGCAAACCTCGTGTAGCTCTGTGTGCAGGAGCAATGAGGTGGGAAAACAGAGAGGGATGTCACCCCCAGAGGAGTGTCTGAACCTCCCCAGCTGAGCAGGTGGTGAACTTGTGCTTGGCTGAGTTTGTTCAATCCCCCAGTTAAAGTGAAATAAAATCTACTGTTGGAGTCAAATCCTCCCCAGATGCAGTTTGGTGGAGCTGCATCCCAGGTCCCCGAGGCTGCCCTGGCTCCTGAGTGTGTGGGGGGCCAGAGGGCAGTGCCAGTGCTCATCCCTCTGGTTGGGCAGTGCCAGTGCTCATCCCTCTGGTTGGGCAGTGCCAGTGCTCATCCCTCTGGTTGGGCAGTG
>NW_021940780.1:701481-710083 GCF_001715985.3 Manacus vitellinus
CAGGTGACCCTGCCTGGGTCCCTGCCCTTCCTGGCAGGTTCAAAAGCCTCTGGAGTTCTCTCAGTCAACAGGTTCATTTCAACTACTGAATTAACTCTCTTATGAGAAACGAATTCATTTATTTTTTTCAGTGGTTTAAAAAAAAAAAAGTTTTGCAAGGTTGTTCCTTTTTTTCTCGGTGTCTAACCCCTTCCAACCCCAACTTTTCCATGATTCCCTAAGGACCTGTCAGGATCTGGCTCTCTGCAGCAGCTGGAGAGCCAGTTTAACACTGAAATCCCAGAGAATGTGGATGGATGGGAGACACAGACCAACATGGCTTTATTAACAGCAGTTAATAAAGCAGTTCCTTTGTATCACTTCAATTCTGCTCCCCTGTAACGAGCTCAATACACTCCTGTAATGTTACTATAAAGCTGCCTATGGGATGACAGGAATATATGGTGTGAGGTTACAGTCCTTTCATAACATTCCAGAGTAATTAGGACATAAAATGGAACTGAAACTTTAAACCACATTTCAGCTCTGTTCTATATATATTATTCTTCAGCAGGCAAGGGCAGTAATTTAATATTGACTTCTGGTTGAAAGATTACCATATAATCTAAATGCTAATAACAATTAAAGCACAGTGTGGTGATTAAAGTGTCTCTTGGAATATTGAAAATACAGGTAATAAATGGTGTAAGGATGTGGAGCAAGCCTGAAGTTTAAGGATCTGTTCTGAAGGTCTGGGCTGAGAAAAACAGATTGGGCTGCAGAAGTTTTGTCTGCAGTCTGAGCTTCTTTCATGCTGAGGCCTCAAAGACACAGTCTTATTTGATATATTTTTATTCCAGGCTCTATCATATGGAAACCAGACTTTTGAAGCCCAACTCAGGAGTCTTTTATTTCCTTCTCCCATTCCAGCAATAGTTCATCTTGGGAGAGGTTAAAGCAATGGTTTCCCTCACAAATCGAGAGGAATATTTTCTTTTGGAAGTTAGGTCTTATTGATGAAATACGCACTTCAGAGTTTTCTAGGAGGCAGAAGAACCATGAAAGGCAGCTAAAACAAGAAAGGAATGAAATGAAATGCATAAACCCTTTAAAAATACACAGCCATATGTGCAAATGTGTGAGATCTATTAAGCACGATGCATTCATCACGTCGTGATGAATGTGAGGCACAAAAGGTCTCTGGGCTCAGCTGTTGGTTCTTCCAAAGCTGTGTTTGTGTTTTGCTCTGCTTGTAGTTCAAAGCAGGAAGTGCTTGTTCCCCTGAATTTCATGGATTTTTAATGGATTTATTCACAGAAAAAAAAATATTTAGTATGTGGCACAATGGAACTGAGTGGAAGTGTTGGAGCAATCAGGAGGGGTCCCTGGGGACAGGGATGATGCCAGTGGATCCCAATCTCTCCTGAGACCTTCAGTTAATCCATTTGCCTTTGTAGTAATATTCTGGGGAGAAAACTACCTCTGTGGCTTCTGATCTCCTGCTGCCAGATCCACTGCAGTGCCTTTGGAAAGCCTTTGATGTTCATTGATGTGCGTGTGCAGGTTCATTGATGAACCTTGGCAGGTTCAAAAAGCCTCTGGAGTTCTCTGAGTCAACAGGTTCATTTCAACTTCTGAATTAACTCCCTTATGAGGACTGATTTTTTTATTTTTTTTTTCCAATGATTAAAAAAGAAAAAGCTTTGCAAGATTGTTCATTTTTTCTCGGTCTCTAAATTTCTCCATCTGCTTCCACAGATGCAGAGTGACCCAGCAGTGCATGAAACAGTTGTCATAAACCACACAGTGGCTGTCCAGGGATCCTTCCTCAGCCAGTGGCTTCCTGTAGTTTTTTATTTTTCTTTCAGCCTGGTTTAATTTTCTAAATTGTGGAAATCACAGAGCAGACAGACTTATTTTGTCCTTTTCCTATTTTTTGCCTATGTATTTTAGGGGAAGGAAAGGGGCTAAACAAGGCTGGAAAAATAAATTAGTTACCAGCTCTTCCAAGAAGCTGTTGCAGCTTGGTTTGACTTTGTTCTCTTTTATGCTCAGAGAAAGGCAGAAGTGAAATAGCTGAAGTTATTTTGGTTTACACTTTTTGCTTCCTCTGCTGTTCAAATGTCTTGGAATTGTCAGGATTTATACAGATTTGGGTTTTCTGTTCTTTCCCTCTTGCCTTTCCCTTTTCTCAGTGCCATATTTCAGGGTTTCCATAATGGATCCAGGTTTAGCACAAAAAAAATCAAACTATCACTGTCTCAAGAGGATTTCCCTATGAATTCCTTTTGCAGGGATCAGTTAAAGGGCTTGATGCTTTGGAGGGACCCAGATGGTTCAGTAGCTGGTTGGGTGAGGCAGCTTTTCCTCTGTGGGTTCTATTTTACTGCTCTTTGTGACTCCTGGTTCCCAAGACAAGCTACAGGTGGTGAATCATCACCAGCTATGGGAGGAGATACTGAAATTATCCCTCAGATCAGCACTTCAAGGCTGAAGTTGCTGCTGTGATGGGGTTACAGGGAAGAGAAATAAATTAAAAACATGAGATGCTTAGTTATGCTTCACTGGTGAGAGAGGCTGAGTGGTCACTGCTCGTGTCTATCCCAGGTTCTGAGCACCTTGAGGACTCCACGGGGTTGGAGTGCAGACCTTCTGCTCTGTTGGGTCTCTGTGGAAAGGTGAATCAGCTGAGAGGGAGGGGAGTTGTGGTTCCCCAGCTCTTTGGGGTGCTGCTTGCTCAGCTCTGTAACCCTGGGGTTGGTAAGGATGGTTTGTTTCCCACGTCCTGGGTTACTCCTGATAGTAAAGGGAGAGGAGACAAGGAATCTCACCATCAGAGCACCCCCGCCCAATTTTTTCACAGAATCATCAGAGGATCAGGGAATGATCCTATTTGGATTGGTTTGGTTGGGAGTGGGAGATTGGAAGATCATCTCATTCCACCCCCTGCCGTGGGACACCTTCCACTAGCCCAGGTCGCTCCAAGCCCTGTCCAACCTGGCCCTGGACACAACCAGGGATGAGACAACTTCTCTGGGCGATCCCACCACCCTCCCAGGGAGGAATTCCTTCCCAATATCCCATCTAACCCTGCTGTGGCAATGGAAGCCATCCCCCTCGTCCTGTCACTTCAGGCCCTTCTAAATAGTCTCTCTCCATTTTTCCTCTCGGCTCCTTCAGGTCCTGGAAGGCCACAATTAGGTCTCCCTGGATCCTTCTCTTCTCCCTTTCTCTTTCTTGGTGAGGCCATGGCAGGGCTGTTTGCAGGCCAGGACCACAATGAACTGCAGAAAGGCTTCTTTACCTGCAGAGAACTGGAGTTAATGGGTCATTTTGAGGCTCAGCTGATGGACCAGGGACAAAGATGCCTCTGTTGCTGTGACTGGGGAATCAAAGGCCCTGAATTGCCTGTGTGAAATACTGTTTAAAGGGAATAAAGGGGAAAAATAAACTCAACACTCTGGTAACCACTTGAGCAAGATGCAAATAAAATGGAAAAGGCTCTTTTGTGTCTGTTGGTGTGTTTGTGAGCTGGGATTTGCAGTGCACATGCATTATTCTTGATGAAAACGTTTTGACTGCTTTTTGTCAAAGCCCTTCTGTGCTTTAAGTGCTTCTCTTCATCATAATGGGTTTCTCTGATAGATATCCCTGCCATCACAACCAAACCCTTTCCAAGCTTTATTTCTTCAGAATTTAAGAATGTGGTTTTTATGCTAATGGCTTTCCTGGGGATGTTGAGCAGTGCCCAGAGGTTTGGAGCATTTGTTATTGTTAATAATACGTGTTTAATAGATCTGCTTTCTTCTGGAGATGACAAAGAACTTGGTTAATTCTGCAAAGGGGGATTATTTCACTGATAATGAAACCCCCTCATCTCCTGGGCAAGAGGAGAAATAGGGTGGGACACAGCAGTTCAGCAGAAGAAGCACTGAAGGGTTCATGCAGCTGGAGTACAAATAACCTTTGCTATTTTTGGGTACCTCTCTTCATTTCAAATGGGCAACACGCAAAAAAACCCCCAAATTAAGTGTGATGCAGATGGAGCTGAAAGTCATGGGGAGATGAGGAAGGGGGATTTGCCTGACATAATTGGATGTGTGCAAGTAAAAGCAACTGTGCTCTTAAATTGTCTGTCAGAAGTGTCTTGGGCAGAGCACGTTGGGCCCACGGGAGGGGATCAGTCAGTGTGTGTGTGCCCAGGAGCTGGGTTTGATTCCTGCCTGTGCTGTTTGAGAGGTGAGCTGCTTGACATTCCCCAGCCCAAGGGTAGGACACAGAGTTCATGGAGAGCCTCAGAACAGGGGTGTTTGAGAGGACACTGACTGTCTTTATCTGGGGGTACATCTGGCATGAGACAGTGAGAGAGAATGACAATATTTGAGTCTCCTGGCAAGGGGGTTTTGTCAGACAGACTGCAAACCGTGGCTGATTGGTATTTCTATGAATTACAGATGTTTTAGCAAAAGGAGCAGAATCTTCCCCCAGAAATCCCCTGCCCTAGAACTGCCTGAACCTGTAACTACAAGCTCCAGGGAGGGGGTTCTTCTAAAACACCATGAGCAGTGACAGGGACTCAGAGGTCACAGGCAGTGGAGAGGCTGAGACTCTTTGGTAAATGCCAAAGAAGTGGGATATTGTCGGGCTCCAGGTTTTAAACAGTACATTGCTTGTGTTTGGCTGTTCCAATGGACATGGGAAGAACAGAACGTGGGCTGTGGGCTCATCAATGAACTGCATCTTATCTGAGGTCTAAGGCCTCAGTTGTGTGTCTCAGTCTCTCTGGGAGGTGTCTGAAGTTCCAAAAGAAGGGCTGTGAGTCGTGCAAATCCACGCTGAGCCTCGTTGTTGCTTATGAGGAGATTCTGAACCCTTAATTTTTCTTTTAAAGACAGTTCCAGACCAGTAAGTTTCAAGCTTTAGTTCTGCAGCTCAGCTTGTTCCCCCTGTGGGATTTGTGTCCATCTGATGCTGTGTGGGGTGAATTCTTCCAGGAAGGGGTTGGGAATTTGACTTGGGAACTCGTTTTCATGGTGTGGTGGTTTGGGACACCACAAAAATCCAAAATCCAATTTCCAGGCTTCCCTCACTCCTTCCCACAATTTTATCTCAACACTGAAGAGAAACTTTCAGGTAAGAGGCTTCTGTAGGGGAAAAGGGGAAGTATATACATTTATTTTACACAAATAAATATACTGTACAAGCTAAAAGCAACTATACCTGGTTGTTAGAGATGCTACAGGAAAGCATGTGGAGTGATGGCCTGTGTCAGTCCCCACCTTATGGCCAGAGCTATTCCAGAAAAAAGGAATTTTAAGGATGAGAAATGCTTACCTGGCTTGTCAAATGCCACTGCTGTTTGTTACTGTTATATTAACTCATTGAAAAAGAAATTTTTTTCCCCAATTCGAGGTTAACAGCTCTGAATTTCTTTATGCTCAAGTCATCTAGGAACTAATTCTGGCTTACAAAATTGTACCTGACAATTAGATCCATTTATTTCATTATGCCTATTAATTTGCTTTGCATTATGTTTCATTTCAAAGACTGAACCTGTCTGGCTTGACATCACTTTCCATTTTAAAGCATGGTTTTGGTATTTTGTTTCCTAATTAGCATTTCATTTGTCATCTTCCCTAACCCTGTGCTACAATGATATTCCTAAGAAGAGTAGCAGGATGGATTTTTCAGGTACTTAAGTGTGGAAAAGTCCAATGTTTAGAGCCCCAGCAGCTGTACCTGTTCTTCAATGGTTAGTTTTAATTGATTTTAAGAGTATCCCACCACCCTCTCTGCCTTCAGGACTCCTACCTTAGATATTGATGCCTGTGAGTGGGTTTATTTGTGCACAATCTCACATCTGGCTGTGAAACCCTGCAGGGGAATGGCAGAACCAGGAAAGTTGGCCCTGACCCCCTCTGAGAACACTTTATTACAGGCTCCAACAATTCAATATTCAAACCAAAGCAGTGTTTTAAACGACTCTGAAAGGCAGCAGAGGCTTTGTACTAAAAATACCAAAGGTCTTCCCATTGAGCTGCTCTAGCTGAGGAGTGTTGTTTGCTCTGAGATAATTAGCAGAGTCCTCAGAGTGGCTTTGGGCACGTCCTGGCAGTTTAAAAACACAGAAGGAATTCAGAAAGGCTGCTCAGGACATCACACAAAATACAGGATTAATGACTCATCTTCCAGGCTGATGGAAGAGTGAGAGAAGGCCTGAATAAAAAGCAAAACCCCTCCTTCAGTGATGTCCAGCACCTTGTTCTCCCCAGGAGCTTCCCTGTCATTGCCATGCAGAGGTTGAATCTTCCTGGCTGGAGACAAACACTTCCCAGTTGAGATCTGCTGGTTTGGGAGCAGGGGAGAAATCTGCCTCTTTGGAGGACTCTGAGTGTCCCAAAACCTACAGAGAAGCACCAGAAACCACGATTAAAACTCTCCAGAAATAAAACTTGGGGGAAAAAAATAGCCTTTTGGATTTTTTTTTTACTTTATTCAGAGTTCTCTAACTTCTGCTGGGTGGAACAAGATGAGCTTTAAGGTCCCTTCCAAGCCCAGCCATCCTGGGATTCTGTGATTTTCTGCCCCATTTCCACACTAAGATTAGTGTTTAAGATTGGGCTGTAGACAAGCATGTGGCTTGTTAGATCAGAATTACTGTGAACCATGTGAAAGGCTTTGATCATCAAAGGAATGCAGAAATTAAGTACCTGAGGCTTTGATTTCTCTCATACATTCAGTACTTTTTTTTTTTTTTTAAATAAAAGCAGTCAAAGGCCATCATTTGGGATAAACCTGCAAACGCCATAACTGGGATTGTTTCCTCTCAGATTTGGTCCATCCTGCTGCTTGTAAAGGTTTTCTTTTTCTGCTGGGTGTGCTGTTCTGACAGTGGCTCAGTGTTTAATGTGATTTCAGTCTCTGGTATTGGCATCTGCCTGTGAAATTCAGCTGAATGTCTCTGGCACAGGCTGATGTGACCTCGGGATGTGCTCTGTGATTGCAAATGATGGGAAATTTGTCTTCTGAATCAACTTTTATGACCATTTGTAGGACAATTTAAAAGCAGCAACGTTATACATGGGGTTATTTAGAACTCACTCCCTGGAACGTTCCTGGTAGGGAAAGACAAAATGACCCACAAGGTACACATTAAATATTTTTTCTTCTGTTTAATTTGCAACAACCTGAATGATTTCTAGCACTGTCAGGGCAATAGTAATTCTAATCTCACTTTGCCTGTATTTGTATTTAGTATTTTAATATTGCAGAGAGCAAAGGCTCCTTGCTCTCCACGAAGGCTTTTGTGAGTCTACAGTGAGATTTTTATGCTCAAGAAGCATTATAGGGTGCAGATATTACAGAGTCAGTTCTTAAAATGATCAGTAACCAAATAGCCAAATCATAAAAAAAGAAATACTGATGCTCCTTAGCATGTCTTTGAAATAATCTTAATTATTGGCATTTTTAGCACGATATGAAAGAAAATAATCTTTGCTGGCTGACACTGTTTGCATCCTCCCCTGAGGCACATGCAAGGTCTGAGGAAGATTTTGTGCTCCTGGGCTTGCTTTGGGTTTTTGTATTGTTCTGACTCCTGTACAGGGTTAAAGATTCCCAGTAATAGTTACATTTTCATGCACGTGGGTTTTCAGTAACCTCAGAGAAAACCTATTTGAATGCCTTTGCTTTGTGACAGGACTTTAACATTCTTTTAAATACAGAAACCCTCAATATTTCTTGTATTTTTAACAAAAAAAAAAAAATTAAATTTAATCTTCCAGAGTTTAACCTGTGCAGCACCCCTGCATTTTCTCAGCATCATTCCTGCCCAGCACGGGTGGTACAAACCTGTTTGCTCAGCTGTACCACTCCCCTCTTATTTAGGTTGAACCTTTCTTTGGGCCAGTTCACAGTATTAGACACAATCAGAGTCAGAACTTCTATCCCAAAGAAAATTCCTGTACTTGAATGTCAACCCCTCAGTTTATTCAAGCTTTCCTGAACTTGGATATTCCAGAGCCCTTGACCTGGGAGCTCTGAGGGGACTGACTTGGAGGTTGCTGCCTGGCCATGAAACACAGTTGATTTCTTTTTTTTCTTTTTTTTTTTTTTTTCCCTCAGTAGAAAGTGCCACAGAAAATTTTACTAAACCAATCAAAGCGGCAGTTTTTCCTTTTTTCAAAGCCCATTTTCAGATGCAGATCACTTCTGTTTATGACATCGTCCCATCCTTGAAATAATCCAATAATGGCAAGGAAATCACCCAGCAATCCTGTCCTAATGGCTAAAGAATGCAGTCTGTGTGAGAAACCAGGGATGGATGGGGAGCTTTACAGTTGCTTCATATCCCTTGTGACATTTATGGATTTATTCCTTTCCATTCACCCTTTTGGATCCTTTGTGTGATCACTTTTGCAAAAACTGGGCTGTGCTGAGACCTCGATGTGACCCGAGTGTGTGACGGGCTCTGGAAGGCTGTGCTTTCACCTCCCCTTTTCAGAGAATCCCAGAATCAGCTGGGTTGGAAGGGACCTCTGAGATCATCCAGTCCAACCCTTGATCCAACCCCGCCATGGTTCCCAGCCCATGGCACTGATGCCACATCCAGTCTCTGCTTAAA
>NW_021940780.1:711756-753865 GCF_001715985.3 Manacus vitellinus
GTGGCATCAGTGCCATGGGCTGGGAACCACGGCGGGGTTGGATCAAGGGTTGGACTGGATGATCTCAGAGGTCCCTTCCAACCCAGCTGATTCTGGGATTCTGTGATTCTGTGATCTCAGGATTGCTCCCACAGCTGGCCAGCAGCAAAGTCCAGAGGATGAGTCTCACTGTGCTGTATCATTTGCCAGCCTAGAGCCCTCAATATTTTTTCCCCTGCCCTCCCAGAGCACCAAAATATAGAATTGTAGAACTATCAGAGAACTGACACCCAGGAGGCAGCAAACAGCAGTGGCAATAACAGGCAGACAGTAACAAAGCAGCTGCCTGGCAGTGTGTGGAAAATCCTGAGGCTCCTTGCTTGGAAACAGACCAAAAGGCAAAAGAATTCAAGTATATCAATATAAAAACCCCTCCTTCTGTTAGGACTGGCCCAATTATGGAGACTTGGGAACACTTCTGGCTCAGGAGTCTGTTCATCCTTCATGGCCATGTTGAGTCTTTGGGCTGGGATAACACCAAGCTCCATTCTGTCTCCACTCTTCATTCCATGGGGAACAAAGCTGTGTTTGCAGTGGTACCACCTGATGTGGTTCCAGCACTGACCTGATGATTCCTAATGAACCAAAGCACAACCCTACATGGCCTGTGATAACCACACCCAGTGTGTCCAAAAAGTATCAGCACTTTATTTGTATTATTTTTCATTATTTCTGCCTCAGAAATTTTGAGAGGCGTGGAGTACTCTGAGTAGATTTACTACATGTCATTTTCTAATATGTTCCTGTGGAGTTGAACAGTGTTCTGATGAACTGTGTGCTTCCTGTCTGTTTTTATGGAGACTGTGCTGTGCTTTCTCTGTTGTTCCCTGGCAGTGGCTGTAGTGGTTAGTGAAGAGCTCTCAAACCAGCACAGTTGGTGTCAAAATGTGTTTAATTTCAGCCTGATTTTACTACTCACTGAAAACTCGCTGCCCTTTGTCTTAGTGCTTAAGTAAAATGATAATTTTCACTTGCATAAGATCTCTGTGGCTTGGAAACAGAAATCATGATGTTGGGAATCCAAAAGCAAGACCAAACTGCTTAAATATAGGGAAACTACTTTTTTTTTTCTTCTTAGAAAGACATGAATGACTGCAGAGGGTAGATTTCATTTAAAAAGGAGGCTGGGGAAAAGGCTTTCTCACCAGAGTCTGCATTTCTTGCAAACATGTCATTCCTCTGCTTATTTATCATCTACCCTTCATAAATGTCAAGTGTAATAACAAAAGGCTTTAATAAACTTGTCAGAATTGTTTCATGCCAGATTGTGTGAAAAGGTTATGGATAATAATAAAACCCAAGGCCTAAAACAAGACTGAATTCAGCTTCAGGAGGAGCCTTGGTCTCTCTGTCTCTCCTGAGAACTTTGGGCTTTGCTGCTGCAGTGCCCGGAAAGGAATTTTTTTGTAACATGCATTAAAAACCTACATCAAGCCACATACGTGCACACAGCACTGAGCAGAGAAAGAAGTATTTTAGGGCAGTCATTTCAGTCCTGATGACTCAATTTGAGGAGCTGATGACAAGCTCCCTTTCTGAGACATGTCAGATAACAAGAAATAGCCTGGCACCGTGGTGCTGGCTGAAATTATTATTTTTTTTGAAGCCAACGAGGATGAGAATAGGTTTTTTTTGCACCCAGTTCAGGAAAGTACTTGCCTCACTGCTTGACTTTAACTGGTTATGTGCAATTTGTTGCTATTTATTAAAAGCACAGAGTACATCTTATCACTGAGTGAGCTTCTGTCCTCCCACGCTTCCTCCAGTGCATTTAATTCTCTCCTTTCCATCCGCTTGCATAATCATTCCATTACAATAGCTTGGGAAAGAAGTAATTTCAAATGCTCCTGGTTGACCAATTTATATTTGAATACTCAGCTGGGGACCCTGTGTTCTCCACAGAGTGCTTGATGTTGCCTGTATTACTGATGGTTCCCTGAGTGCTCATCTTAAAGATTTCCTCCTCACCACGCTACTATTTTTGCTTGACCTTGCACAGGCACACTCAGAAGAAAATGTTGTTGTTAAGATGTTCTGAACTGAATGGCTGTACTAATGTGGACAGACTGCCCTGCTCGGAGCAGCCATTAGCTCCTCTAATTACTGCTCTTGTCCATTTTACTGCTATTTAATGATTTGTATTGTGCCCATAAAGTGAGTGGGCCCTGAGTGTGCATCACCACGGGGGCTGGGGAGGCAAGAGGCTCCTGTTAACAGAAAGGTGACAGAAACAGTAGGTCAAAGAGTTTTTTTAATATATATATATATAATATGAGCACTGGTGTGTCTGAGATTCCCCAGTTGGTCAGTGGCAGAGCTGAGAAGAGTCAGCTTATGTTTTAGGACGCTGAGTTTTTCATTAGCAATAAAATGTCACAGGATAATTTAGGTTGGAAAAGCCCTCCAACACCACAGAGCCCACCCTGTGCCCCATCCCCACCTTGTCCCCCAGCCCAGAGCTCTGAGTGCCACGGCCAGGCCTGCCCTGGGCACCTCCAGGGCTGGGCACTCCAAACCTCCCTGGGCAGCCCCTTCCCATATTTAACAACCCTCTGCTGGGAAGAAATGTCTGTCCTCTGCTGAGAGGCAGCAAAGATCACCTGGCTCAGGAGTGGGTGGCAGCCTGAAAAATAAAAGCTAGACACGATTCCAGCATGGGGAAAACTGGAATGCTTTACTGAACATGAGAACACAATTTTAAAGGCATCTGGGGCTGGAAGGGGACAACCTGTGTTAATTGGGGAGTTACACAAGTTTTTACTGCAGTTTCCAAACAGTTAATTTTTCTTCTGGTAGGATGACATGGGGGATAGAGGGATTACAGGGGTTTAGACATGGTTTTGACAATCATCTCAAAAAGTCCTGTCTTAATTCTGCTCAGAGCCAGGTTTATATCTTTGGGGTTGCACATCAACAGGTCTCTGGACAAGGGTCCAAACTTCTTGAATCACGAGATGTTTGTCAGCCTCGTTTTCCAAGGTTTGTGAGTCAAATTTACCGAGCTTCCTTTTGATGAGAGCTGGGTTTGGGCTCCTACAGGAGTGTGTGTGTGATGTGCCTAGAAATGGGATAGTTCTGAAAGGCCTTCCAGAAACATGACATTTCTGAGTCTCTTTGACTGGGGATGAATTTGTTGCCATCTTGCTGCTTCTGTGCTTCTCTCTCAGCTCTGCATTCAGAGTCTCTCACCCATAAAAGAGAGGGGTTGGTTTGTTTGGGGCTGCTGACCTGTTCCATGTGCCACTGTCCCTTGCAGGGGCACATATTGAAGCCTCCCAAAATGGGAAATGAAACCCTGAAGTCACCAGCCTGCTGTCCCATCAGCAGCTTTGGTTGTCCACGTGCTACATCTGTGTTTGATACCTGTGCTTGTTAGGGAATGATGTAAAGGTGGGGTTTTGTTCAGCTGGAAAGGGAAGAAATGTGTATTTAAAAAAAAAAAATCTATTGCTTTCTATTAGCAATTTTCTAATTAAGCTTTTTTTTTCCCCCAAGGCCTTGGTGAAAAGTGAAGCCCACCAGTCTAACCAGCAGAGAAATGCTGTGTTCTCACCCCTTTCTTCCTCCTCTTTCCTCGCAGCTGTTTAACACTGGCTCTTCATGTTTGATCAAAGATTTGTGTACAGCTCAGGTTATTCCACCCAGCAGCTCTGCTGATCAGCAACAGCCTTCTGGGACGAGGCAATTCCAACACCTCGTGCATACAAGTGGTGTGCTGAGAACTTCCCAAGGACGGGACTCATGAAAAATTTAAAGAGAAAAATGTTTCAGGTGTGCTCTGACAGTAAAGAGCTGCTGTGCCCTAAATTAGAAGAATGATTATGGTCCCAATCAAAGGCAATAAATGTCTTCTGTGTAGGCTGTGAATTCCTTTCTGCCCAAAGTCTTTGTATCTAATTTTGGTGGTTTGATTCCTGAGTCCAACCCTTGCTGCCATGCATGTAGGAATTCATTGGATTGAACATTGCTGGAGCTGAAGTTCACCTGTGCTCATCTAGGAGCTGTGCTTTTCCTCCCCCTGCTGTCTCTTGGATGTTAAAAGGAGGGATTTGTGTGTGACTGCTTTAATTAGTACAAACCCTTCTCACTTGTGAACTCTGATGGAGTTCAGAGCAGTGTGGAACGTCCCCTACAGATGCTGTGCAGTCTGATTTTCACCTTAAGGCTGGAATTAAACAGGACTTTGTTGCTCAGGAGTTACCTTGGCCTCTGGCTGGGAGACAAGGCTGCAGGTGAGCATCTGGGAATGAGGAACAAAATCAATTTTGTTATGTCCAAAATATATCCAATAGGTCGAACTGGGAGGTGTAAAACTTGAGTAGAAGGCTGAAATCTGGCTCTGGAACAGATGCAGAACAACAGCAAAATAAGAGGCTTTAATAATGACATGAGTTTGAAATGAAAGGATTAGTTGTTTTGCAACAATAGCCAAGGGAAAGAAGGACCATGAAAAAAAAGGTAACTTTGGGGGTGGGAAAAAACCCCTAAACCCTAAAGCTGTTTGGAGAAGTGAGGTTCTGAAGCTCAGCAAGGGCTGTGAATATGAAGGTGATAGCTCAAATATTGTGAATTATGATGAGGGATAGAGAACTGATTCTGTGCTGTTTGCCTACATTGCCTTCATTTTCTTGATGTGCTGGATAAGAAATAGGCATGAAAAAGAATTGTGAAAATTAAATAAAACTAATAAGGGAAATTAGAGGGAAATAATGAAGAACAGTTCAGAAATTCTTTTGTCCTCCTTGTTTTTTGCTGAGTATTTAGAGGTTCCCATGACAGCTCCAGGATTTAGATCCCTGACACAAACTGTAAGTGCTTTACTTGCTGAAGTGAAAATGTTGAAGGGGTTTTACTGGGACTTTGTCCCTCCTGCTCACTGTGCTGGCTGTTCACATTACTTAGGAAACCATGGAACGGTTTGGACTGGAAAGGACATTAAAGACCGACTCATTCCACCCCCTGCCATGGGCAGGGACACCTTCCACTAGCCCAGGTTGCTCCAGCTTGGCCTTGGACACTCCCAGGGATGGGACAGTCACAGCTTCTCTGGGGCAGAATTCCTTCCTAAACGTTCAAGCTGCCTTTTTTCTGTACCAGGGTTCTGCTGGGGTTGTTATCACCATCACACATGACGAGGGACTTGTTGGCCAGGTTTAAATCCAAGCTCCATCCTCCAGCTGTCCCTGGTCTCAGCTGTGGTGCCCGTTTCCCAGGCAGAGCCACAGTGGGAATGGGCACTCAGCCACTGCTGCTGCTCTCTCAGAGTCTGAACTCTCCTCCTCTGTGAAGGGAAACACTTGCAGAGTTTCTCAGTGATTTATGCTCAGACATTTTTTATCAGGGAACGCTCGAGAATTGTTTCAGCACTCTCACAACTTGCTGATTCATTTTTCTCTGGGAAGTCATTTCTAGGAGGCCGAATTGCTGGGCAGAGATATCAGGAGAAGGGGGTGTTAGTGATGGGAGAAACAGTAACATCTGCTGACAAGGATGGTGCTTTGGCTGTAATTCTTAGTGAGAGACCAATTCCAAATTCTGGTATCTTCTAATTCTCCAGTGGCCGAGGTTTCCAGTTCTGTAAAACAAATCTGGGATATCTTTATTGTGTACTTATTGAAGTTTCCTCCTGTGCTCCAGGATTCCAGGGTAGCCAGGGTTTGAGTTTTCCAGGCGGGTTGGCATCTGCTCTGTGCTGCATGGAAATGTGACAGGAAAGGTGCATTCCTGTGCCAAAAGATTAGTTGGTGGTTTAGACACAGGACAGGGATTTTATTGCTGTGATTTGTTTTCTGGGATGTAGGTCCAGGAAAGGATTTGCCAGAGGGAGAAGGCACCGTAACTATTCCATTTGTAGTCTGAGTGAAAATTAGAAAGCAGGCTGGGCCCTACTGTGTATTGAACTCTTGGTGGAGAAAGAACTCAAAAAAGAAATAGACCTAGATAATGTAATTACTTCTGTTTGACCCTTGAGTTATGAAGCTCACTGACTTCATCCTTGTTTAATTTAGTTGTGGCAAAAAGAGATGGCATAGTCCTGATACCCATTTTTATGCAGGCTCTTATTCTGATGGACAATCTTTCTGTAGTGCTGAAATGGAATAAAAGAGTCTCAGTAGAAATGAATGTTAAAGCTTTGGCAATGTGTGTGTCTGCTGCATATTGTAATGCAGATACAGCATTTTTAGGGTTCCTTTTATTAGCAATAAAGGTTATACACAAGCAGTAGTTTGAGTGGGAAATTGGAAGCACAGATTTTAGACACGACTGTCTTAACACTCATTGTAAACACTTGGGCTGCAACAACCTTGTATTGGCCTTTTTATGAGTTGAAATTAATTCCTTAAGTTGTTATTAAGTATTGTAAGTCATTGTAAGTGTTGGTAACTTGTACACAGTAAAAGCTAATGATTCTCAAATATTAAAATTTCGGTTATAAATAGAAAATGTCCTTGCTGTGGTTTAACTAGTCCAGGTCCTGGTCATTATTGACCTGGAGAGCAACACTGTTAGTTACTTAATGGTCAGACATTGGCTGGTTTGTCTTGGGGCCAGTTCTTTTGAAAAGGGGGCTTCTCAGTCTGGTCTTTCAATAGAAAATCCCCTGAACATCCAGTAAAATCTGCTTTTAGCACTAATGGAAATGGTCCAGTTAAAACCCGCAGTTAAAATTCCAATAAATCTTTAGTCTCTTTCTTTGACCTCCTCAGAAAACTGATCAAAGGGTTCTACAATAACACTGTTGCAGCTGATAATTGAAGGGAATGTCTTTATTTTCTGAGGAGCTGCTGCTGCCAGTCCTGGGGCCCATGGCTCTGTGGTTCAGATCAGCAGACAATTTCAGATGTAGCTTCGACTAGAAGGGAAAGCAGTTCAGGAGGATTTGTGAGTGTGCAGATGTATTCATGGAGATGGCAGTTAGCTGACCCACTTCTTGTGGTAGTATTGAAATAGTAATGTGTTCCAAGTAAACATCAAATGCCATCCAAACAGTTACCATAGTGATGATAAAAGAAATTTAATTTCAGTCAATCAAATGAATATTCAGTTGATCCAGTTAATTGCCATCAAGGCATTGTGCACTCATTTCATACCAGTGTTTGGTGACATTCAAGCACAGGTTTCTTCCTACAGTTGGCCAACAATTTCTTTTTCTTTAAGACTTTGGTTTTGAAAACACTCTTGTTAAACCTTGGCCAGGAGAACTGTTACTTTATGCAGCACTCAATATTTATTAGTTGTCCCAATCTTTATGAAGATAGTGGAATATTTATTGGGAAGGAAAGTCTCTAAGAATCCTGTGTAGGGAAGAAGGACAGCCTGAGGTCATTTCTTTGGAGGAAAGCAGCAGCACAGGACTCGATTTGCAGTTGAGCATCTCTTGTTTCCTGATGTTCCCATCACGGTCAGATGAATGGACAAAGTACAACTGACTCGTCCAACGTTTCCCTGGACATTTCCTGGCTGGGTTTTACCTGGCTAGGTTTCTATTCTAAAGATTGCATATTCACATTTTGTGGGGAATGTGCCTATGGACTGTGCTCAGGATGAAGGCAGTGCCTGCAAGCAGGATGTGTGAGATGTGCCAAGAAGATGGGTCTGCCTTCCATGGAGATTTTGCTCCCTCCCCCCAGATCTTTCCTGACCATTATTCCATTGTTACAGGGTGATAATGAAGGAAGTCTTTGGCCAGCAATTTTGCCATTCCACAGTGATACATCTGCTTTCTCCCTCCCTCATTTGAAGATTTTGAGCATCCAAAATTGCCAGCTCTTTATTGAGCTTCACAGAAAACTGACTGGAACGGAGGGGCCACGTTCAGTTAAATGTTCATTTCAGGAGAGAACAAAAAAAAAAGGTGCTCCAAGAATACTATTTAACATGATTTGTCCAAACCCCTGGTGCTATTTTATACTGGTTGCTCTTACCCATTGTCTTGATTATACTAGTTCATATGAAAGGACAAACTTAGCACCTAAA
This sequence comes from Manacus vitellinus, assembly GCF_001715985.3. Classification (NCBI taxonomy): domain Eukaryota; kingdom Metazoa; phylum Chordata; class Aves; order Passeriformes; family Pipridae; genus Manacus; species Manacus vitellinus. Next base: position 719,773 of record NW_021940780.1, read on the forward strand.
GAAGAATATAATCCAAGCCTGATGTCAGCCCCAGTCTGTTGGTCAATAGGCTGCTCACAAAGCTCTTTGCAACAGCAAACAATGATTAATTTTTTTAAGTGCAAAGGATCTGTGTTTGTGGATTTAACCCAAGAAGTTACAACTGCTGCAATTATAGTCTAAAGTCAAGGTCTTGCCCTGCTCAAGTTCTGCTGTAGTGTCCAGCTCAGGGTTGCAAATCATCACTGGGACTTGGCTTGCATTTAGATCAGGCTGGGAAAAAACATCTCTAACCATGGGGTTTGCTGCAGTTTTGGGGCTTCTCTGTTCTTCCTCATCTTGTTTTTAACAGGAAAGCTTATGGTGCTTTAGAACAACAGTCTGTGTTGTACTGAAACCCATTTGCACTTCCAGATTCCCAGAAGGGCCCAGTGTGTCCTGGCACAACACCAGCCCTGCAGTGGTCCTGTTTGAGGATGAATCCTGTAAACCTGATGGTTCCATTCCTCTCAATCCCTGCAGATCTTCATGTTCCTTGTGTTTTTAAGCACTGGGCAATTATTGAGTAGCCTCATCTCACCTGGAAGTCCCAAAATGTGGGTCTTAATGAAATATAAAGGAGGATAATTCCTCCAGCAAACAGCAGAATATTTCCTTCAGAAGTGACAGAACCACTCCAAGGGATGTCCTTGAAGACACAACAAGGGATAAAAAGGTGCTGGCAAAAGTATCACTGGGTGTTCCCACACCCTTTTAAAAATAGTGGATTTTCTTAATGGTGGCTACTGATGATAAATATTTATTCCCACTTTAAAAAGGAATGCCATTGCTGCTGTCTTCAGAATGTCCTTGAGTACATTTTTAGTGTGACTTTAATCAAATGTCATTTTAACTCTAGTCCTATTCTGCAAATCTCTAGTGAAATTCTATTAATTTTCAATTAAACTTCAAGTAAACCAATTAGCATTTTCATTTCTATAGAGCAACAAAGGCAGAATCTGTAATGAGTCTATCCAGTTGCTCACAGAGGAATAAATGGTCTGGATAGATTTCTCCAGTGTGTATCTCTGTGAAACTTTGTCAAGTATATTACCTTTATCATCTTCTCCCCTTCCTTAGGCTCTAAATTGGATTTCTTGTGGTATAGAAAACCATATTCAGCTCCTTCTTTCCCTCAGCTGTGTTCCAGGGTTCTTTGTCTTCACTGCAACTCTTCAATATTGCACCAGTGTGTTTTTAGCAAAGTCAAAGTGGTGTCTGGCTGAGGCAGGTGCTGAGAAACCCTCCTTGTCCTGAACAACTTCAGGACCTCAGTCTGACAGAGGGCAGGAGAGAAGGAATTTTCCCTTTTTATTCTAAATACATCACTAGAAGTGTCTGAATTATCCCAGCTGGAAACACACTTGAGCCCAGATCGTTTCTGTCTCTATATCCAGTGTTTCATCCTCTCTTTTCCACTTGCTCTTATTGCTGCCTGCTCCTCACAGACAGACCTGATCCCTGCCCTGAAGAGCTTCATTATAGAGGAGATACAGTCCCTGAGAGGGAATCCTGGAGCTCTTCCAGGGTGGGGATGGTATCCTAAACTTTCATCATCACTTCAAGCTCGTAGCTGCCCGCGATGCTCTGCCTGTCCTTTCATGTGCTGCTGACCCAATTTCTGGGTGCTCTGCTCTCTTGCCCTCCCTTTTACCAGCTCCAGTGCTTCCCTGCCCCCATGCAGAGCTGCCAGAGGTCAGGAAAAGCTAATAGCTGGTTTTTGGTGGGGTCAGCTCCGTGCCAAGTCAGCTGTGTGAAATGGAGCCACTGCAGCTGCCGTGGAAGTGCCGCTCAAAGCGGCGCCGGAGCCAAGCTGGAATCACGCTCGTCTCTTCCAATATCCTTTAAACTTGGAAGTCAGAGACTCACCCTGGCTGAGTTCCACACTGAACAGAAGCACCGGAGTCAGGAGCTGGGCTGTGAGGCTCCCGTGGTACTTGAGAGAGGACTGTGCTGTGAGAGGGACACTTGGAGCACCCCAGGGAGTTCCTCCCTTGTGACAGCGCTGCCTTCACTGAGCCAGGAGGTGTCCACAGAGCCCGAATTCCTGACTCTAATAATGGGGTTATTTCTGCTTAGAGCAGAGGAGATTGAGCTCACAGAATCACTGAGTTTGGAAAAGCCCTCCAACACCACGGAGCCCCCAGCCCAGAGCTCTGAGTGCCATGGCCAGTCTTTCTTTGGACACCTCCAGGGATGGGGACTCCAAACCTCCCTGGGCAGCCCATTCCAAAGCCTGACCACCCTTTCCAGCAAGAAATTCCTCCTGATGTTCAGCCTGACCCTCCCCTGGCACAGCTTGAGGCCGTTCCCTCTCCTCCTGTCCCTTGTTCCCTGGGAGCAGAGCCCAAACCCTTCTGGCTCCCCCCTCCTGTCAGGGGGTTGCAGAGCCAGAAGGTCCCCCCTGAGCCTTTTTTTCTCCAGGCTGAGCCCCCCCAGCTCCCTCAGCTGCTCCTGCTGCTCCAGCCCCTTCCCCAGCTCCTTTCAGTTCTCTGGACCTGCTCCAAGCCCCCCCAGTCTCTCCCTTGGGGTGAGGGGTCCCAAACTGGTCAGTGGCAGAGCTGAGAAGAGTCAGCTTATGATTTAGGATGGTGAGTTTTTCATTAGCAATAAAATGTCACAGAATCATGGAATAATTTAGGTTGGAAAAGCCCTCCCAGCCCATGGAGCCCACCCTGTGGCCCATCCCCACCTTGTCCCCCAGCCCAGAGCTCTGAGTGCCACAGCCAGTCTTTCTTTGGACACCTCCAGGGGTGGGGACTCCAAACCTCCCTGGGCAGCCCCTGCCAAAGCCTGACCACTCTTTCTGTGAGGGTTTTTTGTGAGGCTAAATCTCTCTTCTGTGAGGCTATTTCTGCCTCTATTTCTCGCTGCCACAGCCTGTAATTAAAAGGTTATGCTGATTGGCAGTAAATTAAGTGAAATTCCCTGACTTGGGACTTAAAATCAAAGATTAGGGGGAGGGGGGAAAAGAGGTGAGATTTTGCTGTTTGCAGGTGCAAAGATAAAGTTTTAGAAAGCCCCTAAACAAGTCTCAGTGGGATGTGCAGGTTCTTGATGTGCTCAACTCTTTGAAATTTTATTTTTCTGTGCTCTCAGGAAGCTGAATACTCATAAAGAGGGAAATGCTGGGGTGGCAGGAGGAGTCCTGGCTGTGTTGTGCTGAGCTGGAGCACTGGCATTTTCCTGAGGTGGCACTTGGCCCTGTCTGGTTCCAGCCCTCACAAACAGCACAGGAGTTAAGTGGCCGTAACTTGTAGAAACAGGAGAAATCCTGTTAAACTAAATAGAGCAAAGAATGTGTGATTTGGGCAAGAGGAGAGGTTTTACGATGTTGTTTTGCTGTTCCAGGGGAGAAAGGCAGGGGAGAGGAAGTCCTGACTTCCTGGTGAGATTCCTGCTCTGGTGAAAGATAAAATGCAGGGAAGATGTAACCCAGCCTGGAGGGCAGGGGGGGTGACCAGGGAACTGCAGCACTTCGCTGGAAGCTTGAAAAGCAAAAGCAAAGAGCAATGAAAACACTTGATTGAGTCTTCCTGATGTCCAAGGCAAAAGGAAGCACCCAAATGGAAAGCAGTGAGTGGTGTGCCATGGGCTCAGGCCATGGGAGATGGGACTGATTGCTGAGGAACCAACAGTCACTGCCTTGTTCCACCTTCTCCAAGGGAAAATCTTCCTGCTCAGGCATCCAAATGTCATTCCAGTGGCAACGTGACAATTAGGGAGCTATTGTGGGCAGTAACATCATAATTCCATGGCTTGGAGGTTGTGTGATGAATCCTGTTCCTTTGGTTGTATTTCAGTTTTAAGGTATCAATCAAATCACTTTAAAATTTCTTTTTATTTTTATCAAATATTAAGTAGCCTGATGAGACAGGAGGTAGAACAGGTTGAGCTAAAGGTGAGGTTTTAAGGGACATATTTTTTCTATATTTCGTGTTACTTTTGCCCACACAAGTCTGTTAGTCTGAGTTTAGCCCACCAAAGTGTCAGACTCCTGAGTTCCACCCCTGGCACTGAGAACACCATCCTTCTTCAAGAAAGAAGCTCTATGAAAATCCCTTTTTCATTTTATTTTGACACTTTTTTTCTTAGCAGCAGCAAGGCCTGTGCAGGGTTATTAATGCTGTAGGTTTATTATTAAGGTTGTAGGATCCACCTTGGCTTTGACAAAAAGCCATTTTCAATTTTCAACCTAAAGGATTTTTCAAAGTCTTAGTATGAAGGAGTTTCCATTATTTTAATAATAATGGGTGGTGCTGTGGTGTTTGACATGAAAATATGGGTGTCTTGTGCATTTTAGCAGTGAGCCAACATGCCTTAGGTTTGAAATTACCTATATAGTGAAGCATTTTAACCATATAGTGAAGCATTTTAAAATGCTGGCCTTGAGCAATGCTGTGACCTCTGTGTTTGGAACTATTGATGATGATAATAATAATAATAATAATAATAATAATAATAATAATAATACTTTGGGATTAATTTTGTGGTCCCCTGATGAAAGTGAATGTGTAATTAGAGATTTGAATTAATCACATTGCCTTGGAGTTCAGTGAGATGCCAAAAGGCTAAATGAGTCCTCTGGGGGGGGTGACAGGTTGGTGACAGAGCTGCAAATAAACTACAAATATCTTCTCCTCCCTTGTCCTCAGGTTGTTCTGTCTGGGTCCCACAGCCCAAGAGAAAATGCTTTTCATGGAAAATGTGTGGCCAAAGGGCTGAAGAGCCCATAGAGAGCTCCACGTGCAGATCCCTCCTTGGAGGTAAGTTCTAGAAAGACACCACTGTAAATCCATTTAATTGATATAACTGAGGTGACAGATCAGTGAAAACAAACTATTGTAATTACAGAAAATCAGCCAGTCCACTAACTGAGTTACAATCCAGCAAGAGAATTTATATATTTAAACACCATACCAACAGTAATTACAAAGGTAAAGCCACTGAAATGTTGTCTTTCCCTCGACAAGGGGAGAAAATATGTGGAAGCCTGGAATTGTTAAGGCTCTGGGTTTGGAAGTCATGTAAAGGTAAGTTTTTCTCATGCTTTTCTTGCTGCTAAAGCAGCCAGAACTCTTGGAAAATTGGGTGGCACCTTAAAACCAGTGAACTCCTTGGAAAGGAATTTTAGTTTGGTTTGTGGTCCTGTGGAATTCTTGACGTGAGCTTTAATGGGTTGTGACAAGTGTCACATGTTGCTGTGCAGTGTTTTTCCCCAGATACACTTGAAATATTATTTTCTCAGCAGCAGTAATAATAGTTAATTATTATTTGACTCAGTTATATATTAATTATTACTGTAATTGATAATTTTGAATAAATAAGCTCTTAATTTGCATTTCTGCAACATTTTTGTGCTTATCCTCAACACAAGCAAAAGTGAGTGGGAGCAGAGGTAGTTGTGCTTAGCTGCAGTTATTTTTGACATAGTGTATAATTATGTCTGTAATTCCATTTAGTACATGTGAATGCAGTAAATGAGATAAGTACAAGCACAGCTTCTCTTGTACAAGTATCCCAACCTTCTGACTGCAACGTGGAAGATGGGGTTTTCACTCTTCCAAGCAATGTCCTACAACAACATTAAGCCCATCTACACAATAAATGGAATTACTGGTTTAAATAAGGGTGCAAAAGCATTTCCCCATGGGAATTGTAGGGATGAAGGATTTATACACGTGCCCCTTGCTGGAAAAGCAGTTATGGAAGGGAGGTTATGAACGTCAAAAAGCTGCCTTGGAGCTGGGAATGTTTGTCCTCGTTTCAAAGGCTTCTGAGGAGCACAGGTCAACTGAGGGGGTTCATTCCAAAGGGGTTCCTCATCCTTCTTTAGGAAATTGCCATGGAATGAAGGAATCAGGGCATTGAGTCCACCATCAGCAAATTTGCAGATGACACCAAGTTGAGGGGGAGTGTGGATCAGCTGGAAGGCAGGAGGGCTCTGCAGAGGGACCTGGACAGGTCCAGAGAAGGGCAACAAGGCTGGGGAAGGGACTGGAGCACAAGTGCTGTGAGGAGAGGCTGAGGGAGCTGGGGGGGCTCAGCCTGGAGAAGAGGAGGCTCAGGGGAGACCTCCTCACTCTCTGCAACTCCCTGCCAGGAGGGGGGAGCCAGGGGGGGTTGGTCTCTTTTCCCAGGCAACCATCAGCAAGACAAGAGGGCTGGGTCTGCAGCTGTGCCAGGGGAGGGGTAGGTTGGAGATCAGGAAGAATTTCTTTGCAGAGAGGGTGCTCAGCCATTGGAATGGGCTGCCCAGGGAAGGGGGGGATTCTCCATCCCTGGAGGTTTTTAAGCAGAGACTGGATGTGGCATCAGTGCCATGGGCTGGGAACCACAGCGGGGTTGGATCAAGGGTTGGACTGGATGATCTCTGAGGTCCCTTCCAGCCCAGCTGATTCTGGGATTCTATGAAGGGCTGTTAAATGGAAGGCTGAGGGTTGAAGTGGTTCTTCCTTCCCCAGAGGAGAGTAGCTGGCAGGAATTCAGGAGGTGCCTGAGAGCAGGGAGCAGTGGATCAGATCGAAGTGTAGGCGTAACTCCAGACTGTTCTGCTGTTCAGCCCCAGCTGTTGTTAATATTGGAGTTCTTAAAAAAAAGAAAAGAAAGGAAAATGAAAAAAAAGAAAAAGGGAAGGGAAAAGAATGGAAAGGAAAATAAAAAAGAAAAAAAAGGGAAAGAAGAAAAAGGAAAAAGAAAAGGAAAGGAAAGAAAAGGAAAGAAAAGAAAAGGAAAGGAAAGAAAAAAGGAAAGAAGAAAGAAAAGGAAAGAAAAGAAAAGGAAAGGAAAGAAAAAAGGAAAGAAAAAAGAAAAGGAAAGAAAAGAAAAGGAAAGAAAAGAGAATAGAAGAGAAAGGAAAAGAAAAAAGAAAAGGAAAAGAAAAAAGAAAAGTAAAGAGAAAAGAAAAGAAAAATCTTGGGGGGGTTTGGTGGGTTTTTTTCATTGCTTTTTTTAGTTTTGCATTGAGAATATGATGAGCAGCTCAGTCCATCCAGGGTGGTTTATCTTGCCATGGGATTTAACAAGGAGCAGGTTAAAGGCGTTAAAGATTCTGTCTGCTCAGCAGCTTTCTCATGGCTCCAAAGAGGGATGGTTGGGGGTTTCTGGGGGGAGGGAATGCTGGTAAGGACTGGAGGTGAATTGTTTTTAGTCACTGATGTCTGATTAGATGTGCTGGAAAGTGCCAGTTTTAGGCAGGTTTTTTTTTCTGCAGTTCTGCTAACATTTGTGCAAAGCAAAAACTGTCAAAATGTAAAGCTTTAAGGAACTAAAAACCCAAGTAAAACAGGGCGTTTCTGATTGACTTTTGCAGTGGAAGCAGAATTAGGCCACTGCCCAGCACTGCACAGGATTTTATTTAAGACTTCTGAGCTAATTTTCCTGACCTTATTCAGTATCTCATTCCATGCCCAGCTCCATTTAGATCAGAGGGAGAGTGGGGGCTTTTAAATTATTTTTTTTTCTGATGTATTTATTAGTCTTGAAACACATCATAATTCTCTTTGTCCTTGCATTTAGTACATGCAAAGTTGCCATGAAAATATACTGGACCTGTTGAGTGACTCTTTGCTGCACCATTTCCCTCCCATTCCCTGGCACAGTTTGGCTCCCTCTCCTCTCTCTGATAAGATTCATAACTGGCAACTTTTCGTGGTCTCTGTGTTTATTTTGCCCTGGCTGCTTTTGATATGTAGCTGCAGAGAGGATTGGGCCACGTCCAGCCATTCAGGAAAGGCTGGCTCTTATTTTAGGAAGAGTTATGCAAACACTTTTCACTTGTTTACTGAGCAAAGGTATATTCAGGAGGGTCTGAGTTACCCTGACTTGTCCTACAATGGAAAGTGGAAATGAGCACAGGGATAAAAGTGGGAGAAGAAAAAAAAAGGAGGGATGATAAAAGTGCCATTTTTCCCTCTTAAGAGCAAAGCTGTTTTACACTTGGCCACAAACCCCTTCTTGGTAATATATATTTAGAATGATTTAAGAGGACTTGAGCTTTTTAGGGGTGTATGGCAGGATTTTTGGAGCTGTGCAGTTTTTGTAGGGCTTTGAATAAATGAAATACTATCTGAGGGATTGTCCTCCATTACTGAACTGTCTGAGCAACTCTTAATCTTTAATGTTCTTACTCTGACAACAGCCCTGGGAGTGAGGTAACTTCTATTATTCTTTTCACAAGTGAAGAACTAGGGAACAAAGAGGCTCAGAGTGAGATTTTCTCTTTAGGTTTCTTGCCTTGGTTGGAGTGAGAACTGTGTTATCCAAGACTCTTCTCTGCTTGCATCTAAGTTCCTCAGTGGTGCAGTATTAATTGGGATAACATCTAAATTCCTTTTAAAAATAATTAGGAGGGTCAGTGAGTAAGGAAAGTTCTGGTTAAAGTCAGTGAAAGGAAATGTTGGGGTTTTTTTGTAATATATGGGATAAATTCTTTTTGCAGAAGGGAAATAGAGTCTGGACTGCCTTTTAGAGGAAATAATTTGGATTTAGGGGGATTGTGTGATATGATGTCTGATGCCTTTTTGTCCAAAATCTGAAATCACCTAAAGTGGATTTTCTAAATACAGAAAAGGGGGAATTGAAAATCTTTAAGGTGGAGGCAAGTGTCTCTTTGGCTCATCCCTTTGGTTCTACCAGGCTTGGAGGGGAAGAAAACCTGCACACTCCTTAATACCCAGGTGTACTAAACCAGTCTGGGCTGCACTTCAACTGCCTGAACTCTCCTGAGATTTGCTGGGCTGGGGAATAAACCTGAGCATCCCTTTCTGGGGTTATTCCCAGGAAGCAGGACTGTGTGGTTTGAGCTGCTGTCCTGCCAAACTGCCTTACAAAGCTGTCAGGGGGTGCAGCCACCACCTTTGCATCTTCCCCAGCTCTTTAAATTAATAAAGAAGATAATATCAAAATAATTTTTTTCTCCTCCCTTCCTCTGCCATGTGCTTTGATTGTACTTTCCTGGTGGAGCCCTGGGTTCAAGGGTGATTTCTTGTAACTGATAAACTGTATAAACCAGCTTATGGTTTTCATTATATATGGCTTGAACTTTATGCTTTTTTTTTTTTTGACCCAGAAACAAGAAAGCTTTGGCACTGCCTGAAGTCTCAGTGCACTGAATTACTTCAGAGGCCCAGGAAGACTTTTTTTTTCCCCAGGTCAGCAAATGCTTGTAGGTTTTGATAGATATTCTCAATTATGTCTCCAGAAATGAATTATGAGCTGTGAAAGGAGCAGAGTACACACACCCTTGGCTCTTTGGGGGATTCAACTGTGCAGTCCCAGGGCTGTTTCTGAAAGGAGAAGGTTATAAGAACCAGGGAACAAAAAAAAAAGCCTTATTGCCTGCACTGGCAGAGCTGATGGGGGTGCATGTTGCGTGGATTTTGGGCATGTTCCTCTTGACTGAAACTGTTTCATCAGCCTGTCTTTCTTCAAAAAACTAGTTTTCATCAAAATGTGACCTCTCAAGGGAAATGATTCCGTGTAAACACGCTTTGGTTTTCTTCAAAATGAAGAAAAATCCACCCCTTTTTACAGCAGACAGACACTCTCCTGCAGTACCTTTTTGTGCCACTTCCAGTGAGTGGGAGACTCCAGAAGCTGGAATTCCTCTGCAACCAATGCTGGGGCTCTACTTCAAGCTGTTGATAACTTGGTCTTATTTTCATATTTATTCAGTGGGGAAAAAAAAGGAAAAATTAATTTCCTTATTTGCTTTGAGACCCACTAATAAATGTTGTATCCATTACCTATAATATACTAAATAATCACATCTGCTTAGGTGCTAGCTAATAAATTGCACAATAATTAGTTGTTATGGCTGAGGTTTTTTTAAGGGATCCTGAGATGACTAAGCATCAAATTGCCAGGAATTTTCTGTTCTCTTGGATGCCTTATTTTAAGAAACCTGATTTTTCACACACAAAGCTTCATTATTTTTTTTTTTTAATAGGAAAGAGATGTCATGGAAATGTCTCTTGTAGGTCAATCAGACTGTGTGGGATGACTTCATTCTCGTGACTGTTTTTTGGATGTGTAACTGTCTATTAAGTAGGCAATGTAATATCCTAGTGAGCAGTTGGAGGTGCCAATACCAGAAGACTTGTTTTTGATTTCGTGGGGCTCTTCTTGAATTTTAGATCAACCTGATGGTGGAAGGGAGGGCAAACCAAGCTGCCTGTGCCTGAGAAAAGGGAAAATGCTGGTGCTATTGGCTGTTCTTTATCAGTGCAGATAAAAGGATTTCCTTCATTAGCATTTGTTTACTTTCCCTCTAATTTGCAGCTCATTTCCAATCTTCTTTCCAGCCTTTGGAAAAAAAACCCCTACAAACAGATCTTTTTCCACCCAGGTTATATTTGTGTTCTTGCTGACTTTGCAGTTGATGGGTAGCACTTCTTAGTCTTGCAAATGGAGTTCTGTGGTCGAGTTCTTCCTGCTGGTGGACAGAGTTGTGGTGCCCCAGCATTTGGGATCAGGATCTTCCAGCAGGGAAGAGCTTTAAATAAAAAGTCCTTGATCTGTGAAAGTTAGGACACTTTAGGTGAATCAGAGCTTCCAAGAGCCTTTTCTCTTTGTAATCTTTTGGCTCTCTGTGCCTATGAACATTATTTTTTATTTTTTTTCCCATACTTCTAATGCAGCAGGAGGAAAAAAATAAAATCAAATGGGAGCAATTGAAGTTACACTATTTGTGCAAGCCACAGTCTCAAGTATTATATTGATTTTAAACCAAGTAGTGCCTTATGCAAAGATTAAGAATACTTAAATGGAAGAAGAGCAGCACAGTTAAGGAACAGAGTTTTAACAGCAAAAGGTGGTTTATGAGGATTTATTTGACATTCCTAACACTCCTTACACTGCTCAGCAGTGCAGGTAGTTGGGGCACTTTGCAGTTCCATTAAAGGGACAGAATTGCAGCACCAGGAGTGTGAGTGTGTGTGACAGGGCTGCAATTAAAACTGGGATATTGGATGGGGAATTTAAGGCATCAGAGGAAAGGCTGCACTAAGTTGCCTCTGCTATTAAAGCCCTGCAGGGCTTTTTGCTCTGCTCACTGGGGAGGGCCAGGAATGCTGGGCAAGGGACTCCCTGAGCCTCTTTGGCACTTCAGCTGCAGTTTCCTGAAGGGAGTTATTTCCAGGCTGGTCATGATCCATGAAACTGTTGCCTCCTGAGGAGAAAATAAAAGATCTCAGATGTTTCAGACAGCAGCTTTGATGATACCGTGGCCAAGGAGTCTCAGGATTAAAAGTTTCACCTAAACAAGAGGAGGGGGGAAACACTCACAGTCCAAGCCACCACCACAGGGTCACTCTGTGAGAAAACTGACACTGAAAGAGGGTAAATTTGGGTTCACTGATGGAAGAAATTGTTCCCTGGGAGGGTGGGGAGGGGCTGGGATGGAATTCCCAGAGAAGCTGTGGCTGCCCCTGGATCCCTGGAAGTGTCCAAGGCCAGGCTGAGCAACCTGGGCTGGTGGAAGGTGTCCCTGCCCGTGACAGGGGGTGGAATTGGATGGTCTTTAATGTCCTTCCCACCCAAACCATTCTGTGATTTCATGATATTTTGGGTTGGTTGCAGCCGTGTTTGTGTTCACAGGGTCACTCTCAGGTGTAACAGGAGCTGAAAACTCTCAGTGATGAGAAAGTGTCTGGAAATGGGACGGAAATGCACAGGAGCAACTGTGTCAAACCCAGTGCAGTGCCACATGTTTCTGCTCTGGGAAAGGTTTTCAATTGAATTAAACTTCCCAGAAATTCCCTGCACAGAGTAAGGGACAGAACTGATAAAAACTGCTTTGCAGCACCTGAATTTGAAGTGCATGTTAATATGCTTGAAGGTATATTTTGGGAAGTTCCACTCACTGTGGAAAGAAGGAAAGCTTTTAAGCTCTGGGTACTCATAAGTTTTCCCCTTGTCTCTTTATTCTGGCAGTAGCCATTTACAACTGCCTTTTTTAGCCACAGGAAATCCCTTCTCTGGAGCTGAAGAGGGGTGTGAAATGCATTCCCTCTAAAGGCAACATCTGTGCTGCTCCATGAATCCCCAGCCAGCAAGGATGCTGGATATGCTAATCAGCTTAACCACCTTAATGCCTGGGAATGATAATTATTTTCAGGTGGCAGTAGGTGCTGTTCCACACTTAGGGGGGGAAGATTGAGCCCATAAATTATTTTAAACGTCTGTGAAGTTGTACTGCTACAAGTTGTCTTTTTCTTTCTGTTCAGCTTCTTGTCTGAGTGTGTTCAGGTTTGAAAAAAAAAAGGGGGGGGGAACTACTCACATCACTAAAGGCTTCAGTTAATCAGAATTTGATTACAATAAGAGCTCAGCAATCATCACACAGTGTTGTTAATTATCAGAAAGATCGTGTTGTATGTTGAGGTAATTGCAATAAACAGCCCAGCTGGAAAAAAATTGTTCAGATTTTCAGCCATTAAATTGGAGACTTTGAGCTTCTTTCTGTCTTTCTGTGTTAATTGCTTCACTGTTAATTTGGTTCTTACTTTGTGTTATGTAAACACCTAGCTAAATACATCATTGTCCTAGGAATGTTTTAGACACATGTGAAAACAGTGTTCTAACCCCCAAATATTGGTGCCTCCTTCCTGTAGTTAACAGTATGCTGGGCCTTTCCTGGCTATTTGAGGGTTTTTTCCCACCTGTCCATGTTTCAGGTGAAATCAGGTGGCCCTGGTCACACTCTGCCATTAACCCTCCTCTAAGGGTCTGTCTAAAGCTTTTGGGAAAACTCATTTCTTTCAGAAATCTTTAGGACTGGGCATTTTTACCTCTCCTTAAACTCTGTCTTCTCTACACTTGCTTCCAGTTCAGGACTGCTGGATGACTAAAAATCGAGTTCAGGACTGATGGATGATTAAAATCCTGTTTCCACATTAATCCTCAGGAACAAGGTTCTCTGGTGGATTGTGCATTTCTGCCTCATTTTCCTCACCCCTCAGAGTCCAGCTCTCTGATATTGAGGTGAAACTCTAAAGTTCAGGCTGAAATTTTACACCCCTCCTAAATTTTGACACAAATGTGGTCTACCAGGAGCGAGAAATGGATATGATTTTATATTTTGTGACTTCACAAATGGCCGTTTTCCCATGAAGTGAGAGCACTGGATGGAGCAGAAGTGCTTTGGAAAATGTGAGGTGTGAGCTCAAGGTCCAGCTCTGGGAAGGATCTCCTGATAAATGGGAATTTGCAGTGGTAGGACAACGCTCTGTGAGTGTCTTTGATGGTTCTAACTGGAGATCTTGAAATAGCTTTGGGTGATTCATAAACCTCTTCTTCCCCTGCCATTTGTGCTGCAAATAAAAAGTCTGGGAGGGATGTGAGACGCTGGCAAAAAATTCCAAGCACAAAGGTTTAATTCCTCAGGATTTAGTCCTATTTTAAACCAAATGCTTGGTGCTGGAAGCTGTGTTGAAAAACCACTTTCCTGCAATGGAAATATGGACAGTTTAGCCTTGATCTGATGGGCCTCCTGAGGCTTCATGGCCTCGTATTTCCAGCCAAATGTCCTGGGAATGTGAACGTTCAACATCTGGGGCTTGAACAACGCCAGTTAGGGCTGGGTGGCACTGTGGCATCTGAAATCAGGTGTAAAACATCTTCTGAAGCAGAAATATTATGCTTTCCCCCCCACACTGTGATTCCAAATCCTCTTCGTGTTCAGTAATAGATGGCAAAGTAAAAATATTGAATCTGCTCATCTTTTATGACCTCAGCAATAATAGAAGATCTCATCTCTGCCACGTTAGAATGTTAAAATACATATTCAATATACCTCATAAATTAGTGGGTTTTTGTAGGTGTTGAAATTCAGGTTGAAAAAGCAGAGGAAAAAAATTAATTGGTTTTTTTTGAACACTGAAATGCGATGGTCCAAGGAAATGTTAAACTCACTGGTGCAGATGTAACTTGGATCAGTAATTTAGTTGGTCCATTTTTAATATCAAAAGGACATAGACAATATTTTTTTTTAGAAATTAAATGGTATTGATTTGCACAGTAAACACAATTTTAAAAAATCTGACAAATAATTCAGATTTGTAGGGTCTGTTTGAGCTGTTCTGAATGTGCCTCCTCTTGGGTTACAAGAAATGGAAGTAGAACTGATTATTGATGTATTATTAGTCTCTGTATTCCCTGTGTGCTGCCAAAAACCAGCTAAAACTTTGTGCTTGGAAAAGAAGTTGTTCTAAATGGTGAAATGATTTCCAGAGTTTCAATAAACTGCACCAGGAAATTATTAATTGTGCTTAGAGATGGACAATTTTAATGCTCTTTGTGTTGGATATTGGTAATGGCCAAGTCTTGAATATGAGGTGGTGCAGCTTCAGCTGGTGCTGTGAGGTGTGGCCTGAGGTTTGGATTTGGTTTCCAGCTCTTCCACAGACCTCCTGGGAAGCTATTCCCCAAATCTGCTCAAAAAGGAATTAATTTAACCCATTTCATGAGGGGGTTTAGCAAAATCTTTGAGATCTTCCCCGAGTCAACCCCAAAAGGGACCAAAATTCTTTACTGTTTGAGTAAAAAAATTGAATCCTGCAGTCCTCTCATTTCTTAATTTATGCTATTATTTCTTAATTTCTTAGTATTTCTTAATTTCTTAGTATTTCTTAATTTATGATAATATACAGGTAAAACTTTGAAGCCTGCAGTCTTCCCATACAGGTATTTCTTAAAACTGCAATTTTTCATTGCAAAAGCTGTTGTTCTGGGAGAATTTCACCTCAGTTTAGAATTGACCAACACACAGCTCCGTATTTGATCTCAATTTAAATCTTAAGGTATCACTGACCAGGTAAATTGTCCTTCCCAAATGCTGAAGGCAATGCAGGGCCTTGAAATGTGGTGATATAACTTCTTCTTTAATAATGAAGTACTGAATAATTTTTTCATTGAGTTCAGGCATAGAAACAAAAATACTTTGGCTTTTGGGTAACAGGTTGAAACTGTAAAAGGGCCAAATGTACCTGGTGCTGTGTCTTTTCTATGGTAAAATGTCAGTTTTTGCAACTACTGCTCTGTGACTGTGGGGAGAAAAATCAAGGTTTGGAGGGTTTTATCCCTTTATTTGTGCTACTCATCCATCCAATCCCTCCCTGTCCATTTATCCTGCCCTTATCTCAACCATGTGGTCGACCATAAACCCATAAATTCCCATTTTGCAGGGAGAGAGGAAGAATATCCCTCAGTGGTACAGGTCCTCAACCTGTGCTTTGTTTTGGAGTGAAGCAGCTTCACTGCTGATGTTCTTCTCTTGCTCACTCTGCATTTTAAGGTGCAAGAGGGAAATCCAGTCGTATTCAAGTTACAGACACAAAATGACAACCAGGATTTTTAGGAATGGACGTCCCTGCTTTAATATAAGAAATGTTCCCAGGCTATAAAGAAGTAATTCCAGCTCAGATATTATCTGTGAAGGGCCTATTAGGGTTTTTTTTTTTTTTACAGTAGGATTACACAGTGAAGCAGAGAGATTGTATTTGTCAAAAGTGACGGTTTTCCCAAGAAATCCATACTGCAGGAGCTGGGCAGGAATCAACTTAGTGTGCCATTATTGGGAAAAACAGATTTATTAGGCATTTAGAGAAGTACTTACCCTGCAAGATAAGGCTGGGAAGGACAGACCAATAGGCCAAAGTGAAAGGTAGCTGAAAATGAATCTTTTCTTGAAAAGGGTAACAGAAGTTTAGGAAGAAAGAACCCAAATGCAGAATATCAGCAGCCTGTGAGGGGAAATCAGGGCAAGACCAAGGTGTTTGCACCAGTTAAATTCTGCCTGAATCCTTATAATGCCAAAGCAGTGGCTTAGGACTGGTTTACAGCCTTACCTTCCCTGAGAAAAGTCAAGTTGGGCTGAATTATCTCAATAAAAAGCCTTTTCAAAGGGAAAATGGGGTAAATTCCAATGCCTGCTGTGTGACTTGTGTTTGCCCAAACCTCCCACCATCTCCTCACCAGGATAATGGGAATTAAAAATCTTATCACCAGGCTAATAAGAAAGACAGTGTATTCATACAGGGAATCTGATATACGGATTTTTTTCCCCTCTCCTGAGGGAAATAATAATTACATGGTGAGGAACATTGAATGGAGGTACCTGTGTCATAAATGCCAGCTATGCAGCAGCATTTGAAATTAGCATTTCACCCACTTTTATCAGCTTCTGCACGGAACAGAAAACGTAAAGGCATAAATATTTATTGTAATAAATAAATAAGTATCTATTTATTTCCAGACAAGTGAGAAATGTGGGAGAAGGAAACATTGGTCAAAGTGTCCTAAACAGCCTCTTTGAGCTGAATGGGTGAACACCCACCTGTGTGCAGAGGCAGCCAAATGCATTTAATGGCTTTGTTTAGCTTTGAGCTGATGCAGACCCCAGCCAGGACCAATTCTCTCCTACAGGCTGACACTCATATTTTGTCACAGGAATAAGCTGCAGGAATTTTATTGTTTATTTTGCAGGAAACCAAGTCTTATGTTGTATCTCATCCCTGCCCATGGCAGGAACTAGGTGATCCTGAAGGTCCCTTCCAACCCAAACCAGTCTATGATTGTTTGATTCTGTTGGTAAATGGACCAAAATTTTGCATGAATGTTTTTGCTGGAAAAGTCAGAACACAGGAAAGGGGTTTTTTTGCAGCCTGAATACTGGAGGAGTTTGGTTTCTGTACGTGGCAAGGTCATTAAACACCATCTTTTGGCTCCAGGTGAAGTGGGAGCTGCTTTGAACTTAAATAAAACACCCCCTTGCTCCCCAAAATCCACCCAAACCCTCCCACCTGCCAAGCTACAGAAATGCAATCAGGCTTGCTTAGCCCTTTGAGAAAAATGGGCTTATTAAATCCTAGATTAAAGATAAGGGATTGTTGATTTTATCTCTTCCTGAGACAAGATCCAATTTAGCTGATCGGGAGCTGAACCTGAAGAGAATTCTCTTAAGTTGTTTATTTCCTCCAGAACTGTGGAGCTGGTATTTAATTTGCAGACATGTCCTCTGTTGTGTTCCTTTTCAAGCCTTTTACCTCTCATGAAGATTATGGAGAAAAGGGGAGATAACCTGTAGCATTTTACAGAGATTCTGGGAGCAATTTAGGGGGTTGAGGGTCAGCAGAGCCACAGGTGTCCAATTCCAGAAACACCAAACAGGTTCTGAATGCTCAGCCCCTCTTGGATTTGCTGGAGGTTCTGCATCAAATGTATAATTTTCCTTGTTTTTGGTTTTTTTTAAAAAAAATCCTTGTATAATGAAGCTTACAAAGGATGCCTGTAATCTCCAAAACTCATCAGGCTTTCCTGGTACTCCCAAGGGCTTTGGTGTTGCAGCAGAGATGGAGAGAAAAACATGATAGTGTTTATAGACCACAAAACCTGGGAAACTTAGTAGGAATTGTACAAATAGCAAGAATAATTTTTAATACTTTTTCTTTTTGTCTCAGCAGTGAGAATTGAAATTCCAATGCAACTGAATTCCAATGCAATTTTCCTCTTTATCACGATTTTAGTAATATTTGGGGATGTTTTAGTGATAGTTTTCTTTAGTAATAGTTTTCTTTAGTAATTTTATTCGGTAGATTATTTAGTAAATTATTTAGCAAACGTAGTAAATGGTTTGATAAATTATTTATTTTTAATTATTATTATTTCTTTAATAATTTTATTTAATTCTATTTTTATTTAGTAATATTTGGGATTTCGTTGGAGGGCTGAAGCCTCCCAGGGATCACTCCTGCAGTGAGTTCAGTGTAACAATGGGAATTCAGCAGGCTGGTTTATATCAATGGTCCCCTCACTGAAAAAATCATATGATTTTCCCAATCATTGCACTGGCCAAGTGTACCCTCTGAGGTGGGGGAAATATTCCCCCTGTGTGACAGATCCAGAGCTAAGAGGGAATTAGTGGCTGGTCTGGATAGAAAAGGTAATCAAGGTAATGAGCTCTCATTGAAAATTCATTGTTAGCTCTGATAATCCCTTTTTATTTCCCTGTCCAAAAGGAGGGCCCTGCAATGGAAACACTCCCCTGCAGCTCCTTGGTGGGAGCAGGGGGGATGCAAATCCCAGAGCCCATGGAATTATTGTCTCTCACTACTTACAGCACCCTGGGTTCCCTTAAATGCCAAATGCTCTGGAACAGGGAGCAAGTGGGAGCGTGAGCAATCTGAGATGGACCCCACTGGGGTGACAGCCAGATAGGAACAGCATTGCTTTGAAATGAAAAATGAAAAAGCTGCAGGTCCCCCTGAGGATGCTGTTGGTGAAGTGGGTCAGTTCAGCTGCTGATCTCTTGCAAACGGGCCCTTTTCCTCCCCCTGCCCACCCAGAGCACCAGCACACGCTGCCAACCCCAGCCCTGGCAACCAGCTGGGCTGATTCCAAGGGGATGAGGTTCAAGCAGGCCAAGGGCCGGGTCCTGCCCTTTGGCCACAACAACCCCCGGCAGCTCCAGGCTGGGCCAGAGGGGCTGGAGAGCAGCCAGGCAGGGAGGGAGCTGGGAATGGGGATGGACAGGGAGCTGAACAGGAGCCAGAGTGTGCCCAGGGGGACAAGAAGGCCAATGGATCCTGGCCTGGCTCAGGAACAGGGTGGCCAACAGGGCCAGGGAAGGATTCTGCCCCTGGACTTCAGCGCTGGTGAGGCCACCCCTGGAGTGCTGTGTCCAGTTCTGGGCCCTCAGCTCAGGAAGGACATGGAGGGGCTGGAGCAGGGCCAGAGAAGGGCAACAAGGCTGGGGAAGGGACTGGAGCACAAGTGCTGTGATGAGAGGCTGAGGAGCTGGGGGGGCTCAGCCTGGAGAAGAGAGGCTTCAGGGGTACTCCTCACTCTCCTGCAACTCCCTGCCAGGAGGGGGGAGCCAGGGGGGGTTGGTCTCTTTTCCCAGGCAACCATCAGCAAGACAAGAGGGCTGGGTCTGCAGCTGTGCCAGGGGAGGGTTAGGTTGGAGATTAGGAAGAATTTCTTTGCAGAGAGGGTGCTCAGCCATTGGAATGGGCTGCCCAGGGAAGGGGGGGATTCTCCATCCCTGGAGGTTTTTAAGCAGAGACTGGATGTGGCATCAGTGCCATGGGCTGGGAACCACGACGGGGTTGGATCAAGGGTTGGACTGGATGATCTCTGAGGTCCCTTCCAACCCAGCTGATTCTGTGATTCTGATTCTATGAATTTTCCAGCAATTATTCAGTCAGCTGACCCTGTTGTTTGTGGATCGGGATCAGCTCAGCAGTCATCCAGGTTTGATGTTCATGGATTGGTATCAGGTCAGGAATCATCCAGGTTTGATGTTTGTGGATTGGGATCAGCTCAGGAATCATCCAGGTTTGATGTTTGTGGATTGGGATCAGCTCAGGAATCATCCAGGTTTGATGTTTGTGGATTGGGATCAGGTCAGGAATCATCCAGGTTTGATGTTTACCTGCTCAGCTGAGGGCAGATGCCTTGATGTGGGACGTGTGTTGGGGCATATTTGGTGTTTGCCTTCCCGTGTTTTTCAAAGCCAATACTGGTGGCAGGATGGATTTTGCTCTTCTGACAGTGATTTTTGCTTGTATGTGAAGTGAACAACGCTAGGCACAAATCACTCTCTCTTTCTTATAATATTGTGTGGGTTTGCTTGGATTTTTTCTTGGTTTGCTTTCCCTCACCTTTGCAAAAATAGGTCTGTTTGCTACTCCTTGGTTGGGTACTTGGTTTGTACTCATTGTAGCATCTACTTGAAGGAGATGGAAATGCTGATCCTTAATTTAAATTAAGAGTAAATTTAAAATAGCAAAAAACAGTGCTGTGTTGGAGAGTTGTGAGTATTCATCCATGGGCTTGGAGTGACAGCACAAGGGGGAATGGCTTTAAACTGACAGAGAGGAGGTTTAGATGGGATATTGGGAAGAAACTCTTCCCTTTGAGGGTGGTGAGCAGCTGCCCCATCCCTGGAAGTTTCCAAGGCCAGGTTGGATGGGGCTTGGAGCAACCTGGGCTAGTGGAAGGTGTCCCTGCCCATGGCAGGGGGTGGAATGAGATGGGCTTTAAGGTCCCTTCCCACGCAAACCATTCCTGTAATTCTACTCTAATGGTCCCATGCATCCCAGAACATTTATGCTACTGGAATGTTTGGGATAACAAAGCTATGGGAAGGGTGGATGGTAGGAATCAAAGCTTGCCTGGTAAATCATATTTTTGAGTCTTTGTGGCATTGAGACCTTGGTTTGCAAAGCCTTTGCAAACTCCCATCATGTGCAGATACAAATCCACATCCGGATCTTGGCTGGACTTGTAGAGCTTCACAAAATGAAGATTCACACCCTTCTGACCACACTTTTGGGGCACATTTATGCAGCACTTCATGCCACTGCTTTTTTTTCCCCCCAGACTGTTACAAGAGGAATTTCCAGAGCCTTGAGAATTAAAGCTCCTTGCACTGATTTGATGGATGGTCCTTTTATCAAGTGCTGTGCTGGTACTTGTGCACACAACATACAAAGTATCACACACACTTTCCAATTGAATGACTCTACTCAGGGAAGAAAATCCATATTCTCTGCTCAACAGTGTGGACCAAAAGTCAAATAAACAGTAAAAAACGAATGGAGTAACCAGGGATTAGCAGACAGTGCATTATGTTGATTACCCACATTGTCTTCAGCTTAATAAATTCTATTTGCTGTAAGTCAGTTCAATTGTGTGTGAAAATAGAGAAGGTGGAAAATGAGACTGAACAAGAGGGTTAAATGACAGTGTGCCATTCCAGAAGCAATTAAAACCAAAAAAACCCAACCCTTGAGGAACAGAAAAAAGGAGGTTTTGAAGTGTAAAATAAAAGACACGATTGTGTTTTAATGAGGGAAGCTAAAATAGTCTGTCCAATGCTCATAATTAAACCCACACAAAGGTAGTTGATGAAGAACTTTTTAATGTATCATGTGGCACTTGCAATAATGCAACATTGAGCAGTCACTGAAGAGGGAGTAGCAGGAAATCTAAGTCCTGACTTTGCCATCCCATTCACTGAGCCCAGTTTAAGACCCCTGAGCTTTGCCATGATTCACTACCTGCTCTGGCAGGTCTGTCCTCAGTGAATCCCTCCTGAATAGGTGTGTCTTGACTCCTAAGATTAACTTTGAAACCAGTTCTCAAGGAGCTGTTTGGAAGGCTCAGTTAACATTAACCTTTATTTGTTTATCTGCTTTGCTGTGCCTTGGAATGGTGGAATTTTCAGCAAGCTGCAAGGAAGCCAAAAAAGCACAGAACACCTGAATGGAACACCCTGACTAGGCTGGGGAGGGAGGAGTCAGGAACAAAGGAAAGGGAAAAGTATGGAAGAAAAACTTTGCAATGTAGCTGAGCTGTTTATCTTGTAATCTGGCAATCATTTTATTTCTGTGTTGAAGTCAGGAACCAGAACCCAGAACTCTTGGGCATCCAGAACTCCAGCTGGAGCCAACAAAGTGCTCAGAAACCTTGGGAAGGGGGGCTGGTATCTAAGGAAGTAGTGTCATCTAGTGGTTAAAGACAAAGACCAGAGAAACAGGACTCCTGGGTTATATTTTATAATTTACTACCCACTTGCTGGTTGATGAATTTACCTGAAAAACTAATTTCTCTGGGGGAAAGAAGGAGCTGGAGGGGAAGGATGACATTAACTTTTGGCCCAACTGACTTTTCAGTTTTGAAAAAGCAGAAGGCTGAATGTGGGAGATGTTTGTGGCACCATCAGGATGCTTTTGTGCAGAAAACCCAGTCCTGCTTCAGGAGACATGGGCAGGATGCCTCTGGTGCATTTATATTTAAATGTGACCAGAACAGCGTCGAATTTGGCAGTTTTATATCCCACTAAGTGCCAAATCCAGGTCCAGGGTAAGGAATGCTCTTGTCAGGCTGTGTGTGGGTACTGGGGGAGAGCAGGAGCTGGTTTGTGTACCAGTAGGCAGATGAAAAGCAGTTTATGGTGGTTCAGTAGCAGTTTTCTTCATTGCTAATGATCATTCCCACTGTCAGCACTTAGTGGAGGACTCCCAGCTGGGACTTTTGTGTCTATGGGCTGAAATCAGGATCATGTCCTGCTCTTCTGGCAGCAGCCAGGCTGGCATGAAGGATGAAGGATCCAGTGGTAGAGCTGAATCCCAGAGAGTTTAAAAGTGGTGCAGTTGGAGAAGAGGAATGTTGTCATGGATTTCTCCTCTCCACAGCCCTTGGAGAGGGGTCTCAGCCCTAGCAGGGCAAATATGCAGCTCATGGATCCTTAGGGAATTTGGGATCCCTGGTGTTGTGCATCCTGTCCATGTGGGCCAGGGGAAGGATGGCAGCATAGGAGCAGCATCATACCTAGTTTGGATCATTAACAGCTGCTCTCCCTGCATTTGAAGGTTCCCACTGAACAACTGTGGCACAGCTGAGCCTGCTGGAAGCTGGGCACTGAGGAATGAACTCCCTGAGGTGCCCTCCAGCCAACCCAGTGCAGCACCCTTAAACAAGGTGACACAGGGTTAGTGGTCTCCCTGGGATTTTGCTCATCACTGTGGCACCAGGGTGGGTCACACTCCTCTGGCAGAGCTGACATGTGGATGCTCTGGGGAAGTGATGGATTTCCTGTCTGTAAATTAGGAATAATTACAGAGGGACTAAAGCAGGGATGGTTTTAAGTGTTTGTACCTGAAATTCTCATTGAAATCAGTGGAAGGTATGCAACAAGATTATCTTTGAAAGAGGTTTTGTCCAAGTTCCCTGATGGCACAAGAAGCTGAATCCTCCCCTCTCATGTTGCATTCTGGTGCTCTTTGCTCCTGTACCATTCCCTACATTCCAGCTTCCTGTGACACTTGGATTGTGTCTATCTATGGCAGACACTCTGTCTTTCCTGGCTTTATTGACCCTCTGTGTTGGGAATATTCCATTGGCTCCAGAATCCCATCAGTAAACAGCCTCTATGATGGAGGGACATGCAAAGAAATGCTCTGAACTGAGGACACCTCTGTATCTTGGTCCTCAGGTGCCACAGATGGGATTTTTCACGCTGAGAAGAGTCTCCCCAGCTCTAAATCTGGGAATGCTTCAGTACTCCCCTCATGTTGCTCAGCATGCTCCTGCAACCACAGAATGGGAATGGAATCTCTAAGGTTGGAAAAACCCTCTAAAATCATCAAGCCCAGCTGTCGTATTCACCACCACGACATGTCCTCGGGTTCAAATCCTTACATTGTTTGAACACTCCCAGGGGTTACATCACTTTCCTGAGCAGCCCCTTCCAGTGCTTTACAACCCTTCCCATGAAAATTTTTTCCTGGTACCTCATTTAAACTTCTGGCACGACTCGAAGCCATTCCCTCTCCTCCTGTCGATGACCAAGAGCGAGTTGTCGGGGAGGAAGGCTGCAAGAATTCCAGGATGTGTTTCTCCACCTCCCGCTCTGCTGGAGTTTTTCTTGCCTTCCTGATACTCATGTTACAGAGCAGCAAAGACATTTTCCTGGTTGCTAAGCCAGCCTGAGGATCAAGGCAGAGCAGCATTTGGCTGTGGAACACGGGGAGCAGCACAAAGGGCAGCCTCCTGCGAGGCTGCTGTTAACATTCTGCTCAGCTCAGCGTTACATCTACCATTATAATTCTCTGTTAATTACACAGTGTTGATTATATAACTACTTAGCAGTTCCTCCTCTTTTAATGAGCACAGCTGTTTTCTGTCCAGCTTCAGCAGGGAAAATTTCCCATCCCTAATTTAAAAGTAATGCACTCAAAGAAAACTCCAGAGGGCTCTTGGGCTCGCGCTGTTTAATGTGTTTTAACATTCGTGGTGCCTCCAGGCTTCCTTCAGCCTGGAGAGCACTTATGGCCCTTCCCCTTCCCCTCCTCAGTGAATCTTTGTAACTAATGGACTTTATTAATAGTGTTAAAAAACCTAACAAAGCCCTCACCTTGTAAGGAAAACCATTTTTTTCAGGCAGATGTGTAACCATGCTAACCTGGATCCACGCTCTGCGGTCGCTGTTTCCTGACCAAGGGCTTTCTACAAA
Organism: Manacus vitellinus; assembly: GCF_001715985.3. Taxonomy (NCBI): domain Eukaryota; kingdom Metazoa; phylum Chordata; class Aves; order Passeriformes; family Pipridae; genus Manacus; species Manacus vitellinus. Next base: position 743,810 of record NW_021940780.1, read on the forward strand.
AGTGGCCAAAAGTGTTGTTTTTCTGCCAAAGAATGAGTGACAGAAACATGTATTTGCTTAGTGCTGAGGTGCCTGGGAGTTACAGCTTTCCAGGAGACAGAATTCTGTGTTCCCATATGCTGGAGAGCAGGGAGGAGGAAGTGCTGGAGCATTAAAGGAGAGGAACCAAACCACAGCAATCTGCTGAACAAAGCCCTCCAGGTGATCCCTCGCCCTCGGGGTCATGCCAGACACGCTGCAGCAGTGACAGCAACACCTTAACGAGCTTGCTGAGAGCTCAGCCGGGTTTCCTGGGCTGCGAATGCAGCGCAAACATTCTGGGCACGGCCCCTTTCCCTTCGGAAAACATGTTTTTGTCAGACTCAAAACATTCCCCGGGAAGGTGTAGGCTCAGATAAAGTTCTAGGTGGAAGAACTGTCAAAACAAATCATTTCGACTTTCAGCTTTGCTTTTCCTAAAGATAAACTCATTTCACTGAGATTTTTATACCTTTTAATTTTTCGGGGCCGCGCTGACGTGCTGCTGTGTTGTGATGCTGGCAGAGTGCAGGCATTGTGGCCTGATCAGAATGCACAAGAACTGGATTTTTTTTATTTATTTCTTTCAACTTTTGGTCTATGAGCAGATTTAGAGGTGTGAGCAGGAGGGGAAAATGGCTGAGGAATGAAATCAGTAGCAAGGGTTGAGCTTTATTTCCTAACTGGGGCCCCATTTTTTCTTCTTTATGGTTCCCTGTTCTAATCTCCAGATCCGGGGCTTTCTCAACCTGTTAACTTGATCCTATTAACAGTATTTAAAGAGTTTAATAAGTGATAAATAGTTGAGAAAACTTGGAATAACTCTGGGGGCTGCAAGTTGTTTGGAGCCACACAAAATAGTTTTTGTAGAAGTGCTTTTAAAGCCATAACATCTATTAATTATGTATTACCCTTCATAGGTGCAGCCTGAACATAAATTGAGACTGTTTGATGTTATTGAGAGCAAGGACTGTTTTTCTAGAAGATGATGATTTATTTGGAAGTTCCTCTTCACCATTTTTAAGTCCTACACAGATAAATGTCTCTTTAGCTGAAGTGTCCTTTTACTTCCCTACTACACTTGATTGTAAACACATCCCCCCCAGGGGGCCCTGTTCAATGAATCTTGAGTGATATTATGGTAATAATGTTCATTCTTGGCATTAATAATGACACTGAGAGCCTCCTGTTCAGCAAAGCATTGTGTTTTTTTGCTGTTTTTTCCCCTGCTCTGATGAACTGCTGTGCTGTCGTTGTGTATTTTCTGCTGACTGTGCTGGTTGCCCATTCTCCCTTTTATTTATATTTTTTTTCCTTCATCACTTGTGCCTCTGGGCAGTAACATCTATTGGGGTAAATGGAGTTTTAGGGTCAGTTAATCCACTCAGCTCCACCATTTGATGGGGAAGGACACGTTGAGTGCTGGCTTTGACCCCCCTCCTGTTCCACTGGACTTCCTCCACAGAACCAGGAATTTCCAGTTGTAGTGGCTTCAGGCAATAAATTATGACGAGTCTGAGGTAAAAATAGCTGGAGAAAGTAAAGGGTTTATAAAATATAAAATCATTTGCACCTATTTAAAAGCAAAACCCTGTTACAGGAGCTGTTGTGTGAAGGCAATTTGGTATTGAGGTCTGTTTTAGTCTAATAACCATTTACATAATTCCCTTGACTTTACTGTACTAAGACTGATTTTGGCTCACAGTGACTGATTTAACTAAATTGATTTGTAATTTTCAATATTTGCATTCACTAATGCCCAGACAAACAGGGATTCCTGCTTTCAGATGTAACAGATTTCCTGTTTCAGATGGAACATCTTCCTGTGCCTGTTTTTTTGGGGGCCTGAATGAGCAAGTATTTTTTGGTCCTGTGAGTTGTTCCCATTTTGAGAACAAATAGAGAAGAGTCAGGTATTTTTTATGCAATCTTTTTGGTTTACAAAGGATGTTCAAGCATCCCTAAAGAAAACTGCAGTCAAACATTAACACATTTATTATTAACGCTTCATAACCTCTTTTTTAAGTCAGCAGTGACCAAAAAGTTCTTTTAAGCTTATTCTTAGACTAAGTTTGTGGTCTGCTTATGTTTTGTCACTTCTTTTGGTTCTTTTAACCAGCGAGAATGGGGGAATTTCTGTTTAATTTTCATGCTATGCAGGGAAGTGCTGAAAAAACCAGCATGAACCAAGTTAAGCTTGGTTTAAACCCCTGTGAACAAGACCCTGACATGCCTTGAACCTTTTCAGCCTTCAGGGGGTGGGAGGGAAGAGATTATCCAGGAAGGAAGAAATAAACTGAGGTGTTGACTTGCCCCAGGATTAGAATGGAGTTTGTTCCAGTTCTATGAAATTAAGACATTTTAGAATTTCTAATCAGATGCCTTTACCATGAATTATTTTTCTTTTCTCTGAGAGGTGATTATTCTGTGTGAATTCTGTATTCCTGGGTAGTTTGAATTCCTCCAGTGCTCTCTTGGTATTTTACAAATGAAGGCAGAGGCATCTCCCTTCTATATTTCTCCTGGTGCTTTACAAATGAAGGGGGGGGGAATCTCCCTGTTATAAATGAGGAAAGTGAACCACAATAATCTCACAGGGTCTTTTTTATTATTTGTTTGTTGCTGGTCTGTCCATTCACTACAAAACTTCATGGAAATTCTTTTCCTTGTATTGGCAGGATGAATCAATTTAGGTTTTGGTTCATTTATTCAATGTATTGCTGCCTGCCACAATTAGCTTCTAGGTTATGTGTTGAAAGTGCAGTTCTATTTACCTGGATTTGACAAGAAAAGGTGGAAAAATTCCCACTAGTGACACCTGAGCATCCTCCTGCCAGGAGGAAACCAATCCAGTGTCAGAAGCCAAAGCCCTGCAGCAGCAAAGAGGGGCAATAGCAGCATTTACAGAACCTGCTGGAGAGATTTCCTGGGCAGAAAAATATGTCTGTGACTGAAAATCATCTTTAAACCTGGTCAGCTCAGGTGTGGAGATGGAAATCAGAGCACTGGGAAAGGCTGTTTAGCCCTTGCATGTGGCAACTTTCAGTTTGTTGGTCAACTTGAAAGCCAGCCCAGGAGAGAAATAAAGGACAGAATGTTTCTGTCTCCTGGACGAGGTGAGGGGCCAGAACTGCTGAGGAGAATCTTCTCTCCCCCCTGAGCAGGGGAAGGGATGGGCAGGGATGAGAAAACAGGCACAGGTGAGTGACACCCCTGGCTGGCTTAGAAATCCAGAGCCTTTGTGAGAAGCTGTCTGACCCCTTTGGCTCCGAAGGCAGACAGAGAAAGAAAGGTCCTTTGGATCCTTCTGTGCCTTCTCCAACCCTTTGTCTCTCCCTCTTCCCTTCAAAGCAGCAATTTTTCTTTGTGCTTTTTTCTTTTTTCCCCCCTCCTTTTCTCAGTTCTGCTGAAAGGCTCTCTGGGGAGCCCGTGCAGAGTTGAACTTGGCACACACAGCCAGGAAGAGCTTGAGCTCCGTGTCTGTACAAATGTCCAGGATAAACTGCTGTATTAATATTTCAAATGACTTCCTAATACAGTCTGCACTGTGGCAGGGATCCAGGGAACGAGGTTTTCCTGGTGAAATCTGCCTTCTCCTTTTAATATGCAGCTATAAACAGTTTATTTTTTAACGCTGTTACTTGGAAAGAGCAGTGTTTTCATTGCTGGAAAATCCTGACACTCTTCTTTTGGCCTTACACCAGTTTTGTTTCTGCTTCTGTGGAATGATGCTGCCAGTTTTTGGGTGGGATGCTGGAGAATCTAACCCTTGTTTTGCAGCTAAATTACTGTAGGTCTCTTCAGAGTGGGAATATCTTTATTAGAACTTTGTCGTAGTGAACTCTCATATCAGACAGGTTTAATTTAAATTTACAAAGCTTTGATTATGATGCTGTAATGTGTGAGGCCTCTAAGCTCTTGTTTACCTCAAAACAGATGTTGCTTTTTGGTTTTCGGGGGTTTTTTGCCCACTGAGAGGCTAAATAATCAGCCTTGGATGGATGTATATTATTGCCTTTCCTGTGCTTGGGTGTTGTGCACAATTTCTATTTCTAGAGGGGGAGATATTTCTCTAACAAGAGTAATTTGCCAAACCTCATAGAACTGCCTTCTTTTCCAATCCTGATGGCGTGGGAAGAGCAGGGAATGTGGCACTAAATGTGCTTGAAGGCCAGTGACAGTCACTTTTCAGGGAGTTTTACCAAAAGGACAGTATTTTTTCACTGTTGTAGGAGTTGTCCATTTCAAGTGATTCTGAACTTTGATATTCAGCTTTTTCTCAGGCTTGGTTTTAGTCTTGCTTCTTGTGGCTTTGGTGATTCCAGATTTGATTCTGGGGCCCACTGTCAGGCCCTTCAGGTCCAGACCCTGTCAGTGAAATATCCCATTTATATCCACACTCCCAGAATTCCAGAATTCCAGAGGGCAGGGTTAGGTGGGATATTGGGAAGGAATTCTTGCCTGTGAGGGTGGGATGAGATGGAATTCCAAGAGAAGCTGTGGCTGCCCCATCCCTGGAAGTGTCCAAAGCCAAGTTGGAGAAACCTGGGATGGTGGAAGATGTCCCTGCCCATGGTAGGGAGTGGCACTGGATGATTTTTAATCCAGTTCCAGTCCAAACCATTCCATGATTCCATGATTACTCCACATTGCAGACTGGATAGTTTCTGGCTACCAGAGCTTTGCCATTTTTCTGTACCTTTTAAAGCTCCATTGAGCAGCTGCTGAGGCAGGGGATGTTTGTGGGGCTGTTTTCAGTGGCTGCCCAGGCAGGGGATGTTTGTGGGGCTGTTTTCAGTGGCTGCCCAGGCAGGGGATGTTTGTGGGGCTGTTTTCAGTGGCTGCCCAGGCAGGGGATGTTTGTGGGGCTGTTTTCAGTGCTGGAGCTCCTGCAGCAGCACAAACCCATGTATTCCAGGGTTCCCAGAGCTGAAAGGAGAGCACATCCTCACCCTCAGTACTGCCCAGAGGAACAAAACCAAGAAAGGCTGCCTGCAAACAGAACAAAGGCTTTCCCATGGTCCTAAACATCAGTGTTTCTCACAGCTGGATTTCCCAAAGGCAGACACTCACTCTGATAATCTGTCACCCCACAGAGCACACAGAGCAGACCTGATTCTGATTCTGATTCTGATTCTGATTCTGATTCTGATTCTGATTCTGATTCTGATTCTGAAGAGAGACCCTGGTGCCTGAACTGCCTTTAAGCCCATCAGGATGCACATCTTCTCCAGGAAAACATTTCCAGGCTGCCTTGATAACACGAGCAGATTCCTGGCATATGGCAAAGGGCTATTTTTTGTTATTTACACAATTAATGGGAAGGAAACATTGAGTGTCTTTGATTAGAATTAATGCTTCATTAGCCTGGGCTGTCATCACCTGCCTCCAGTGTGGATGTGGAGGGGGAAGCTGATGAATTATCCTGTTTAGAAGAGTGGGGAAAGGGATTCCCAGAGATACTGAGTGTGAGAGGGCAGGAAAACTGGAGAAGGAGAGCAAAGATCTGCCTGTGCACTCGCTCAGGGTGCAGCTAAATGTGCATTTCACGTGCAGCTGTGCCTGTGGCAGATGTTCCTGCCTCCAGCTGACTGGTTTGGACACTAAATGCTCATTACAGCCCCACTGACAGAGCTTCCAGAGCCCTGAACCTGCCAGCAGAGCCTCTCCCGAGCCCTCATTTCTTTGTTTCCATCAAAAAGGGAGCAAAGTGAACAGAACCAAGGCATTGGAGCTGCCCAGATGGTCTTTCCTCTCCCCTCAGGAGTGTGGGTGGTCCTTGGCCAGTGCTGTGCAAGAGGGGAGTGTTTCAGGAGAGCAAAACTCTTGGCTCCAGCACAAGTGGATCAGGACTTCTCCCTTGCAAACAAGTTGCAGGGGGCAGGGATGCATTTGAACAATGTTTTCTCGTGTTCTGCCTTAAAACTCTCATTCCAGACCTCAGGGTTTGAACACTAAACTCTGGTGGGCTCTGCCTGTTGAGCAGCCCCCAAGACATTCCCAGGTCCAGAGGGATTTTTCCCAAAGCCCCCCAGTTCCCGTTTGATGCTTTTGTAACTCAGTTATTCTCTGTCACAATTTATCACCTTTCAGAGGGGGTTTGGAGGAGGCATTTTATTGTGGACCTGGAGACCTGTCCTGAGCATTTTTTCTTGAGGTGTTACACATCAAAATATTGGCATTTTTCAGTGGAATAGATGCTGCTACATTGCTCTCCATCAATGTCCCAGTGTGAAAAAATGAGTCATGGATAAATGTGTATTTTAAAATTTTCTTCCCTGGGCAGCAGGAGTTGGTATAAAAGACAAACTCTAGAGAGGAGAGGAAAATACTCTAGAAAGGAGAAGAAAGTGTCTTTGGAAACCCCATAAACTGGAACCTGAGCACTATTTGCTCCTGGATAATTAGCATTAAAGAGCTGCCACAACCTTACATCGAGCTCCCAGAACTGCCCTGGGGGCTGGTACAGTTGCACCAAGATAAAAATATTCAATGATTTTATAGACTTTAAAAAGGTCTTAATTTTAAAGCTCGTATTTTCTTAGAAGGTCTTCACTTCACTGAACATGATTAAAGTGTTTGAAGATAACAATAACTAATAACACTCTCACTCCACACCGCTCAGGATGATCCCATCTGCCCAGCAGCCACCAGCAAGTAAAATGGAATATGAAATTTATTATGACAAGCTGCTCCCAACACCAGATGCTACAAACTGGGCAAAATTTTATCTGTCAGAAATGGGCTTTTGACCAGCAAAAACTCTCACAACCACTGTGCTAGAGATGGTGCTTGTGCAGGTGGCAGCACAAGTGAGAATAACATAAAATATGGAACAGAATAAAGGAAAAAAAATAAAATAAAGGAAAATAAACTAAGGAAAAATAAAATAAAGGAAAATAAACTAAAGAAAAATAAAGCAAAGTAAAATAAAGCAAAATAAACACAAAATAAAAAAATAATAAATAAACCAAAATGAAATGGACTAAACCAAAATAGGACAAAAAGGAATAAATCAGTCCCTAACAACTGAACCTCGAGCCCTTTGCATAAATATGCAGTGCTGTGGATTGTTATGCAAATAATTAATGGTGGGACTCGATGATCTTTGGGGTCTTTTCCAACCTAAATGATTGTATCATTTTTGCCTTTGGAATTTGTGATTCCCCCCAGGCTGTGGCAGAGGCAGAGGGAGGGAGGACAGGGAGCCTGAGCTCAGCCCCACCTTGGGCTGCTCCAGGGAAAGGTTTGGCTTTGGGAGTTGTTCCTGCTGGGAAAAGGATCCCCCTCAGGGGGTTCAGGGACACTGGAGAGAAACCCAAACCCCTCCTGGCTGCAGAGGGGAGGCTGCAGACTGAGAGCCCTCCTGGAGCAGAGATGCTGGCACTGGAGAGAGTTAATTTGACATCCAGCCTGTTCCCCACCACGTGGAAATGCTCTGATTTCCCTGCTAATTCTGGGTATTAATAGCAAAGAAGCCAAAAACTAAAAAGTAATCCATCACTTTTTGTAAAATTGCCTGTACAGACAGAAAACTCCCAGTGCTCCCTGTGCTGCTTTTGTTATTTCTGTTTTATTGTTTCTATTTAATGAACTGGCAAATAAATTACAAAAATCTGTTTTATAAGCCAGTTACTTATTAATTCCATATTTGCTGCAACAGATTCTTACATTAATGAATCAAGGAGATGGAAAAGCCTGTTAATTTAATTACACAATTACCATTGCTGTAACATTTATTTTAAAGATGTGACATAGCTAATGAACGTTTCATTTATTTACTTAAAGTGATCTTACAGTTAATATTTGTATTTTTAAAAAAATTATTTCTCTCTGTCATTATTTCCTTTCCTTGTCTTTTTTTTTTAAGATTATTATTCATGTGTTTAACTAAAAAGGAGATGGATTATTTATATATATATATATCTGTATTCATTCTGTTACATACAAACATATAACACTTCATTCATTTCATACCTGTTTGAAGCTTCCCTAATGAAACAAATTGTTAGAATAGGACATTGAGTAACTTTCCTGTTGAAAAAGTATTCACCAAGAAAGGAAACGCCTCCCGTTAATCTTGGCAGTGTAGGAGATATTATTGCTATTAATTCCAGCAATTAGGAGGAAAACATAACAAATTACTCTTAATAAGCCTTTCAGACAGGATTTTCTTTTAATCTACAGGCTCGTTTATATCTATTTTTATTTTTGCACCAAACAGGCATTCTCTGCACACTCTGAATCGACCTTTATTTGTTTGCTGGCAGATACAACACAGAGCTTAAAATCAAAGTGATTTGGTTTGAATTTATTTTAACAGTCAAGGCAAAATGTGGGGAGATGGATTTCTACTCTCTCCATGTATTTCTTCCTTAGTTCTCTTCATATGGGAATATTTATGGGAAAAGCCCCTGTGCCAGTGCTGAGGAGATGTTTGTAGTTTATTTATTTATATATAAAGGCCAAACCAGTTGCTGGGACTTGGAAAACGACTCTATTTGTGCTTCTGTACCACCAGAATCCTTGAGTGAAGGCACAGGGCAGTGGAATTGGTCTTTAAGCCTCTGAGGCATCAAAGATGTCACCAATAAACTAACTCTGCAATTTTAGCAGAACTATCAATCACCCCAAAGGAGATTATTATTTCTTTCTCCTCTCGTTTAGTCAAATTAGATGAATGTTCATTTTTTTCTTAGTCAAATTTTGAAATATTTCCAGGTTTTTATTTTTTTCAAGGTGAGTCTTTAGGCCAAACTAATAGTTTGTTAACAAAGATGCACCAGGTTTTTATTTCCAAGAAATAAAACTTGTGCAAATAAAGCCTTGATAATGCTTTAAATTAAGATTCTTTACCAAATTAATCAACCTAATGATTTCTGAATGGTCCTTTTCTTAACCATTCTTCCCATGTCAAAGACTCCCAAGAAAAGAGGTTTAAATGTGAAGAATGTTGTACAGAATTTCTTGTAAGGCAGAAGATGAGGAGGAATCCTGTGATGTTTTATCAATTTTTCCCCATTCAACAAAATACTGCATAAAGTGAGAGCTGAAAAAACTTTTAGTTAGTGCTGGGAGTAATATTTAAATTTTTTTTAAAAAATTAACCATTTATTTTGTTCCTTCTCAAGCTACTTTTTAGCCATCCTTAGCAAAGCACAAAATAAACCTTTCTTCAACCCACCTGTTCTCCCCTTCTCCTTTCTTGGAACTAAGATGATGAAGTTACTTCAATGAAAACATTTGCAGGGCTATGTGAATTTTCTTTTTCCAGTTTCTCTCAAGGAAATAACATTGAGGTGCTGAGATCTGGAGCTTTCAATGGACTTCTTGTCATTTTTAAAAAGGTAATTTTCATAATGTCTCTAAAAAAGACCTTATGAAAGTTAAGCCCTTTAAATTGTCTTCAGGTTCCTTCAAGTTGATGTCGTGGTTATTTATGAAAACCTGTTATTTTTCAGACCTACATACCTGTTCAAAGGAAACTGGAGGATGGATTTGGATTTTAATTTCTGTTTTCAAGAGAAGATTAATTCATAGCAGTCCTTTTTTTTTGCATCTTTGTCACTTCAAACTAATAATCTCAACTTTTGAAATTTTTGCTCAAGTCTTTGCGGGATTTCCACCTGCTTGTGGTTCCAGAAGCATTTTGGATGATAGAAAATGCTGGGTTAGGAACTGGCTGGATGTCTGGGCCCAGAGAGTGGTGGGAATGGAGCTGCATCCTTTGGGCTCCGGGCACTGGGGTGTCCCCAGGGCTCAGTGCTGGGCCCAGCCCTGTTTAATGTCTTTATTGATGGTCTGGATGAGGGGACTGAGTGAACCATCAGCAAATCTGCAGATGGCACCATGTTGGGGGAGTGTGGATCTGCTGGAAGGCAGGAGGGCTCTGCAGAGGGACCTGGCCAGGCTGGATCCATGGGAAGGATCCAACGGGCTGAGGTTCCCCAAGGCCAAGGGCCGGGTCCTGCCCTTGGGCCACAACAACCCCCGGCAGCCCCACGGGCTGGGCCAGAGTGGGGGGACAGAAAGGGCCCT
>NW_021940780.1:754315-764559 GCF_001715985.3 Manacus vitellinus
GGGGGGGAGTCCCCGTCCCTGGAGGGGTTTGAGCAGAGCCTGGATGTGGCATCAGTGCCATGGTGGGGGGGACAAGGTGGGGTTGGGTCACAGGTTGGACTTGATGATCCCAGAGGTCTTTTCCAACCTGGCTGACTCTCTGATTCGGTGAAATCCTTCAGAAACACAGAAAATTCTGAAGAAACCCTTCAGGCATCGTTTAACACACCTGAAATTCAGACCCACTTGATTTTCCTGGGAGCTGCAGCTCTGGCTGCCTGTGTAATCTGCCTCCCTAAGAGGATTTCCACGTGTAAACCTTTGTTTATCAAAACTCTACTTAATTATTTTTCTTTTGAGATGGAGAGAAGGGAAACTTGAGAGAGCTGAGAAGGCCTTGGAAAGAGAAAAATGCATTTTGGAAATATCCTGATTTGGAATTTTCCCAAGCACTGTGGCTTTTTTCTCTTGTGGGACTTGGCTTTAAAATCCTACTTTTGAAAATGGGATGAGACTTTCATTGCTCTTTATGCAGTTTCCATTTGGTCTGAAGCTTCTGAGTACAAGCAGAACAAGGAATTGTTTCTTTTTTTTTTATTTACATCCTGTTTGCAATAGAAAGTTGGCTGGAAAATCTATTTTGAAAGTTAAAATCACAGCAGGGAAAGGAAGCTTAGGCTCCTGCTTTCTAGCTCTTGCCTTAATCAGCAACTATTTTTTTTCAGTCACTTTTCTCAAACACAATGACAGTATTTTTATACATTTTTTATTTTCCAGTATGAATGCAGAGCTGCAAAAGCTTCTTGCACAGGTGTCTGTCTTCATAACCTGATATCAAACAGTTGCTGCTGATAATTTAGATTTTCCATGGGTTGAACTCTTCCCCCTTATAGAAGAAAACAGAAATTTTCCTCCAGGTTCTACTGAATGGGTGGTTCAGGAGTCAACAGGGAATATAAATAAATAAAAATAAATGTATAAAACATAAACTTCACCTTGAACTCCAGAAGTGTGAGCTACTCATCCTGTTTCTTACAATATGAACGTTGTCTCTCATTGACTCTTACTTTTTTTCCTATGTTGTTTATTTATCAGGCATTTGACAGGTTTTATTTTTATTATATTATTTTTATTTTTCATTATTGTTATATTATTTTTGACTTTCATCAGAATCTGACACTGTCTGTTGTTCCACTTGCTGAATTTCTCCCTTTTCTTCTCTGTGTTCTACCCAACCTCTTCCAAACTCAGAGGTTTCTTTCAGGATCTGCAGATGCCCACTTCTTTATTCCGCTGTGAATCACCTGAGCACCTTGTACTTTATTTTTTTTTAGCATTTCTGCAGAGGATGGTGTGGTTAGAGAACATCTGAGGTGTTTGGAGGAACTTGGGAAGGGTTAATGTGTCCCACAGATGCCAAAGCTCCAGCCCATCTGCTTGGTTCAAAGTTGATAAGTATCGCTGCTTTTAAATTAATAAGTCCTCTGTTAGAAGAGTAATTGGAAGTTGCATAAAATATGGATTTGGGACTTTGGGTATAAATAATAGAGCATATATTTGATAAGAGCTTTAAAAATATTTCTATAAAAAGTTCCACTTTTGTGATTACTGCGGGATTAAAATATGTAATGTTTGTCATCTAATCCCATCTGATGATTAGGATTAGTAGAATGGCATTATTTCCTAACCACCCATGTTCAAGTTTCCCCATTATTAAACACTCTGGGGCAGATTTGTCCTTCAGAAGTGGAGTTCCCAGCCCTGGGAAATGCAGATTACTTTACATTTGTTTTCCTGTTGCCCTCAGCTTTAGAAAGGATTGCCCTAATTCCACCACGGATAGTCTAGGAAATGAACAGTGGGATGGACAAAAGGGAACAACCAGAGCCCTAAACAAGGCCAGAGGCATGACCATGTTATACCTTAGCTCAACTTAGTCAAGTGTATTTAAATTATCTCTATTTATCCCCATCAATACCCTGAAACAGAACTATTTGACAGAAATATAGCAAAAGGTTTTCAAGGAAAAATGGTTTGAGTTCAGGTTGCAGTGAAATTGCTGGAAGAGGACTTAGAGACCCTATAAAAGCTCAGGAGATGATGTTGTCACTTGGGGCACAGGAAAAATCAGATTAATATTCTTGTTTTGCCTCAGTAAAGCCAAACATTTGTTTCAGCAGCTCTGGTTCCTTGGTTTAGTTGCTTCCCAGCACTGCTCTGAGCCTTTCTTCACCAACAGCAGCTGCTGCCTCTTCCATGACTCAGGTGGAGGTCAAGAGTGACATAACTGAGGAGACCCTCGTCCAGAAATAGGGGGGGTCACTCACAGCCTCTTTTTGGGCAGTTCTGATCAAAGCAAATCCCTTAAGGAGCTGCTGTCCCACTAAATTAACTTACATATTAATTATTTGCTCTTCTCACTTTTAAATGGCACCACTGCCCACCTGTGCTGGATGAAACCACTCCAGCTCGAATTCCTCCTTTGAATCCCTCCTGGACCCCTGTTAAACCTGCTTACTCTGCCTTTAATCACACTACTGGGATTCAAGCAAACTTGGTTTTCCAATAAAACCTGGTGTAAAACAAAAGGGAGGGGGAGGAAAAGACAAGCTCAGTTTGCAAGTGGAGTTGATTAAACCTCCTTAAGCTGCCTTAACTGTGGAGACACAGGAACTCCAGAAGGGAGTTGACAAAGCATTGCTATTCCTTTATCCTTTTTTTTTCCTGCTAAACTCTATGAGAGACTTAAAGAAAATGTGGGTTTTTTTCCATGTGTACTAGTAAAAAAGCTCAATTCTCTATAAATTTATGCTTCCTCTGATTCTGGAAAGCAGACTCTCTGCTGAGGGTCCTGCAACACTGATGTTCCCAGGCTTCCTGAAGCCCCCAGCTCTTAAAGCTGCATTGGCAGCTCATAAAAAGATTGCTGGTGCTGAGTGAAAATGGGCTTCCCTGTATCTGCCTTTAATTTAGAGGCCTTCCCACAGCAGCACCTGAGGGGTTTGATGAGCAGGAGAGAACTCTGCACGAGGCTGAGGTGGCTTCAAAAGGTGGGCCTGAGCTGGTTTGCAAACATTTGTGTTCCTGTGAAATGTGGCTGCACAGTAAAAACTGAAAGGAAATAACAGCAAAGGAAAGAAAATAATCCAGTCAGGTAACCACCATCAACCCTATTTATGAAGGCATTTCCCATTCTGCTGTCTGTATTTCAGAGCATGTCCAAAGAGTTGATATCTGGGCAGTGGAAGGTGCTTTTCCTTTGCAGCAAACCACTTAAAGTCATGTTTAAGGCTGCCTTAATCTGTACTGCCCTGCAGAGGTTTCGAGATCAACATTAAATGGTCACATTCCTTCAGCAGTTGTGACAAGACAGAGGCTCATCCTACACCTTCCCATTTCTTGCTCAGGGATGGATGGGGCAGTGTTTCCCTTGGGTGAGACCTGGTGCCATTTGGGACTCCTGTGGGCACAGCTCTTTAGTCTCTCTGCTAAGTACAAGTCACTTTAAGATCTGTCTTTCCAGGTTAAATTCTCCCACGGTGAAATTCAGTAGATTCAGGAATAGATTCTGCTGTTCCACTGCCCAGAAGTGGAAAGAAATGCTCAGATTTAGGACTGGCTGCTGTCCTTTGGCTCTGAGAGTTTCTTAATTAGATGGGGGTCACACTTGGGCTCGTTTCCTTTGTCCACTGCCACAACTATTTAGGGGGTGGAGAGACAGGTTTTTGTTTTACTGGTGGCTTTTTAGGAGTGGAGGAGGAGCAGGATGTGTCAGGGAGTGGGTGGCTGCTTGTGTTTGGAGTGGAGAGGTGTGGGGGTGAATCCATGTCCCATAAACGAGGTTTTGCTCTCCCTGAATGCTCCTCTCTGAACTTCAGAGCAGCTCCAGATCCAGGCAGGAGCTTTGTCAAGGAATAAAGGTGTGCTGGGCATTATTCCTTTTGGGATATAGCACAGCAGGTGTAGCAGAGATGCTGCAGAGCATTAAACAAGTTAAAGAACTCAGTATAAAGTCCTTGCAAGTTCTTCATGGCTCATGATCAAAGGCTTCTATTCCTTAGTAGCACTTGCAGTATTTCTGGGCAGGAATAGAGTGAACATGACCATGTTGTTACCTCCTTTCTAACCATTTAACTAAGCACACAAAGAAATTACCAGCCTTTGTTAATTGATATTGAAATTTGATCTAAGCCAACTTGTTTGGAATTTAAGATTAAATTAATTTAAATAACTTTTGACAGAATACTCTCTTGAAAGGCTTTCCCTTGTAAGTTCCCCACCAAAGTAAATCACTTTCATTGAATTATTTACGAGACAATTTCATAGGGAGAGCTCCAAAAACCCTCCAGGCAACAATAAAATGATCTTCACTGTAACAGTCACAATTTGTTCTGGATAATTGGCTGCCTTTTCTCCCTGGGGAGCAGTGTGGGTTTATGTGCTGCAAGGTGCCTGTCCCTGCCAAAGGACAAAGGTGCCAATCCCAGCCCTGGCTTGGTGTCTGAGGCTTCATTTCAAAAGAAAAGCAGCCCCACTTGCTGGTTTATACCCCAAACAAACTGCCCTGCTTTGTTTGCTTGTTTATTTTTAATTATTTCACCTCCCCGATGGGTGAGATGGTGATAAAGGAACAACACTTGGAGCTGTTGTGTTCTCTCAGGTAGGCTTTTAACTGTGGGATCTGTGTTTGCAAAGGGCTGTTTGCAAAGCTGAATGGAAAAGGAGTTTCTGTGAAGGGGAAAGACCCCAAAGTTAATGGAGATTTCATGACTTCATGGAAGTTTTTGGGGGAGCTGAGGCAATTCATGCTCAGTCCTGCTCATCCCTTGCAAGACATGGTGGAAACACAGCCCTGAGATAAAGGTTTGAGCTCCTTGGGTTCTCTGATGATCTTTGTTCCCTCTGAGACTGAAGAGAACTTGCACCTTAGAGAAGGAAAAAAAAAGGAAACACCATTTGTACCAATACATAGTCCAAATCAAATTTTTTACCTAAGGATTCTGCCTTTCTAGTGAAAAATCAGAATTTTCTAGAGCAAACAGACTTGTGCTGTTGAAAAGTCAAGGCCAAAAATGGTAAGAAATAATTCCTTTTGATTAATTAAAAAAAATAATTTGATTTCCTTTTGATTAATTAAAAAAAACATTAAATGTCACCAGTAGCAGCAAACACCCCCCAGTTTCTAAAACTTGGGCAGCCCATGGTTGGGAAGAAGAGAGGAAAGGCCTGGGAAATGATCAGGATGTACTTTTTCATTTCTGTTCTATGCAGTGGCAAGTGTCATAATTCTCTTTTCTTACAGGTCTTCCTTAAAAACCTTTTATTCTTTTCAGAAGTGCTCATGGTACCTGCAGTAATGTTAATTTAGCCTGTCTTTCCTGACAGTCACAATGTTTCACAGGTGACAGTAACAATGAAAAATGAATAAAATACCTGTTCTCTGATAGCTCATGAAAAGTCCTTCAGAAGATGATTTATTTAGTCTGGGATTCTCAAAATTTCCTGTGGACTGAGTGCCTCATTCTCCTCAACTTTTGAGTGAATCTTGCTCTTCTTTCAGTAATTCAACATAAACATTT
Source organism: Manacus vitellinus (assembly GCF_001715985.3). Classification (NCBI taxonomy): domain Eukaryota; kingdom Metazoa; phylum Chordata; class Aves; order Passeriformes; family Pipridae; genus Manacus; species Manacus vitellinus. The sequence goes on from NW_021940780.1 coordinate 759,874, forward strand.
GTTCCAAACTGCCAAAACTCTACATGTGTTATCTGCATGTAAATATTAGACCTAATATTTCAAATAATATTTTACATTAATTTGATTAAACTCCCTGCCAATGCTTCTGACTGGTGTGAGAATCCATCTTCTACAGAGATTCCTTGTAGTAATTTATCATTATTTAATGAAAGCTTAAAATAAAGTGGCCAAACTCATGTCATATCCCCTTCAGTGCTTTGAATTTTTCATCTGCACTGAATGAGCTGCACGGGAATTTGAGCAGAACCTTTAAACAGACATCAGAGCCTCCTGATCATTTTTTTCCTGCCAATTTTCTTCCTCCTGGCTCTGACCACTGCTGATAAAATGATGGAAAGGAGCAGAGTGTTTTATTCTATTAAATGTCAGGGTGGAGAACATCAAATAGGTGTGTTTATAAGCAGCTCATCAAGGACAACCTTGATTACTGAGGCTTGTTTGGGCACCAATTCCCAGTGCTCAGAGCACTTTAGTGGATGGGTTTGTTTTCCTCCCAGGGTTCAGCTGAGTTTTCTTCTTCCCTTCTCTCCTGTTCTTTAAAAATGAAAGGATCTGAAGGGCTTTTGTTGTTGTTGAACACTGAAGTGTCCAAGGACAAGCTGGAGCAATCTGGGATAGTGGGAGGTGGCCCTGCCCATGGCAAGGGATTGGAAATGGATCTTTGAGGTCCCTTCCAAGCCAAACCAGTCTGGGATTGCTGGTAAATACACTGGGAGCTGACCTTTCCAGGCTGGAGCCTGAAACTCCAGGCTCTGTAAGAAATCCCTGCAATAATTCAGAGCCCATTCCTTGTTTATTTTGACATCTCACTTACCTCAGGTGCACTTCCCGTTCCTCCTGGGCTGCTCCTCAGAAGGCACCTGCAAATGCCTAAATGTGGGTGTTCATTTCCTAAGACCTTGGGAATTTTTTCTTTTCCTTGCACCCAGAAATGTGGGAACCTTGGTTTGTGTATATTGATGCCTTTAGGAAAATACTCTCTTTTTTATTTAAGTGTTTGTTGTTTGTTTTTTTTTTTTAGAGGAGAGGAGAATACTTGGGAGTTATAAGGAAGTCTGAACAAAGATATTCAACTTGTTCTAGAATTCTGAGAGGGAGAGAGAGAGAATCAGGCCAGATGTGTCCTGGGAGAGGACTCAACCTGGCTTTAGGAAGCTCTGTTAAAGTGCTCAGGAGACAAAGCTACACAGCAGAAGAGAAAACTTCCTATCAAATCCCTAAAAATATTTCATGTAAGAAGATGGAGATTGGAAAGGAAGAGTTCCATTACTGTTTACAAAGATCTTTAGGTAAGAAAGAGAAAAATAATTCCTGAGAGCTTCCCCCAGGGGCAGGTTTTTTAAACCTGTAATTTATTCATAGACAGAAATGGGATTGAAAAATTCTTTATTTGGAGCTGAGGCAAAGAAAACTGTTTTAAAAGGAGGCAGCAGGGTTGAGGTAGAATCCCAGGTAAGTAAAGGAGCCTTTAAAGGTGAAATCCAGTTGCCCCCTGAGGAATTTGTCACTTTTGGGGATCTGGAATGTAACCCAGCAGGCAGTGCTTTATAACTGAGGGTGCCCTTTAAAAGGGGAAACAGGAAAAGGAGAGAAACCCTCCAGCTCCATGGCTGAGGCACCTCAGGAAGCCTCATTTCCAGCAGCTCCTTGACTCCTGATTTAACTTTTCTATCATAATTTAATATCATAAACTTTTCTATCACGATTCAGTACATCTTACTTGAAGGTTCTGCTGTGAGGTTCCTCATTCTGAAGTGTGGGAGAGTCTGCACAGGGGAGAAGTGGTACAGAAAGGGGTTGGTGTTTCTTCCTTACTAAACAAAGGAAATCACAGAAGTTAAACTTGATGTGTTTGGGACTTAAAGTCCTGATCTTGACTTTGGGCAGCACTGACAGAGCCCCTTGTGTTTGGGTTCATCTGTGTGTTAGAAGCTCAGGGGGATTCTGAATTCCTGGGTGGGATGGGATGGGGAACAGGCACCAGCAGAGATTCCCTGCTCCTCTGGCACCTCTTTCCCCTTCAGAAACTTAGTTGAGACTCACTAAGCAGCTGCTTCCTCCCTTGAACAGAGACAAGGTACAAGTGTGCGCCCACAAATCTTCCTTCTTTGGCTCCTTTACTCTAAAAACAGCCTGGAAACTTCTTTTACAAGACTCAATGAAAAGCTTTGTTCTGAGTTTCACAAGAATTGGGTTCAGGTGTGTAAACAACATCAGTTCCCACTGACACCAACCAGCCCTGAAGGGGTGCAGCATCTCTGCTCGCTTTGACCTTGGGCTCCATCCCCAGCAGCAGCTTTCTGCCCACCCTGGCCCCTGATCACAGTTCTGGAGGCACCAGGACACAGCAAACAGCAGTTTATGTCATCTTTCCTCCATTTAAACCACCTGTTTTTTAAAGTATTGGACATCACAGTGTGTTTCTGGCAAGGGGTTGTTAGCACCCTTAAAGCCAAGCTTGGAACACATTTGTCTCATAGAAGGAAAATAGTTGTTGTTCCACTTCTTCTCTTCTTTGGTTTAAGACATAAATTGATAGTTTTTCATCCCCCTATTGTGACAAGTATGTGCTCAAAATGTGTTTACTGCAGCATCAACAGACGGGGAAGAATTCTCTGCTGGAATTGAATCCGAGACTTGGGAATGTGGAGGGATGAGCCCTCCCCACTGTGGTTTCACAGATTCAACTGCAGAGGAATAAAGGCATTAATACATTCACAGCCCTGGAGGGGAAATGGTGCTACCTGAGGCCAGGCTGTATCACCTCCAGTTCCCCAGACAGAAACCCTTCCAAAGTCGTGGTTTTGAACAGTGTTTCAGAGAACTGGGACAGGTCTTGCCTTGTGTGGGAATCAAACCTTCCTGGACACTGGATTCCCACGTGGATCCTCCCTGTGCATCTCAGATCTGATGGAGAGCCAGGAATTTTCTGTGCACTAAAGGTGTTCTCTGTCTTTTTGAAAAGAGGGAAAAAGGATCTTTTTCAGACATTTGCTTTTGTTGAACTTTCTTAGGATCTACTACATGGAAGAAAAAAATCCCTAAAATGACACTTTTGCTCCTCGTTGTCACTAACTTGCTCTAATTATAGCCCAGTTCTCAGTCTTTATGGTTAGAGATGCTGGTTCCAGTCAAATGTTTGGATGGGTTAAACACGAGAAATGCCTTTGAGAGGTTTAGGATGCCACCCTGGTAGAAACAAATAATATTTAAGAAATGAAGGCTTCCCGGAATTCCTCAATTTCCACTTTTGAGGGGAGTGCTAAGGTCAAGAGATTGGGTGTTTTCTTCAAGGCTGCAAGTTTATATGGAAATATTTTTAGGGATTTAATTAGAGGGAGAGATATTGCCCAATCCTGAATTACAAACTGAAGGGGCACTTGGGGCAAGGGGGAAAATATTTTGGACCTTGGCTCATTCCCCAGGAGTCCTGGTAGGGGTTCTTTGCTTGAGTCCAGAACAGAACAGTCATAAAAACTCTTCTAGAACAAGAAATTTTTATCCTGCCACACTCTGCCAGGCAGGAGAATGTCACCTCTCACTTTGTTGTTGTGTAGCAGCATTGGTCAAACATTTTATAACTTACTTTAAGTAATTTAATCCAGTTAACATGCAGCTAATTTAGCATGACATGAACTGTAACTGTGCAACTCTACTTCAGCTTTGTTCATTAAATTCCACATTTAGTCATTGTCCTGACACCCAAAAGATGTGTAATCAGTCACCCATTAATTAGCACCGGTATGTCAGGTAGTAATAATTGACTAAACTTTGCCTTGTTGAAAATGGCTTTTTCCTTAATTTTTTGCACTCAGTGAAATGGAAAATGCATCCCTAAAAGCCACGGACGGATCTCAAAGGTCATCTGCTTAATTTGTTTGCCAGGTTAATTTGGGCACATCTTCCAGTGCTTTCTGCAGCTGACAGAACCTTTGACAGCAAGTTCCCACCACTGCTTTCAGAAAACATACTTTGTATTTTTGTGAAGTGACCAGGAGTTAAAACTGGGAATAACAGGAAACATCTACCAGGTTGGTGGCAAGGTTCTGAGGAAGGAGTTTGTGAGGGGAGGAGAGGAGAGGAGGCTGCAGGAGCCTCCATGGGCTGTTCTGACAGGAGTTGCTTTGAGACAGGGCTTTGCAGAGACAGATGATCCTCCTGTGCTTCCTCCTCCTTCCCTGGGAGGTGGTTTGGCTGTGTCTGTGCTCTGGTTTGTGTGGAGCTGGACTCGAGAGACACAATAGAAGAAAGACCAGGGACAGGACCCAGGGAATGGTCTCAAGTTGTGCCAGGGCAGGCTCAGGTTGGACCCCAGGAAAAGGTTCTTCCCCCAGAGGCTGGTTGGCACTGCCCAGGCTCCCCAGGGCAGTGGGCACAGCCCCAAGGCTGCCAGAGCTCCAGGAGGGTTTGGACAACACTCTGAGGAACAGGGTGGGATTGTTGGGGACGGTCCTGTGCAGGGCTGAGGGTTGGACTTGATGATCCTGATGGGTCCTTTCCAACTCAGCACATTCTGAGGTCCTGTAACGTGTTGGTAAAAGGGGAAAGGGCAGCTCTGGGTGTTATGCAGGAGCTGTGTTGTAGCCAGGGGGGGTTGGTCTCTTTTCCCAGGCAACCATCAGCAAGACAAGAGGGCTGGGTCTGCAGCTGTGCCAGGGGAGGGTT
>NW_021940780.1:764644-773150 GCF_001715985.3 Manacus vitellinus
AGACTGGATGTGGCATCAGTGCCATGGGCTGGGAACCACGGTGGGGTTGGATCAAGGGTTGGACTTGATGATCTCAGAGGTCCCTTCCAACCCAGCTGATTCTGGGATTCTATGCTGTGAGACACAGGGGGCAGCTGAGCTCTGGACTTGCTTATATAACATAGAAAGTGCCTGGATCTTTCAATTGGCTCTGTTTATGTGAAGGAGCTTTTAAGAGGATTCTTAGTTGGAGTGCAGAGCCAGGTAAGGGCTGAGACACCTGTGTGGGCCTGCACTGCTCCACTGCTACCTGGGGTCTGGTTCCCTGAGGAGTCCCTTTGGGCAGGGAGTGGGGAGCTCCACCACATTTTGGGAGCTGGGCATGTTTTCCTGCATCATTACACTCTGCCAGGTGTCTATTCTCCTCTATCCTCCTAACACTGGTTTGTCACACCAAGCTCTGTCAGCCAGGTCAGATCTCCAGATCTGGCACTTTTGCACTCTCTGAAACAAAGAGTGTGTTGGTGTCGTGTTTCCTCTGGCTTAAAGCACTGTCAGCTCTACTTTTAAGCTGTGGTAGAGGAATTAGTGTTTGCTTTGTTGGTTTAACTCATTAGAGAAACAACTGCTGTAGCTTTTAGGTCAAGCCCCATCCATCACTGAAGATGATTTTCTTCACCACCGTGGGACACAATAGAATTGTTTTTATTTATTTGTATAACCATCAGCAGTGATGGGTGTTTTCAAGGTGAATACCAATCATGCAAATGCTTGTATCTTGTTTTTTCATGAATTCCCCTTAAGAAAGGCAGAGAATTCATCTGCCAGGAGCAGATGAAAAACTCATTTAAGAATACTAATATCTCCTGATTTTCATTCATAGACCTCAAAAAACTTTTCAAAGGAAGCCAAGAGCATTTCCTATAAAACATGCATACAGTAAATAAATAAAACAGTGAAAAAAGGAAGGGAAAGTGACCTTCCCTGAGGCCACCCAATAAATAACTTTACAGCCTGGGAGAAGAACTCCTGTCACTTGAGCTCCTTGCCAGAGATAGAAGATTGGAAATGGCAGAATTTGGAATAGAAGCCTCAGTTCTGTGCTGGATTCAGCAACCAACACGAGGGTCTCACGTCCAAGAGTGGAATTAAAAACATGCTGTGAGGTATAACTGAAATATTAATGATCAGTTTTCTTAAACTCTTCATTAACAGGTTGGACAAAAAGCTGTTTACAGGCTTTTGAGGTGATGGGCTGCCCGGGTGTGTTTGAAGCCTCTTGCACTGCTGAGGGATGGTTCCTTTAGGAAAAAGGGGTAAATAAACTCCTAATTTCCTGGGAAGTGAATCTGAGAAAGAGGTGTGTGTCAGGCAAGGCTGGGCAAAGGAGCTGTGAGAATAACCACTCCAGGGAGAATATTGAGATGACCTTTCTTCCTCTGAGTTCCTGTTAATGAAGGCAAAGTCTCTTTGAAAGGCCAGCGAGGCTGAACTTGTGTGGACAGGGTTTGCCAGGCTGGGAATTGCTCTGTGCCTTCTGTTCCATGAGCCTCCCTGGGAATTGTAACCTTTCAATATTAAATCCACTTCAGGTCAGGAGAGCCCAGTTTATGAGGTACAGCCAGAGAACAGTAAATACCTGCATTTTACGAGTGTCATTTCAATCCAAATTCCAGGTTTGTTACTCACGCCAAAGCTCTCCATAAAATCCCCATAACAATCTAAACATGGATCAAGGCTCATAAAGCAAACTCCAACGTTAATGAAGTTTCTTTCAAGGGTTTGTAGCCATGAACAAATTGGTGTCATTGGCATTTTCCCAGCCTGGAGGGCAGAGCAGGAGCTGCTGCCAGGTTGAGCTCTGCAAGGTGAAGCTCTGGGAGCCTTTTGCTATTCTTTGGGATCCTTTCCATGGGCATTTTTTTTGCATTTGGGAATATTGCAGCGTGTATAAATAGAATGGGAACTTGTGCTGCTGAACCAGTGCTACATTTTATTCAGACTCAAGAGAAATTCAGAAGTGCAAAATGCCAAGATAGGAACAGGCATTCCAACTTGGTGAAGTACTTTGGATGTGTAAGATTTTGTAAGTTCAAAAAATATTCTTTGGAGTAATCAAGAGTTTTATAAATTTGATTACATTTCAGCAAATGGCTGAAATCAAATCAGTGGATATCTGGATGGGAAATAAGATTTCACTTTTCTTTCCTGAAGTCCCGTTGAAAAGTAAGATTTAGTTGGGGAATAATTTAAAGTGAGATAATTCTATTCTATCTGCTGTTATTCCAGATTTTGTTTAATTAAGGTTTTACCAACGAAATTACTCGTTTTTCAGATCAGCCACCAAGAGACAGCAGCAATTATTGACTCTGACTCCTCAGTGCCTGTAGCAGGAACATATAGTGACACTCCAGCAGAGCTTCCTGCTTTCCAGAAACCAAAATGGGATTTTGCATTCCTTAAAAACGCTGTGGCCAGTTCTGAACCCTTTAATGAGTCTAAGACTGTAACCTGGCAAATGGAGGGGCTTGAAGAAAAGTCTGCTGGAACTTATTGTACCTAAACTGGACCACTTCTGGGGGGCTTTTCAGGAAGTCTGAATATGAATATGTGTGTGGCAAATTAACTCACCAGAGTCCATTAAGGGAAAATGTATTTTAAAAAAGGCATAACTAGGATTTGAAAATATTTACTGTGGAAGGAGAGATAAATAGGGATTGTGGGAGAGGAAGAAGGGTGCCTTGAGGTGCTGGGATCTGTGTGGGTGCAGCCTGTTGTGGGCATGGGACACTTCATGTGGAGCTCTGAGAGCCAGAGAAATGGGCAGCTAATATTTTTTTTTTGACATAGTGAACCGTTTTTATTGTGAACTGTGTGTATGTGGTTGATATAAAATAATTGGGAAAAGGGAAAAAGCTGTTTGGGAGAAGATGGAGATAAATAGGTTTGAGAGCTGCCTCCAGCTCTGGGGCCCAGCACAGGAAGGACATGGAGCTGCTGGAGAGAGGCCAGAGGAGGCACCAGGATGATCAGAGGGCTGGAGCAGCTCTGCTGGGAGGAAAGGCTGGAGAGCTGGGATTGTTCAGCCTGGAGAAGAGAAGCTTTGGGGTGACCTGATTGTGGCCTTGCAGGGCCTGAAGGAGCTGAGAGGAAAGATGGAGAGAGACTGTTTACAAGGGATGGAGGGACAGGACAAGGGGGAATGGTTTCCCACTGCCAGAGGAAGGGTTAGGTGAGATATGGGGAAGAAATTCCTCCCTGTGAGGGTGGTGAGGGGCTGGGAGGGAATTCCCAGAGAAGCTGTGGCTGCCCCTGGATCCCTGGAAGTGTCCAAGGCCAGGTTGGACGGGGCTTGGAGCAACCTGGGCTAGTGGAAGGTGTCCCTGCCCAAGGTAGGAGGTGGCACTGGATGAGCTTTAAGGTCCCTTCCAACCCAAACCATTCCATGATTTTTTGATTCTATTAAAAAAAAAATCTGGTAATTTTGGTAAGGCTGTGAATTGACTGCAGTTTTAACTGACATGGCCTGTCCTTTCCATCAGAGGGGATATGCCATATGGAATAGCATCTCATCTCAATAACATCCCATAAAATAGCACCCCATATCCTTTATTCCTGATCCAATGCCAGTGCTCTGGGAGAAGCTTGCAGAGCCTTTTCCAGCCCCCATGAGGAACCACACCAGTGACTTTGGTTGCCTCCACCTCGTGCCTCAGAATTGGTGAGCACAGACGGTGCTGGCAGGAGAAAGGGCTGGCAGGAAGGAGGAATTTCAGTCCTTTTGAAGAAGCAAAAGAAGCAGCTGTGGTTGTGATTATTCTCAAGGTAATTCTGGGAGGGAGTATGATCAGCACTGAGTCACTTGGTGCATCTGTGACAGGAGTGGCTCTTTTGCTGTGCTTGATGTCGAGCCAGTGATGGGCACCCTGTGCCCTGAGAGAGGCTTTGAGGTGAGCAGGCTTTGTGGCCACCAGGATTCATCACCTCTGGCTTTGGCACCTGGGGCACTGTCACGGGGGGGGGGAGTGAAAGGCTTAGACAAAATTTATTAAAAAGCCCTGCTGTTGAGCCAGAAGGTGCAGAAAGGACTCCCTGGCTTTCTAAACTCATTCTCAGAGAGGAGTTTGGGTGAGGCTGAATCCAATCTTAGCCTTGGATTATGTCAACAGTTTAAATTTAAGGAATTATAGACCGAACCACTTTTGCCCCACGTGTTTTAATGACTGGCAAAATGAGAATATTTATATAAAATGAATCATTTGTTATTACAAATGATCAGATAAAAGATCAGCCAAAAGACCTTACTCAGAATTATTTACTACACAATATAGAACTACTAGTGGTACAGTATAATATAGGATAGTATAATATAGGATAGTACACTATATTGAAGTAATTATTGAAGCAATTATAGTAAAGCTATAAGATTTTTTCCAGCTGTTTGTTTAGGGCTGAGACTCATGTTTATAGAGGGAAATGGGCTGTTGATACCAGTGGGACACTCCAGCCAGGCAGGGGAGGTGGGACTGGATCAGCCCAGGAGAGAACTGAAGTGGCTGAGGAAGTGCAGGCAGAGCTAAGCTGGGACAGGCTGGAGCTCTCTGTCCTCACTGCTGCTGGCAGGGAAGGAGTATTTTTCATGCCTGTTTGCTTTCAGTCATAAAGATGTCCAGGTATATCTTCAGGATAAAAAAAAAAATCCTCCTAAGATTCCTAGGAGGCATGGAAATATTCTGAGCATCACTTCAGAGACTGACTGAGTGCCTTCCAGAGAGATTTTATGGTTTTTTTAGAAGTTCACAGTGAACTAAGGAAGGGGAAATCTCCCAGCTTAGGTTCCTGTGATTTAACCACTGTTGCTTCCCACTTGCATCGTGTAGGAGTCACTTCATCATGCAAAAACATTGATCTTTCAGGGATAGTGGTTCTCAGGTAGAATCCTGTCCTGGATAGACCTGATCTTTTTACTTAAAAGTCATATTTTTGTTGTAGAACTGCTAAGCTGCTGTTTGGTCAATACTCCCCAGCTCAGTTCACTCTTCTGCCAGCGGTGGCAAATGAAGCCCATAATGAAAAAGCCACTTGAACTGTGATTCAACAAATGCTGCTTAGTGTTCTTCTGCCTAATAACAACCATTAACGCAGCTGCAGGTTTGGTTTACTCAAAATCTTTTACCTGGTGCTGATCTTTCACAGTTTAACATTCATGGGAAAATTTAGGCTCTGCGTGCCTGTAAAATAACTCAAAATGAAGGGGCACAAAGGCTGTTGTGGGTTTTAATATTCCTCCTTCATTCCAGTGTAAATGTCATTTGGCTCTTGGAACTGTGGCTGATGGAAATGTTGAGTTTCAGGGTGGTGCTTTAGTTACCTCACCCTCACGTGGTGTTTAATCACACAGCCATGGAATGGTTGGGGTTGGAAGGGACTTCAAAGCTCATTCAGTCCAACCCTCCTGCCATGGGCAGGGACACCTTCCACTAGCCTGGGTTGCTCCAAGCCCTGTCCACCCTGGCCTTGTCATTGCTGTCACATCAGAGCCCTCATTTGGTGTTTGTTTATTTTCATCCAGGGCCCTCAATGACATAACACACATGGAAACTTGATTATTTGCTGTAACTCCTCTGTGCACACACCTCAAGGGAGAAAAAAAATGTTTCCCTTGCCTTTAACTCCTCTCTTGGGCAGGATGGTGGGAAATAAGCTTGGCCTTAACAAACCTGACCCCGGGTGGAGTGCCCCAGAGTGATGAGTGTGGCACAAAGCTCAAGGGAAGGGTCCTGCAGTCCCACCTCATTCTCTGCTTTGTAATTCTTGTGCTTTAAGGTGTCGCTGGGCTCGTGTTTCAGAAATGGTGACCTACTTGGGAATGTTGTCACTGGGAGGGAAAGAGCCCCTTTAATCCACATTGTGCAGGCTGAATTGGGATTAGAGGCATTTAGCTGTGAGTCTTGGATCCTTCAGGTTTATGACCAGATCCTTTTGTTCCTTTTAATCTCCCCAGAATAAATGGGTAGGAGGAAGGGGAGAGGGGAGGAAATGATTTGATTACAGCTTCAAAAAGTGGCTTTGTGACTGGGAATAAGAACCTCCATGGAGTGGGAATGAGTCAATAAATTGTGCTCACATGTTACTAACGGGCCATTATTTTCATTAAACATCCACAGGCACCATTTCAGTTACTTAAATCAACATGATGACCTACTTAAAAAAGATCAGTTGGAAGAAAATACACCTTTAATTATATTCAGTGATGGCTTTATAAACTTTATAGAGTACGTAAATGTCTTAATGGGCGTGTGAGGCTCCCACATCAGCAGGATGGGGAGGGTTGGCTGTGCATCTTCTGTGTGCTTGGTTTAAAACTCCTTTGCACCCAAGTTACACTTTGGGGAAAACAAAAAGTCCCCACGCCAGGTGTAATTAGGCACATTGTGTATTATAAACAAAACACTTTCAGGACATCATGTGCCCACTGGAGATAGTGGTACAATTCTTTCTTTTTTTTTTTTTCTTTTTTGGTGGGGCCAGGATTTCATAGAAATAACACAATTTTCATAGTAATTTCAGTGTCTGGAAGTTCAGACACTGTTCTGGCTCTGAGAAAATTCCAGATAAATAGTCAGTACCTGCAGTATCTTCACTGGTCACTGGGAATAAACTGTGTAGTATTTTTTCTTGGACAAAACTCAGCAGTGTAATTCTAATCCAGAAAAGTACTTGGGTCTGTTAATTAACTTCAGTTGTGGAAGTGCTGCCATTTAATTCATTCAGAGGATCCAAATGGCCTTTCATTGCTCCCATTCTTTCCCTGAGGGTGCCAAGTGGAATGTGTTGAATGAGTTCTCCTTTCTGGTGATCCTGAACCAGTCACTTCATCAAGACAAGAACCAGCCAAAGGAACGAGCCAACAGGAACCCACTAATCCACTTTGTCCCGTGAGCAGGAGGTGAATAAGCTCAAGTCTGTCTTAATATCTTCCACCCCACTGAAGTTGCAGAATTGTCTGGAGCACAATCTCCCTTTGGGTTGTGTTTTATTTTGGCTCCCAGGCAGCCTGATTTCATTATGACAGCTGCTGTTCCACACAAGTATTAAGAATCCCTGTTTCCTATGTGACAACATAAATTTTATCAGTCGGTAACAAGCCCCATAAAACCAGTTTGCAGCAGTTCTTTCTTGGCAGCTTCCTAATCCACACTGCAGAAATAAGATGTTCTCTGGGGCTCCTGTTCAGTGCTAATGTAGTGCATGAATGCAGAGCTTTTCTTTTCAGTGTATCTTAGAATCAGGCAAAGATATTATTTGGCATTATGCAGTACAAGTGCTCCTTGTTCAGGTCTGCTCCCCTTCCTGGAAAACACATAATCTCCTCTTCCTAAGGTCTCATCATACCCCTGATGGAGTAAATGTTAAAATCAAATGAAAAAAATTCAAATATTACGGAGCTGAACTCCTGTGATGTGTTGCAGCAGCACTTTAACTTGCACTTCAATTTTGCACAAATGGCTTTCTAGTTTAGCTGCTTTGCATTTAGGACAAAAAAGCACCCCAAAATTCCATTTCTATTGCAGATGCAGATCCAGATCTGTTCCTGTCACCTGTGTTTTCTCCTGCAAACCCTGCTGGCAATCCCTGTTACAAATTCAGTTGCATGGAGGTTTAGTTCTCAATAGACATCAATTTTCAGCACAAAATGCCTTATTTGCAGTTTTATGGCTTCAAAGTCCTTAAGTGGAGTGATTTACTGTTTGCAGTGAGAAGAGGAGACTGCAGGGGAGGGATGACTGTCTGACTTGGGCTTTTGAAGTTTTTAGTGGTGGTGTTTGCTTTCAAACGTTAAATGTAGAAATATTAAATATAAAATATATATTTAAATATAATATATTATATATATACAAAAATTACTTTCAATTATTTCTGTACCCTAATCTGTTCTCACATGGGAATTTGCATAATATGTCTGATTTTGCCCAGATAAGGGCATGATGTTCCTCAAATCACCCAAGCTGGATTTCAGGTGAACCCCAGGGGCTGCTGAATCTTAAAAACTGTATTTATTTACAAATAATGATGACAGTGTTTCCATGGACTATGACAAAAGAGGAGCTGAGTTACTCCCAGGTGCTCCACAGCCATAAACTTGGTACAGTGAAGGGATAATTTGGTTTCAATTTAAGGTGAACTGTTGCCTTACCTGAGGCTCAGTTCCAACAAAACTGTGTGTGGAGCCTGAAGTGAGAGTGGACATTAACAGGGACGGCAACAGAACCCTGCAAGTCTGGAAATCAACCTCTGGTTCACATTATTAGTGGGGATTTCACCCAAATTGCATTTGCAGAAACGAGTTCTCTCTCTTCAGTGATCTGTTCCTCAGGCACAGGGTACCAGCAGCAGGGACACAGGGCTGTGCAGAGCAGGAGTGCAGGGGAGTTTGGGAGTGCAGGGGGAGTTTGGGAGTGCAGGGGTAGTTTTGGAGTGCAGGGGTATTTTTGGAAGGCAGGGGTAGTTTTGGAGTGCAGGGGTA
>NW_021940780.1:773169-778169 GCF_001715985.3 Manacus vitellinus
AGCAGGAGTGCAGGGGAGTTTTGGAGTGCAGGGGTAGTTTTGGAAGGCAGGGGTAGTTTTGGAGTGCAGGGGTAGTTTTAGAGTGCAGGGGTATTTTTGGAAGGCAGGGGTATTTTTGGAAGGCAGGTGTACTTTGCAGTGTTGGACACACACTCCTTGGGAAGGAAGGCTGTCACTTCAGCACCAGCTGCTGGAATCTGGCCTCCCATGGCACTGGTGCTTCTCTAGTGAGGTTTGGGCTCCTCTCAGTTGTAGGCTGTGGTTTAGTTGACAAGGTGGTGTTCAGTGAAAGGTTGGACTTGATGTTGGAGATTCTTTTCCAGCCTTATTGGTTCTGGGATTGCCTGACTGTGAGCTGGAACATGAGCAGCTGGAAATACTGGAGAAAACATCCCAAATGAAAGGTCCTTTGTCCTGCACAGCCCCAAAGATGAAGGGCTCTGATGCAGGAAAGCAGGTGGGTCAGCCCTACACTGCCAGCTTTTCACAGGCTCACATTTTGGCTGCTTCTCATCCACCCCAAAACTGTTTCACTCTCACGTGGTCACTCCCAATCCATACAACAGGAAAGATTTTTCTACTTTCTTGTGCTTTTCATTTTGAGGCTGTTCATTACTGTCTTTCAGTGCTGCCCAACTTCCATCTGCTCATCTTCATTCAAGTGCCTTTTCTTCTTAAAACACAGAAATGAGAGACACCTCTGTATCTTGATTAAAATCTCCCCTTTTTTTTTTACTTTTTAACTACCACTCGTTTTTTAATAATCCTCACTCTGAAGCATTGGTTCCTTGATATTGGGAAAATGTACTTTTCAAAATTACTGCTTCATCATTCCTCTTGTTCTAGTGCACAAAATCACCTCAGTGCACCCTGTGAGGGCTCTGTCAGGGGTGTAATTTAGTTGAATGACCCTCATGTGGAGGGTGAATTTGCTGTAATAGCCTCCCCTGCAATAATACCTTGGTAAAGGCTCATGCTGGGCCTTGGTGCTAAAGAGTGTTGTTGCACAAAGGTGCTGTTAAGTGATGTCTCTGATGGGTCATGGTGTGTGGGGGTGACATTCTGAGGCTGAGGAGAGCAGGAGGGATGGCTCAGCCCTCTTCTCCTGGAGTTTTTAAGTGTTCTTTTCATCAGTGACTCCTGCAGTTGGCTGGAACAGGCCATGAGCCCCTTCTATTAGGGCTGGACAGCCAAGGCAGAGGTGGCTCCTGCTGATGACAATGTCAGTAGTGGTGTTACTGCTTCCCAGAAAATCACAGGATGATGGAATGGTTTGGGTTGAAGGGACCTTAAAGCTCATCCATTCCACCTCCTCCACGGGCAGGGACACCTTCCACTAGCCCAGGTTGCTCCAAGTTGGCCTTGGGCACTTCCAGGGGTGGGATATCCAACTAACCTTTTAAACAAACAGTCCTTGCCCTCTCCTGTGTGTTTGGGTCCCCACCAGATGAGCTCCAGCTGAGCCTGGAGTGCAGGAGTAGTGTGTGTTGAAACGAGGGATGTCCCCGAGGGAGAACTGAAGGCACCGAAGAAAAGGCCCCTCAGTGGGGTGGGTTATTGCCAAGCCTGTGTGCCTGTGGGTCTGGGCAGCTTGGGTTTGGTGTGGGAGGGAAGGAAGCTGGGGGAGGGAGTGGGGAAAAGAAGACTGAGGAGCATTTTAGGACAAGTGCAGCGAGCTGTTTGCTCCGTCAGCGCGTACTCGCTCCGTGCCGGGTGCTGCAGGCGTGGGAGTGCCTGCTCTGGCAGGAGCTCTGGACCCCCTGGTACAGCACACAACTGGCAGCCACTCTGCTTCTTACATCTTAGTGAAGTTTGTCAGCCTGGGAGATTTACTCTGTGTTGTTTACAGGCTCTGTTTTCCTCTCTTTCATTACTTGCATTCTACTTGCTGCAAAGATAATGTGCCTCAAAGTCAAACACAAAAGGAGGCTGGTGATAGACAAGCTGCTTTTTATCATCTTCAGGGAATTACTGTCATTTGCTAAATATGTGACCCACTCTCTTTTGCTCTCTTTGCATCTTGGAGATGAATATTTAGTGCAGCTGGGAATCCAAAAAACTTGTCTTGATGAAAACAAGCTGGTGCAGGAGCTGCAGGCTCTGAGACTGCCCAGCTCCATTCCTTGCACCCAAACAGTCACAACTTGTGCCTTGCTGGTTATTGGGAATATGTGACAACAGCCAGCAGTGCATGGGATGTGCTGGGCCTGCAATGGCTTAAAAATGTCTTGGAATATCCCCTGTCCTGCTGATTTTTAGCAGTCAGGACTCTGGTATCTGTGGTTTCTTTCTTTTCTTTACTTTAAACATGGGGAACTTTGTTGTTGCCACTACATTGATGTTATTTCCTGGTCGTGAGCTAAGTGTGATGCTGGCAGAGTCTTTCCTGACAGAAATGCTTCCTTATACTTCTCAGTTTTCATTTCCCCAAGCAGGAAAGGCATCAGGAGATGCTTCTCAGTCTGACTAAGGAGAGTTTAATTTACTGTCCAAATCCCTTGTGAGGATTCTTTCCCCTTTCACAGGTCATGTGCTAAAATGACTCTGTTTCATTCCTTGTACCCTGAGAATTACTGAACTCCCTTCCCTTGCCAAAATAGCAAACTGAATGTCATTTTTCTCAGCCTTATTTACAGTAAGCTCCCTTTATTCAACACCCAGGCAGGAAGGGATTCTTAAAGTGGGCATAGATCACGTTTATGTTCCCTTAATTCCCCTCTACACTGCCAGAATGATGTAAATCATCCTCAGAATAGACCACAATCAGACACCCTCTATCAATGGTCTTGCAGTGGGAACTGCAGTAAAACTACTTCATTTAGCTTCCCTTAATAGGAGGTCACTCATTATTTACACAGTTTACAAGTCAGTTGAAGTTATGGTTTATTAGCACCAGGGACAGAAAGATGATGTCAGGAGGAACATTTCCCTCTAGTTAGATGTGCCCTGCTTTGCTCAGGGTAATATTTAGAGTCTTCATTTTCACTGTGGGTACCTGCTGTGCCTGAGCCAAATTCCTGGGCTGGGAGAGACCTTAGGAAGTTATTCCAGGTGACCTGAATGAAGCAAGCTTGAGAATAACATTCTCAAATATTATTCACCTTCTGTGTGAATAATATTCCTTTTTCATTCACTGAGCTGTCAGCTGCTGTTCCTTGAGCACAGAACCTGCCCAGGTACCATCCCCAATTCAGGTCCCATTTAATCCTTCTCCAGCAGAGCCATCGGTCCCTCTCTGTTCTGTTTGGGTTTTTTTCCCTTTTTTTTTACATTCCTGGGGAGTATTTGAAGGGGAAAATCTATCAAAAGCTGCTGCTCCAGAAGGAATGTGTAAGACACAGGGAAAAAGGATCTCTGGCTGAGACAGCTGACCAGAAATGCCACTGGGAAATGTCTCTGCGATGTGACAGTGACAAGAATTTTAATGTTTGCTACAAGCACACAGTGGCACAACACTATTGCATCAAGCAGGGTGAGAACACAGTGTAGAAGGAGCAGTGAAGACCTGCTGATGTTGCCTCTGCACTGGTGTAAAACACGTCCCTCTGGCCTGGCTCCTCCAGCATTCTGTGAAATGAAGGGGATTATTTGCTTTAGTATTAGTTTATAACATTTCAAGATCCTGAGTAGCTCGTTCCAGGTGCAAATGGTCTTGCTGTGCAATTATGGAGCAGGAAAATGCTGGGAGAGGAGAGGGGGAGAAAGGAGTGGGCAGAGGACAGAAGACACAAGGTCTCAGCAGGGTTTGCAATGTACCTTCCCCTGGGGATCATTCTGGAAAGGAAGGGATCATTAACCAGACTTTTTTCTCCAAACCATGTCCTGTTAAAAATGCTATTAATAACAACCACTCTCCTGTTAAGCAAACTACCTGATTATTAATCCATCAGCAATTCCACTGCAGAAAAATTCGTTGTGATGTCTACTCAGAAGGCACATTTTTGACAGGCTGTTGGGGAAGGGGAGCAGTATTGTTTAATTTTGATTTAGGAGCTTGGCTTCCTAAACTTAACAAAGAATCAGTGAGTTGTGTCGCTCCATGGTACAAAACCTGCTCCCAAATTAACCATTCCTCCTGTTCTCTGCCTTGAGAACTTCTCAGGACATGCTCAAGCTTCCCACCAGTTGCTCTGCTTTTCCTTCAGGAGTAGCAGGATTATGTAAGAAACGGCAGCAATTATCAACATAATGGGAATAATTAGTGCAGCACAATCCAAGAGTTAATTGAAGTGCACTCATGTCTTTTTAGAAGGTTCTTGTCATGTCTTGGTTTGCTTTCTGGTTTTTATAATGCTCTGCTTTCTATGAGAGGGGGTGAAAGCCAAGTGCAAGTGTTTGGGCATTCAAGGATTTGAGGGAAAAACATGGAAAAATGTGGAGAACCCCTGGTTTGTAGCTGTGATAGCTGACAAGGCTCAGTTCCAGTGCTCATTGATGGTTTTCCCTTGAATCCCTTTAGGAAGAAGGATTAAGTGTTTAAAAAAAGCACACCATGAAAAGTGTATTTTCTGCTGGGGGAAAAAAACCCTTAAAAAAATCAAAAGTTTGCCCATTGAAACTTAGGGGTGTGGAATTTTCAGGATCAAATAGAAACCCAAAGCACATCGGCTCAGCTGAGAGAAATATAGATCATGTTCCCCACTCTCCCTGTTTGCTCTTTCTAACTTCAAACAAGGCAATTTATGTCCTTGTAACACTGTTTTCCACACAGGAAGGGATTATAAATATTTCCTTACAACTCAGGGTGTTGTTCAGTGCACACAGCGTGAGGTGCAGGAGGGGGAGTGGGATAGAGGCTTCTCTCCAAGTTTATTAAAGCTTGTATTTAATTTGATAGGAGCAAATAGCTCCATTTTATTTGAAACCTTTCCTTAGGCAAAAAAGAAACTGGAGAATCAATTATTTCCCTTCCCTTCCCTTCCCTTCCCTTCCCTTCCCTTCCCTTCCCTTCCCTTCCCTTCCCTTCCCTTCCCTTCCCTAACCTTCCCAAACCTTCCCAA
>NW_021940780.1:778889-850671 GCF_001715985.3 Manacus vitellinus
ACTACTGGACTTAATTGTTTTGGAAAACAAGAATTCTCTTCTGTGAATCAGTGCAGTGTTTGAATATTCCTGGGGAGCTGCTCTGCCTGCCTTTTTCTTCCCATCCCATAGGCAGCTCTTCTTGGTTCTGCTTTCACTGCTGGATTATTCTGGGATGTTCTGCATCAAAAGCATCTGGCTGGGAGGTTTAGGTTGGATGTTAGGAAAGGGTTTTTCATGGAAAGGGTTGAAACCATGGGATCAGGCTGTTCAGGGCAGAGGTGGAGTCCCCAGCCCTGGGTGTGTTCAAAGCACGTGGAGTTGTGGCACTTGAGGAC
Organism: Manacus vitellinus; assembly: GCF_001715985.3. Taxonomy (NCBI): domain Eukaryota; kingdom Metazoa; phylum Chordata; class Aves; order Passeriformes; family Pipridae; genus Manacus; species Manacus vitellinus. Next base: position 779,207 of record NW_021940780.1, read on the forward strand.
GTGGTTTGGTCGTGGCCATGGGGGTGGTGCTGGTTGATGGTTGGACTTTATGACCTTAGAGGTGTTTTCCAGCCTTAGAGATTCCGTGATCCTGTGATTCTGTGGCTTCAATAATGTTTAAGTGTTTAATGTCCTGTGAGGAGGAGTAGAAAAACACTGAGATTTGATGATGTTGTGCAATCACTGAATTGTAAAAGAAGCTGCAGTAGGACACAACAGGCATTTTCTCTGTAGCTCCAGATTTTGGTTGACCCAACAAACCACGAGTTTTTTCTTTTTCTAAGAGTTAAGATAAATAGATTGTTCTGCACCCCTGACTGATCTCAGAGGTGAAGTGCTCTCTGATGTCCTTTGTCTTGCTTTGTGGTTGGTTTGTTTTTTTTTTTTTTTCTCCGAAGAGACATAATTATTTCCAAGGGATTTAATTTCCTGGTGTTATTAGTCACAGGTAAGTGGCATTCACACCCCTCTCATCTCTAATAATGTGCAAAGACAACTGCACTGAAGTGTTCCCAGCAGCCCTGAGGACATCCCTGTTTGCTGCTCCTCCTGGGTGACCTTTCTCACTAAACTCACCAGCTCTTGTTCTGCAGCTGAGCTGTTGCTGCTGTGGTTTGTGTGGAGTCCCAAATCTATCTGCCTGCAGCTAAAACCTTGGCATGAATGGTCACAGTCCAACCCAAAACTCACAGCATTTGATCATTTCTTTTGCTGTGGAAGACTTCAAAGCCCCATGATAAAGGTGGTGGAAAGGGAAATTGTCCTGTGGAAATGAGCTGATCCTCCACCTGTGCAGCAAAGCAGAAAGGGGCCAGTGACACATTCGGGTGTGGGTCACAGCTTACCCAGTCTGCAAGTTCTGCCCAACCTGGCATGGAGGGCAATTTTATGATTTTAATTAGCAGACTTTAGTCTATTATAAAGCTAATAACAGTGGAATTGTTTTCCAGTTTATGCAACACACAGGACTGTGAAGAAATCCATCCTTTCATGTGGTAATAACAACCTTCTCTTTGCACTTCCCACTAAAAATTTGCTTTTATAATTTTTTTCTATTCTTGAAAGTGACTCTTCCTGCCTTTACTTCCTTTACTGCAGCTGTTTTCCAGCAGAGTGGTGCTAGCATATGGTTTGCTAAGGAGTTGGAAGAAGAAATGCCATTTGTGTGTGTCATTCCAGGCACACTTTCTTTGCCTAAAAACCCCGAGGATGTGTAAAACTGTTAAAAAAAAAAAACAACAAACTTCTGCTGCAACTTCCTTTGATTAATGGATAGCTGAAGGAAAGTATTTTGCAGAAAATTTACAAATTGAGAAGTGTTTGTTTCAGAATGTCATCAAGGAATCCAAACTGCATTGCAGCATCGTCAGGAGTTGATGCATCCCATTGATCAGCTCCTTCTGGCCAGAAAATGAAATAAAAAGCCATTTCTTCAGTCACAAATGGGCATATAAATGAGTATGTTTTACTTTCAGGATGTTTGGCTTCTGACATTTGAAAGGTACAATGGCATGTGCAGAACCAGAAATTGTAGTTCACGTGGGAGTTGGGATTCGACACCTGCTGACTCCAAACATTTAATTAAAAACTCAGGGCAGAAAAGTAATAATTTATCAATATTATAAAAGGCTTTGGCTCATAGTCAGAGACATTTGGGGGTCAAAGATCATACCCTTGGTGAATAAAAAGGGGCTTGGTTTAGTGATCCGTGATTCAACATCACTTAAACGTTCAGCTGAAAAAACCCATAATGGAATGTGACGGTACATAAATTCTCCAAGGAGAAAATAAAGTCTCTGTGTATGTCTATATTTTATACCCTGAAGGCTCTGCAGTTTGACAAGGACATGGATGAGGGTTTGTGATGCTGGGGGCAGTGAAGACTGAGAGAGAGCCCAGGAGCAATTAGGAATTGGCTGGTGCCAGCAAAGCACTGGAGCCTCCAATGGATGTGCTGCTCCTCAGCCTCCTGGAGCTTCTCCTCCAGTAATTCCCTGCCAAAGCAGGGGCTCAGTCTGCCTTTCTTTTCTATTTTGGTGCTGTAGTTAAGGAATACCTTCCTGATTTAAAAAGCTGTGCTGCTCTCCAGTCTCCCAGTTGGATGAGGCTTGGATTTGGGCAGGGATGGCACGGGAAGGAGTCCTGGCTGTTGGCACAGTTTTGGCAAGAATTTCTTAGTGACTTTGCAAAGTTGTCTATCCTGCTTTACCCCAGTGTTACACTCCAGAGTTTCCACCTCTGCTGCTGGAAATAATTAGGCCTTCATTTTATGGTGTCTGCTCTTAAAACTCGTCTATGATTTCGAGGTGGTAGAAGTGATCAGCACATCACAGCTACAAAACAATTCCTTGTGCATCAATTAGAGAATCTCCAAAACTGGATCTTCTTTCAGAGAAAGCAATCACCTCCTGGAAGCCTCTGTTATCCAAGTAATTGAAAGGGGGAGAGAATGTGGAGTAGGAAGCAGCATTTCTGTGAGGAATAGGGTCAGTCTGTGCCATGAATGACTGAATCCCTTCCTTCTAAAACCTGATCCTGAGCCAAATTTCAAGTCTCAGGGGGCCAAAATTCTGCTTGATGTACTGAGACTGTTGATATGGAGTGAGCCTCCCTCCACCAAGGTGTTTGTGGTACAAAGAGTGTTCATCTCATATAAATAATTCCAGATGTGCTCCATTTGCTGCTGTTTCCTGTTTTGGCTGCAAGATCCCAACTGAGGGAGCACATTGCATGTGGCCACTGCTCAGATTAGTGATGGCAACAGAGAATGGTGAGCAACTGGTAGTCAGAGATACATGTGATAAATCATGTGGAGAAATTCTGAATGCTTAAATATGGAACCTTCGTATGGATAATTTATTAATAGAGTAGGGCACAATTAGAAAGAGTTAGGCTGGGATTTGTGAGGCTACATTGGGTGTTTAGTTCCCACTAAATGTGATCAACAGCTTTTGGCCTCCCCACCCTTTCACTTTAAGATCCCATTGCCTAACTTTGTGCTATTTATACTTTGTCTCTGATTTTAGTGCTGATCCCATAAATAAACCATTGGCTACAAGAAATTACGCTTGAAAATGCTTAAATTCTCAGAAACCATCCATCAGGCCTTTCAGCAGCCGTGGGGAGGCAGTGCCACGCTCACACCAGGATTTACAAAATGAACAATGAAGCCAGACTTCCTTGGAGACCTTTGACATCTTCAGCAAAAGTCCCCACGTGCAAACCCAGGGCTTTATTTTTAATATCACACATCTGTCATGTTCAAGAGTTGCTGAACTGCTCCAGCAAGTGCCCTGTGCCAATTAAAGAGGGTTTTTTCCTGTGGTTACTGCAGTCATTTCATCTGCTGCTGTGGACAGGAATTTTCTATCGATTCCTCTTCGGGATGAGGAATTTTCAGGCTGAACTGTAAACAACTGTGAGGTTGTTGTGACAATCTTTCTTTATTGTAAATCTAACGTTGCCTTCCCCTTGTTGGAGCAGCACGAAGAACTTTTCCTTGGCGGAATTTTTGCTGCTGCTCTGCAAGGGTGCAGGATGAGGCTTGGGAGGAGTGATCCCTTAAAGCTGAGCATGTGCTTAAGTGCTTTGCTGGATCACTGCCTTGATCTATGGATGTTCTCAGTGCAATTTGCAGGAGCTGTAATTGCCTTCCCACGATTTCAGTGGCTGCACAGCACTAAATCTCCCCGGCCTGTCCTCCTCCAGGGCTGCTGCATCACCAGGGGCTCAGGGAAACGATGCTCTGAAGGTGACTGCGGTGTGAGGTGCCCTGTTTGATGAGGAATCAAGAGCCTTGGGAGTCTTTCTGGGGCTGCTATTTCAGGTGTGAAGTTTGGGGATCAACCGTGGCATCCTTTCGGGGAGGAATCAGCACAGCCTTGTCCCAGCAGAGAGACAGGAGTGAAGCTGAGTGTCTTTGGCTTGATTTCTTAGAATCATAGGATTGTTTAGCTTGGGAAAGAGCCTAAAAGATCATTAAGTCCCACCATGAACCCAACACTGCCAAGGCCACCCCTAAACCAAGAGTCACATCTGCACACCTGGAAGGGTTGTGGATTAGCTTTGGGTTTGGTTTTTTTTTCCTCCTTATTTTTAACTCCATTTCAGTCTGGTTCTTAATAAGCAGAAAATTCAGCCTCTTGCCTGGGGATGGAGCAGGTGATGAATCACTCCCTGACGAGTTTGGGATTCGTGATCAAAGAGCAAGAGCTGTGAGGACACACCAGTGGTGGGTCAGGGACCAGCTCAGGGCCCTTGAAAGGGAGGATTCCTGGATTAGTCACACCCCCAGCAGAGGAAAACAGCTCTTGAGCATCATTAGGCTCAAAAGTGGCTCTACATGTGCAGCATTCTGGTCATATCAAAGCTACAGGTTTTCCTGGAAGGAAGCTTTCAGCCTTCATCCCTTTGTATTCCATGGAGATATTTGCATATCACAGAGCTCAGATAAATCCCACTGTTTTAAAGGGCACAGTGTGACACTGGCATTGTCCTGGAGGTTTGGGAGTGCAGAGATGCTGGTTTATAGTCCAGTACCTTCCTTTTCTTTATTACAGGGGCCCTGTAATATTAGGACAACATTAAAGCCCTGAGTAATTTTTACCTGAGGAACAGGAATCGTGGCTTAGGTTGAACCAATTTCAAGTGAAATACAAGCAGAAATAGTTGTTCTGTGACTTTGGTGTCTCTTTCAGTGCTGTTGGGGGGGTTTATTAACATCCAGCAGGTACCACATTGGGTGGGTAAACTGGGCACTGATGTCCTGGTAGCAAATTAAGAGCATTCCAAACAAAACCTGGTGGCATTTTAGGAAGGCTCTTAGATTCTGAGTAGCTGTGAGGGTGTTATAAATTAAACAGATGTTGGCCTCCTCTCCTCTGTGTTCTCTGAGTTCTGCACAGAAACCAGGCTCTCAGAAGGGGAAGTTGCTCATTTCTTTGCCAAACTTAGTTCTTAGAAGAATTTTCATTACCAAATGAAATTGCAATCCAGAGCTGGCAGTGGTTTTTTTGCTTTAATCTGTACCAAAGTGGAAGCTGTAAGAGAGCTGAGTGATTCTGCACAGCTCTTGTTGTACTTCTTAAAGTATTTGAGTGCATTTCAGGGTGTATTAATTAGGATCCTTGGCAGCTCTGTTGTGCAGTTACTTCTTCCAGTTTCTCCCTAAAAGCAGGGATGGACACAGCCAAGTGTTTTCTGATCATATTTTTGTATCAATGCTGTGCTTTGGGGTTATCTGTTTCCTTTTTTTTTTTTATATTTTTAAAAAGAAAGCTAAAAAAAAATATACCTTTCCCTTTAGTTCCATGAAATAAAAATGCAGTAGAAAAGTGGTTACCATTCTCCATTTCACATAGAGTTAAACTGCTGCTCAGTTCAATTTCAGAACTCACTGCACTTTTTAACTCTCTCTCACAGTGCTACATGTGAAGGAAGGCTTGGAAAAAATCTCAAAAATCAAAAGCGAGTCTCCTGAGAGCAAAAGAAAAGAGTTGGTGGTGTAAGGTCAGAAAAAAGAAATGGGTTGAGCTTGATGGTTCCTGGAATGCAAAGAAAATGCAGCAGAAAGTGGATGAAGCAATTTTGGGTTTGGTTTGAGCAGAAAGAGCCCATATGGGGAATGCAGGACACCCCACTGCTGCTGTGGGAGCAAATTTCCTGCTTTTTGGGCCTCAGGACAGGCTTCCCACTCAAACAAACAGACTCCCAACTTTCCTTGGAGTTTCTTGGAATTAAAAGCCAACTCAGTGAATGGTTTGCAGGAGTGCAGAGTGTGAGTTCTGCTCCAGGTCACCCACTCCCAGGCTGCTATTTTGGACATTTTTGTTGGCTCAGTTTCTGTTTGCTTGCTTTTGGTGGAAAGAAGGAAGTTCTTTAAGCAGAATTAATACTCAGGGGTGGCAGCTTCCTTGAAAATGAATGTTGATCACGTGCTTTGTACATGGAAACTGTGAAGAATATTTTATTTATGAAGCCTTCCTGATATCAGTGAGTATAGAAAGAATGAGGAATGTAGATGTTCGTACAATCTTGGAATGGTTTGGGTTGGAAGGGACCTTAAAGCCCATCCACTCCCACTCCCTGCCATGGGCAGGGACAGCTTCCACTAGACCAGGATGTTCCAACCTGGTCTTGGACACTGCCAGGGATGGGAAGCTCACAACTGAAAAATGGGCCCAAATTCTGGACACAGAAAAAGGTCTGTCCAGGAGGAATTTTGTCCTGAGACAAGAGCAGGAGGTTCTGCACAAGCCTGAAGGGTCCACAGCAGAGGGACAGGTTGTGGTGTTCCCACTCACACTGCTGGAGTCTCAGATCATTTCTGACTGTTCCTCTGGGGCACTGAAATACAGCACACAAGTGGCTTTGAACACAACTGATGTCTTGGCCACACACTGAAGACTTTGGACTGAGGTTTGGGTTGGAAGGACCTTAAAGCCCATCCAGTTCCACCCCTGCCATGGGCAGGGACACCTTCCACTAGATCAGTTTGCTCCAGCCTGGCCTTGGACACTTCCAGGGATCCAGGGGCAGCCACAGTTTCCCTGGGAATTCCATCCCAGCCCCTCCCCACCCTCCCAGTGAAGAATTCCTTCCCAGTATCCCATCTCTCCTGCCCTCTGGCAGTGGGAAGCCATTCCCTGTGTCCTGTCCATGCCCTTGTGAAAAGTCTCTCCCTGGGTTAGACCCTTCTCATGTTCTTTTGATGTTGAAGCCTGACTGGGATCCATGGAAACCAGTTCCATGGTTATGGCCTTGACTCCACACCATTTTCTGGACACAGTGGATGTTTGGCTGTGTCTGCACTCCCAACCCAGGGATGCAGGTGCAGTGGCTGGATATGAGGTTGGCAGAGCCTTGGGCATAGCCCTGCTTCCCTCAGCTGCTGTTTATGTGCCCTTGGCATATAATTCCTGGTTAATTCCTCTCTGGTTCTCCAAGGCTGTCAAAATATCCCTGGATGGACTGGAGCAGTGACAGCTGTTCATGTGTGTTTACAAGGTTTTACTGAGCTGCAGGATTTTGGATGGAAACAATTCCAACAGTGACTTCTGCCCTCAGAGCTCCTGTTGGAAAAGAAAAAATTTGGACTTAGGTGCTACAAGACAAATTCTCAAGGAATTCAGAGGGTCACTCTTCCTCAGGTGAGGGTTTCATGAGACAACTCAGTTTTCCAAAGTGTGTGGAGCTCATAATTTGGCCCAGAACTTGTTCTTCTGAGACTAAGAAGCTGAAAAAACATAGGGATGGACAGGTTTTCTTTGTATCTTTACTTCCCAGGCTCTTATTTCCATCTCCTTCAACTGCCAGTGATTTAGTTCATGTTTCTCCAGGCTGAAAATGTTGAGTTCCTTTCGTGTCTGTGGGATATGGAGGCAGGAAAATGAGTGGATTTGATAATGTCCTTTCCCCACACTGCCTCTGGAAAGAAGGAAGAGGTTCATTATAATGGAACTGGAGACAAATACTTGGGTTTTCTGATCTGGAGGTTGATTTCTGTGCAGCCAACTTGTAACATGTGTGTAGAAATGAAAGAAAGTTTTCAAAGGTTCGAAGAGGAGAAGGCTAGAAAGTAAAAATTTATCCAGTATTAGGGATATACTATAGATCTGAGGGGTATAACAACCTTTATGTGTGTTTTAGAGGCCTGGCAATCTTTTGAACATTTAGAAAGGCACAAGTTATAAATAATATTGTTCCACCATTGCCCTGCATCGAATGTTTAGCAGAACAGTTACAAAATTATTTCAAAAATCCAGTTATCGTTTCCCACCTGAGGGATAAAAGCAATGCAGGAAATGTGTTTCCCTTCAGCCCCAGGGCCAGAGGAGCTGTGTGTTGTTTGTGGCCCTGTCCCAGCCCTGCAGCCCCTCCTGTGCTCCCACCAGTGTTCCTTGGCAAGGCCCTGCTGGGCCCAGATCTTGCTCTGGGAAAGCACATATTTTCCAGCTCATAAACCAAGGGGATTGTGTGGCTCCAAGGGCTGGTGATGGGATACAGCCCCATCCATTCTCCCTGCACTGGCTGGAATTTAACCCAGGCAGGGCAGAGGTGCAGTTCATGGGCAACTGGGACCAGTGATGCTCCCAGGCTGTACCTCCTTTGCAAATAAACAACACATTTCTTTCCCCCTCAGCAGCTGCACACAGGAAATTACCTGGGAATTGTCTGGGTTTTATAGGCCTTGCCCTGCAGTGAGAGAGGAGGTTTGGATCCAGCCCTGGATTTTGAGCAAGCCAACCTTTGCAGTGGGGTTTGGGGAGAGGATTCTGTCTTCCTGCAGGATCTTTGTGTGTATTAGGGGTGAGCTGACTTGGTCACAATTTCCCCATTGTCCATTAGGAGCTGGAATTCCATAATCCATGTGGGTCCCTTTCAGCTCAGGATATTCCATGATACAACACAGTTAAACTGGTGTTTGTGAGAGGATTCTGTGCTGACAGGAACTTCTACCAGCAGGGGAAGAAAGCAGGAGTGAGGGGGAGCACCTGAAGGTTTATTCACACTGCTTTCTGCAGCTGCAGGTGTGTTGGCTGAAGAGATTAAAGCCCCTTATCCACCTCCAGGATCTCTCCCATTTTCCTACCTGAGATGGCAGGTCAAGTGCCTGTTGTTTAACTGCTCTTTCTTTAAACCCTCTGCAGCCTAAATGGGCTGGATTAGCTGAAGGAGATTTAAATACCAGGTTTGTTCATCCACTCGACTGAAAAGGACCTCGTGTGTCACACAAGTGCAGCAAATCAAAGTGGGATTTGCTAAGTGGGAAGTAATGGAAGGCTGGAGGCAGCCGGGATCGATACCCACCGTGGGATCCTCCTGGGAGACAGCAAATGCTCAGGGCTGAGAGCAGCTCTGGGGCAGCATCCCGAAGGTTTGTGATGAGGGGAAGGGAAGTGGCACATCCTGATGCCCCAGGGCACTGGGGGGGTGTGATCTGTGCCTGGGGGGATGCACTGGTACCAGGGCAAAGCCAGCATGAAGTGCCCGTGGCTCTTTGTGCTCCTTGCAGAGATGTTTTCACTCCAAGCAAGGCAAAGGCACAACTGGTTTCTACTTGACCACTACATTTTTTGTGTCCAGCTGAGAAGCAAGGTGGCAGCAGCAGCTTAAATGTTCATCCATCAGTGGATAAAGGTTGGGATTTTTCCTGTCTCCTGTGCCTGCAGAACCTGCAACCAACCATAAAAAGTTCAGGGGTGTCAGAGTAAAGATCTATGCTCTAATCAAGAGGGATGTCTCCTCGGAGCTCTATCAGTTGCCAAGAAACTACTTTTGCAATAGTGGAAATCTCTAACTGCTCCTAAAATAATTGGCTGGATGGACACGGAGTGACCTGACTGTGCTTGGGAAGATTTCCTGGAACAGATGCTGAGGTGCCTCAGCAAGGAGTGTGCTGTAAATACACAGATATTGCCAACAAAATGGGGAGTCTAATTGGATTTAAATCCTTCTTCTATAGGAAGAACAGCCCAGATTCCTGGCTGGCTGAAGGGCTGTTGAGGAGTGCAGGTCCAGTGGCTTCAGCTTTTCCCAACTGGCTCTGGGCTCCAATATGAGCAATTAGTTCTCCTCACTTTCCATGAGGGGACCCTCACTGCATCAATCTGTCTGAGCCATAAATTCTTCTGGGCCTGTCTTTTATGAGGCATTTACAAGGCAGGGTGGACCTGTCTCACCTCACGTCGTACAAATCACACTGACAGGTATCAGAATTGATCCCTGAGATTTCAGGACCTTCTGGTCACACTTTGCTTCCTTTCATAAATCAGGGGGCCCCCCTGCTCTCCTTGGGGTGCTCAGCTGCCTGTGGGAATTGGGGTGATGGGGGACTCAGTTATCCCCCATCATTGTCACTCAGTGCACCTGCAAGGTGCATTAAATACCTTTAATTAAATTACATATAATTAATTTAGTGTGTGGGCTGCAAAACAATGTGTGTGGAGCTGCTCAGCTCAACAGCTGGGAATAGAAAGTAGTGGTGGTGGTGGTATTTGGGTGTTTCTGTATGAATTTGGGGAGTGTGACAGGTCAGCTCATTGTGCTGCTTCCAAACTTACTCATTTAAAACTTCGTGGAGTTACATCAGCTGGGAGCCCCATCTCGTGTGAGGGTCTCAATCAGCAGCTGCAGCTAAAAAAAAAGAAAAATATTTTTGGGAAAATTCTCTGAACTTGGTCTTGGATGAACTAAAGCCACCTTTGCAGGTAGGGGGCACTCATTTTGAGTGAAGGCTGCAGCTGTATCTGAGAGGATCTGCAATTCTATATTGACTTCAGAAGGCCAGACACCCCTTTCAGTGTGTAAATTCTTCTTTACCATTTGTATTTACAGAAGCCTAAAATACATCAGATCTCTATCAAAACAGACAAATGGATCATTCAAAATCATGGAGTCCTGGATGGTTTAGGTTGGAAGGGACCTTAAAGCCCATCCAGTGCCACCCCCTGCCATGGGCAGGGACACCTTCCACTGGCCCAGGTTGCTCCAACCTGGCCTTGGACACTCCCAGGGATCCAGGGGCAGCCACAGCTTCTCTGGGCAACTTGTGCCAGTGCCAAAAAAAATCCCTCAGTCCTGTGATCTTTGGGACTCTGGAGCTTGGGGAGTTAATAGTGTTTCTCTGGAGTGTCTCCAGTGATTGCTCAGCTGCTGCTGCTGCCGTGCTGATCCCTCGCCCTCGGCTTCGTGGTGGATGAGGCCCCATTTTTTAAAAAGCAAAAGCAATTCTACTGTAGTCTCTGTGATTTAAAGCTTTGTTCCATGCTAAAACACAAAAAACTTCCCAAGATTTAGATGCTGCACCAGCTTTTACAACAAGGAGAATTTAGACTCGTACTTCCCACGGACTTTTGTTGTTGTTGCTGTTGTTGGCTGAAGTTGTGCAAGAAGTTTTCTCCAGGGAAGATCCAGGCTTGGCTGCAAATGGCCAGAGCTCCCACTGGGGTGGGCCAGGGGTGTCCCCAAACCACAGAGGGTCTTCTCCAGCATCGTGTGCACGTGGCTGCTGAGCCAGGAGAGGCACAGAAAATGAACTTCCCAGAGAAGCTGAGGCTGCCCCACCCCTGGGAGTGCCCAAGGCCAGGCTGGAACTGGACTAGTGGAAGGTGCAGGGGGTGGAACAGGATGGGCTTTAGGCTGCTTTCCAACCCAAACCATTCCATGATTCCATGTGCTGGTTTAAATGGGATATTGGGAAGAAATTCTTTCCTGGGAGGGTGGGATGGAATTCCCAGAGGAGCTGTGGCTGCCCCTGGATCCCTGGAAGTGTCCAAGGCCAGGCTGGAGCAAACTGATCTAGTGGAAGGTGTCCCTGCCCATGGCAGGGGTGGCACTGGATGGGCTTTAAGGTCCTTCCAACCCAAACCTCAGTCCAAAGTCTTCAGTGTGTGGCCAAGACATCAGTTGTGTTCAAAGCCACTTGTGTGCTGTATTTCAGTGCCCCAGAGGAACAGTCAGAAATGATCTGAGACTCCAGCAGTGGGAGTGGGAACACCACAACCTGTCCCTCTGCTGCAGAAAGTTTTGCCTGGCAATAAAAATTAGCTTGGGAGAATTACTAAGTAATTTCAAGTACCATAAAGTAGCTGTTGGGAATAAAAAGTGTTGTAACTGCTGAGCATCAGCCCAGTTTCTGCAGGAATGAGTTATTATCATTAATTATCACTCTATTTTATAGTTATTGCCTGTAATTTCAGACTTTAAATACTCTAAAACATAAACAATGCTAATTTAATTATGGTGTGAGTTGTAGAAATTTGCCTGCAGAGAAAGAAATCGTTAATAAAGTTTATTCAGGGAGAAACTTAAAATAATAATTAGAATCTTTTGGCATTTGTAGTGTAATGGAATTTCTTAGCTTGGGCCCCATCTATTATTGATAGAGAACGGGCAGCACAAGGTGTGTTAATTACCTGGAGGTGCAGAAGTCGGGAGGGAGCTGCATGACCTGTTAGTGCTGAGCAGCCACAGAAACCATCCCCTGGTATGATCCCTTCCAGCAAGTTCACTCACCTGTTTGTGTCCAAGTTCAGTGCTGGAAGAACTGTTTTGAGCTTTGGGAAAAATCCAGATCTCGATCCTGCTGTTGAAAATATTTTCACTAAAGGTGAAATGTGCCTCCAGGCACAAGCAGGGAACTAAAACTGTATTTCCTTGGATTTATTTCATTGTTTTCTTTAATTTCATACCCATCTCGTGTCCTCTGCCAGGAACTTCTTTAACTCTTGTCCCACCTTTGTCAGTGTGATGGTCACTTACATCTGTTGTAAGCCATTAATTAAGCAGTTAATTAGTGTAGGGCAGTGAGCAGATCAGAGTGCTCTGCTGGAAACACAAAGATTTGACAAGAACTTGGTTTTTGCTCGTCTTTGTTACAGTGAGAGGCCTGTTTATGCACAAAAAAATGTCTGTTTAATGTGTACCTTTCTAATGTAACACTATTCTAATTTATGGGCTGGCTGTATTCTTTTTTTCCCTTCCTTTTTCTTTAACCTGGTTCTCAATATCATTGCCCATAGATAAATAAAACTGCTGGGCTGGAATGTCCAGCTCTGAAATACGCCCCTCTCAGAATCATCTGCATTTGAGAGGAGAAGTATAAAAAAATATATATAATATATTGATAAATTTAATATATATTTATATGTATTTTTATATATATTATATTTTTCCTTTTATTTATATATATAAAAAGAAAAATCCCATCCCCACTGATGCCATCACACCAAAGCCTAATGGCCCTAAAGCCAGGAAACAAGAGCTTTAGTCCTGCCTCCAACGTCACTCCTGTTCTTTCCAGCACAGCTTTTCTGCCACACTCATTTTCCTAACGATTTTTTGGGGGGCTAAAAATAAATCAACATATGGCAAATAGGTTTTTCTGTGATACAGATTAGAGCCTGAGCAGTGGATTAGGCAGAGCTGCTGAGGTTGCCTTTCTGAAGTCTGAAAAAGTCAGCATGGCTTGTGCTCCAGCCCCTTCCCCAGCTCTGTTCCCATTCCTGGAAACCCTCCAGCCCTGCCTAAATTAGTCATGTTTAGGTTTTTAATCTACTTAAAACACATAATGTTTAATTTAATTAAACAATCCTTAGTAGTTTTAATTTCTTTTCATCTGCAGAGCATCAGAAGGCTCTTGTTAAGTGGCACACTCTGCCCAGAGATGATGAAGTTGGGTCACAGCCTGAATCACCTGCTCATGAATGATGTAGGGCCACTCTTTTCCTCGGAGGTGTTTCCAAGATAATTTTCACCTCTGCCACGAATTCCTTGTCAAAGCTTGTTCGTGCCTGTGATACCCAATGGCTGCTGAGTGCAAATGAACTTTAAGTGGCTATTAACAGAAAGAGGCTTTGAACCTGGCAGTGCAGATCAGAGACCCTTCGAGCTGCCCTGGTCTTACAAGGAGACTTTTTTTTTCTAAATATGGATAGAGATAATTATAAACTTCAAAATCCAATTATTAGCTTTATTTTTCTTTCTTTCTCGTTTGTACCTTCTGTTTCCAAGCTGGGAAACCATGGAATAGGCTCTTTTTTTGTATTTTCCTGGTTCCTCTCCCCATCCTTGCTGAGGATTTGTGTGGTGTGGGCCCTTGGCTCCCTGCTGTGGTGGAGTCCCAGGGCATGTTCCTGCTCTTCCCTCTCTGTCCAGGTTCACATGGAGTCAACCACAGCCTGGCTCTGCATGTCCATCCTGCCAGCCCAGGCTCCAGACTCCAAGGAACACACTGATTCAACCTGGCAAAGCAGATGCAAGTGCTTGAGTTGAAGATGGATCCTTAACTCCACACCAGGGTGTTTCTCCACTCCAGTTTGCTGTTTGCACTGCAGGACCAGGAGCCCGAGGACATAATTCTGGATTAATTTATGTCAACAACAAACTTCTGTTGATTTTTGTTGGTGCCCACCTAAACCCTGGAAGTTGCCCAGAGGAGCCCAGAGGGCTGCCCCAGCCCTGGAAGTGTCCAAGGCCAGGTGGGAGCAACCTGGGCTATTGAAGGTTGCTATTGAAGTGTCACCCCATGGCAGGGGGTGGCACTGGATGATCTCCAAGGTCCCTTCCCACCCAACCCATCCCATGTTCTTGCCCATCTCTGGCAGCTCCAGCTCCATCCCACCAGCAGCACTGGGGGTCTCAGACCCTCCTCAGCCCAAGCCCAGAGGCAGCTGAAAGACTTGGGTTTAACCTGTCACTGTAATGGATTTAAATGCCAGGGAGTGGGGGGAGATGGGATTTTGGGAAGGGATTCTTCCCTGGGAGGGTGGTGAGGGGCTGGGATGGAATTCCCAGAGAAGCTGTGGCTGCCCCTGGATCCCTGGAAGTGTCCAAGGCCAGGTTGGACAGGGCTTGGAGCAACCTGGGATAGTGGGAGGTGCCCATGGCAGGATGTGGGACTGGATGGGATTTAATCTCTTCTAACCTAAACCATTCCACTGTTCTCTGATTCTCTGGAATCACCCTGTGCAGAGCTGTTTCAGCTCACCCTGGGAGATGAATCCTTGCAGAGCCTTTTATGACCCTCTCGCCCTGTTCCAGAACTTATTCCTACAATTACACACAGAGCATCTGTTTATAAATGTGCTGCAGGGCTGGATTTGGACACCAAAGGCCGTCTGAACTGACTGTGGGAACACCATCCCTGCCTCCCACAGCCTCCAGCTCCGGGCTCTTTGGGTGTTGAAGGCCAGCAATCCTGGATCTGGAGCGTGAGCTCCAGAGCTTCCCGCTCACTCTCCTCGGGGAAAATGCACACTCCTTAATTCCACTTGGCTGGAGGGGACCTGCAGGTGGCCTTTTTTAGAAAGTAATATTGATCTTTGCTAATCAAGTGTGGCTGAATCATCTCTGTGATGGCCAAGCCCCCTGGGGCTGACAAACGAGGGGAGGTGGCTGCTGTCACACCCCTGACACCATCAGCTGCCATTCTGTTGCCAAATAAGCGGGTGTTTTTTAGTTATTTTTTTCTTAGGAGGCAGGAGATTGCAAAGGCAGATCAAGCAGCCTGTGTTTATTATTTATACAGCTCCGTTGGTAAAGCTGAGTTGCCAAATTCAAGGGAGGGACAGAACTGACTTGGAAATTAAAACAGCAATTGTTCTTTTGGGTGCCAGGCCTGTGTGTTTTCTGTCGTTTCTCCCATTATTTGGAGCAGCTGTGCTGTGCTGGTGGCTGGTGGTGGTTGGTTGTGCTCACAGCCTTAATGTGATGATGGACCAATACTGGTGGTTCAATGTTCAGTAAATTCTAAAAACAAATTATTATCATAAAATCAACTGGGTTGGAAAAGACCTCTGGGATCATTGAGTCCAACCTGTGACCCAACCCCACCTTGTCCCCCCCACCATGGCACTGATGCCACATCCAGGCTCTGCTCAAACCCCTCCAGGGATGGGGACTCCCCCCCTCCCTGGGCAGCCCATTCCAAGGGCTGATCCCTCTCTCTGGGAAGAACTTCTTCCCCATGGCCAACCTAAACCTGCCCTGGGGCAGCTCCAGGCTGTGCCCTCTTGTCCTGGGAGAAAAGTCTGAGCCCCCCTGGTTTCCCCTCCTGGCAGGGAGTTGCAGAGAGTGAGAAGGTCTCCCCTGAGCCTCCTCCTGTCCAGGCTGAGCCCCCCCAGCTCCCTCAGCCTCTCCTCACAGCACTTGTGCTCCACACCCTTCCCCAGCCTCGCTGCCCTTCTCTGCCCCTGCTCCAGCCCCTCAACATCCTTCCCAACCTGAGGGCCCCGAGCTGGGCACAGCACTCCAGGGGTGGCCTCCCCAGTGCCCAGGGCAGGGGCACAATCCCTGCCCTGCTCCTGCTGCCACACTATTCCTGAGCCAGGCCAGGCTCCAGTGGCCTCTTGCCCCCCTGGGCCCCCCTGGCTCATGTCCAGCTGCTGTCAGTCAGTCCCCCCAGGGCCCTTTCTGTCCCCCCACTCTGGCCCAGCCCGTGGGGCTGCCGGGGGTTGTTGTGGCCCAAGGGCAGGACCCGGCCCTTGGCCTTGGGGAACCTCAGCCCGTTGGATCCTTCCCATGGATCCAGCCTGGCCAGGTCCCTCTGCAGAGCCCTCCTGCCCTCCAGCAGATCCACACTCCCCCAGCCTGGTGTCACATCTATTCCCCTTCAGTTCCCCTTTAGTGATCCCCAAGGTCCTGTGTCACTCTGGTTTCACTCCCCTCCCTTTTCCCCCAGGGCCATGTCTTGCTTTGCTTCTCAGGAGTGGAATTGCTGGACCTGCTGTTCAAAACTGCTCCTGCCCTGTCGGGCTTGGCTGACATGACAGAAATGAGATTTATTCAGCCTCGCACTCCCGGAAATATCCAGGTCAAATAGTGCTAAAATTGTCGTGAGGAAAAGAAACAACTCCAATTCATTAATGGTTTAATTTGCAGGGGAGGTATGTGGGTATGAGCCTCTGGAATTTTTATCACTGCTCACTAGCTGGAGTAAAACACAGGAAAAATGGGCAGATCTGGGAACAAAATGCTTTGGGAAGTGAATTCTTTAATCAGGGTTTCACTAGAATGTGTTTACTCTTCCTACTTTCTTTAAGTGTGTTATTTAAATGTTTAGGGCTCAGTTTTTAGCATGTTATAATGGGAACTTCACTTCTTAATATCACTTTTATAATGGGAATTTATATAACTGATTTAAATAAATTTGTATAAATTTCTAAAATATAAATTATATCAAAATTTATATAAAATTTAACGTTAAATTTAATCATTAATATAGAATGATATAAAATATAAATGAATATTTATTAATAATATAATTGTATCTTTTAGTATACGTTATATAGAATTAATACTATATTAAAAGTATATAATTATATAATATAATATATATACATCATTAATATTATATGTAAATGTTGCATTTTTAAAATCTAATATTTATGTAATATATAAATTTAAATATAAATTACTGTATCTTTTAAATAAATTTATATAATTTTAGATTTTTGTAATTATTTTTATAATGGGGATTCTTACAATAGGGGATTTAACCCCCTGAATTTATTGAAGAACAAACAAAAGGCAGTAAATGAAACAGAAATGTCTTTATACCTTGTGATGCTCCACTGCCAAATCCAAGACGGGGTTTCATTACCTTAATCTTCATTATTTTTTTCAACTCTTTATAAGGAAAGATCAATATTTCAGAAGAAAAAACACCTGTAGCTGTAGGAGATCAGAACCCCCCAATTCCTGTGCTTTTCAAGCACTTTGGAGCACGAGCTGAGGCTGTTAGAGAGGTCTGGAAGCACATTGGGGTGTGGGAGCACCACAGAGCCAGGTGGGAAGGACTGGGGAGAAAAGGAGAGAAAATGGGAATGTCTTAACCTGCTTTGGGTGCCTGAGGAACCAAATCCCGTGGAATTCACCCAAGGTGAACAGGACAGGCGAAAATAAGGCTGAGGCAACTGAACTTCCAGCTCCATCCCAAATATTTTTAGTCTGGAATGGTGTGAAAAATCAACCGAGGGTTGATGAATACCCAGGGAACCCTGTCCTTGGAGGAATTGCTCAAAGGTTACTCTTCCCTGGCCCAAACCAGGGCTGACAGAACCATGGGATAACTCTTGTTGTTCTTGCATGTGGCCATGCAAATTCCCAAGGCCCTGATCCTCAGATCCACTTGAGCTGCCCAGTCACTATATGGATGATCCTCTCTGATCTTTAGACACTCTTTGACAGCTGCCTACATTTTTCTACTTACAAATATTGAAGGAATCTGATCTTGTCCCCAAAGCCTGGCTTTATGGCATTTTTAAATGCAGTATTTCATGCTGTTTTCCCAAAATTAATAGGTTTCACTCTTACCAAACCCAGAGAAATCAATGGCAGAGCCCACAACAGACAAACCACCGGCAATAAAGCAGAATATCCACCTCTGGGAGAGAGAAAACTGTCAATAGGAAAATAGATTTTGCTTTCAGGTTTGCAACAACCACAACAAATTACCAAGTCATGAATAGCCCATTAGTTTTTTTTCTTTACTCCTTTCTCTCTCATGACATCTCTGGGCTCTCTCTCAAATTAACCACGTGAAGTGTGTCCCCCGAGCACAAAACTTAGGTTAGGGAAAATGTTGATTTAAACATGCACATTCCTAATTTTGGGCTTTAAAAATTCGAAAAGGAGGCTTTTTTTGTTCACAAATATTTTATTCAACTTCTGTTTAAACTATTTAAAGACCCAGTTATTTTGGAAGAAAAACAGTAGCTTTTTTTTTTTCCCCAGCCCATCAGCCAAGTCTGACACCTTGGTAGTGACTATGAAATGAAGTTGCATTATGGATTTTTTGATTTAATTTTCCTTAACTCTTATAGGATTCACCCCCCTGGGGCAGAGCACCCTATGAACCTGAAGGCAGAGCAATCCAGGCTCTTTCAGAGTTCCCTTCCTAATTCCCAGGACCAATGAGAACAGTAAAAATAAACCCCAGAGTTAATATCCTCCATTTCCTTTTATTTTTTCCCCAATATCAACAAGCCTGGATACCTGGGACATAAATACTGGCTCTTTGGGTTTAGGAGACTGTTAAGCCTGGCTGGTAAATCACTGCTCTTGTCCCAAAACTGTGACAGTGGCAGGAGGTTCTGTCAGGTGGAGGAGGGATGGAGCAAGGCTCAGGATTCTGGCATTATTTAAACCCACCATCTTGCTTCCCTGGGTTTTAAGGCCACATTTAATCCCTTTCAGGAGAAATCATCCTTTTCTCAGGGCTGGTTTTTCCCTAAAACTAAAGATTTTGGCTCATAGGGATTTTTCTTCAGGTCTTTATACCATGTTCCCCTTTTTCCCTGTGTCCTGCTAACACATCCCTGTCTTTGTGCACCATCAAGCCTGGGAATAATGGAAAGGAAATTCCTGCAGTTCCAGTTTTGAAGCTGGAAGAGGGCATGAGGTTTTACTGAAAGACTCCACGAAGTGGAGCCCAGCATGTGGAATGCACCAAAATATGAGTTTCCCTGCCTGTTTACAGTCCCACCATAAAAGCACAAATTATCCTCTATAAAAAGATATCCTGAAGCAACATTTGGAATAGTGAAGGAAGGGAAAGATTGTTTAACCAGATGCTGTAAATTTAATATGGTAACATTATTGCCTCCCAGGATTTTATTGATGGTATCGTCTCAGGTTACTTATCTAGAAATTTACTGTGTCTGTTTCCACTCTTATTTAACTGCAATTTCCAAAAAGAAATTATTAATGAGCCATTATCTGAGGAGTGAAGGGGAAAGTGATTGAAATCAAACAAAGCATCAAAGGCAAACACAAATCATGGTAATGTCACCTTTTTGTCTTTTTTCTTTTTTTTTTAATATTCTAATGAAGAAAAATGTGGAGAGGAGTCAGATTTTGGGACAAAACTCTGCCGGGGTTCTTCAGTTGCAGCACGAATGGTTTCAAACTGAAAGAGAGCAGGTTTAGGTTCTGAAAGAGAGTAGGTTTAGGTTGGACTTGAGGAAAAAATTCTTCCCTGTGAGGACAGTGAGGGGCTGGGATGGAATTCCCAGAGAAGCTCTGGCTGCCCCATCCCTGGAAGTGTCCAGGGCCAGGTTGGACAGGGCTTGGAGCAACCTGGGCTAGTGGGAGGTGTCCCTGCCCATGGCAGGGGGTGGGGCTGTGTGGGCTTTTTAAGGTCCCTTCCCACCCAAACCCTCGGTGTGGGGCTGTGTGGGCTTTTTAAGGTCCCTTCCCACCCAAACCCTCCATGATCCTATGATTCCTCAATTACTGTGGAAAGGGAAAGTTTCTGTGTTTGGAGAAGTCTCCCAGCATCATCTTGGGCTGGCATTTTCAAGGATCTTGCGGGACATCTACAAGCAAGCTGTGACACCTCAGAGAGCTGGAAGTGGATAAATATCCAGCTCATCAAAAACAATCAAGTTGGGTCTGTGAATAACCTGCTCACTAAGCTGGAGGGGGGTGTCGATCAGCTAGAAGGCAGGAGGGCTCTGCAGAGGGACCTGGACAGGTTGGAGAGTTGGGCTGATTCCAAGGGGATGAGGTTCAAGCAGGCCAAGGGCCGGGTCCTGCCCTTGGGCCACAACAACCCCCTGAGCCCCACGGGCTGGGCCAGAGGGGCTGGAGAGCAGCCAGGCAGGGAGGGAGCTGGGAGTGGGGATGGACAGGGAGCTGAACAGGAGCCAGAGTGTGCCCAGGTGGCCAAGGAGGCCAATGGATCCTGGCCTGTCTCAGGAACAGGTGGCCAACAGGAGCAGGGAGTGATTGTTGGCCTGGACTCAGCGCTGGTGAGGCCACCCCTGGAGTGCTGTGTCCAGTTCTGGGCCCTCAGTCAGGAAGGACATGGAGGGGCTGGAGCAGGTCCAGAGAAGGGCAACAAGCTGGGAAGGGACTGGAGCACAAGTGCTGTGAGGAGAGGCTGAGGGAGCTGGGGGGGCTCAGCCTGGAGAAGAGGAGGCTCAGGGGAGACCTCCTCACTCTCTGGCAACTCCTGCCAGGAGGGGGAGCCAGGGGGGGTTCTCTTTTCCCAGGCAACCATCAGCAAGACAAGAGGGCTGGGTCTGCAGCTGTGCCAGGGGAGGGTTAGGTTGGAGATTAGGAAGAATTTCTTTGCAGAGAGGGTGCTCAGCCCTTGGAATGGGCTGCCCAGGGAAGGGGGGGATTCTCCATCCCTGGAGGTGTTTAAGCAGAGACTGGATGTGGCATCAGTGCCATGGGCTGGGAACCACGGCAGGGTTGGATCAAGGGTTGGACTGGATGATCTCAGAGGTCCCTTCCAACCCAGCTGGTTCTGGGATTCTGTGATTTTATGATTAAGAAGCCAAAATTCAGAGCAGTTTGTTCTTCGCTCATCCTGTGACATCGTGACCTCTCTTGTCTTCCAGCAGCAGCTGATTCTCCTGGGCAGGATGTATTGTTGGCCAGGGGAGCAGCATTTTGCAGAAAGCTGCTCCAGACCCTCATTCCCAAGTGTAAGTTTGCTCCACTCTATTTCCTGTGCTTGGCATTAACCACTCCCTGGGATATTCATTATGCTGCTCTGAAAAATGAAGTTAATTGATGAATGGAGTGCTGGTTTGCTGCCACTGCCTCTCCATCTTCCTGTGCTGAGCTTCCAGGGTGTAACAGATGTGTGGCCAAGGGACTCGGTCCATCCATCCAGCGGGTCCCTTTGCAGCCTCTGAGCTGTCACTTACCTTGCCAACCCCAGAAACACACGTAAATCTACATTTAGAGTGGTTTTGACCTTGCAAACACTTCAACCGAAGGGCAGGGCTGTGAGGAGAAACGTGTGTGCCACAAAAGTGCCCTTAAATCCCCCTTGCAGCGGGATGGATGAACCAGAATCTATTCTGTTGAATAAACCGTTAATTTTTTATTTTACTTAGAACTTGTCATTGTCGAAAAAAGCTGTGGATAAATTCTCTTCTGTAAACATCTTAAAAATCGACTTTTTTTCCGTGTGTTTCAACAGCTACAAAATATTTTCTGTTGCCTGGAACAAAAATACGACGTAACAAAAAAACTGGAATCACGACCCTGAGATGTTTTGAGGTTTTCTGGGTTGATGTTTACACACTTCAACTCTTTTGTAGCAGTTTGAAGTGGCAAAACAACTTTCCTTTTTACTTTGAAAGTGTTGAAACTTTTATTCCATTAAAAAAAAAAAAATAACAGTAAAGCAATTTTGGCTACACTTTTCATGGAGAATTTCAATTTTTGCCCCCTGGACATGGTGTTACATTACCCATCACGAGGCAACAATCCCAGTGCTGACTAATTGCTGGAAATGCTGATTTATTTATTCAGCCATTGTTTAATGCAAATGCAACTCCTGTGTCTGTGCTGTTGAAACCCTCTGGAGGAATTCCAGCAAATTCATAGCCCTTGTTTCCTGAGGATGAATAACAAAACCTCCTCCATCACTGCCCTGGCTGGTGCAGTTGAAAACCTCAGTGGGAAAGGTCCTTTCTGGCCATGTCTCCTTTTGCTGTAGGACCAGCATCACACAAAGAGCACTGTCAGTAACAGATACTGGAATAAATATCTCAATTATTTGTAGCAGAGTCTTCCAACTCGTTCTATTCCAGGCCAGAATTTCTCCCCTGTTTCAGATCTTTTTGGACAGCTGCTTTATTCTGAATATTTATCTCAGAAAAGAGAGGGGGAAAACCCTCTTTAGGAAAAAACCAACCAACCAACCAAAAACTGAATGGAAAGATTCAGTCTGTGTTCCAGACCGTGTCTTTCTCCTTTTCATTGCTGTCTTTGACACTCAGTGGATTAATGCTCCATCCTTTGCTCTTTTTCTCCCTTGCTCTTTCTCAGAAGTGCAAGATACAATAATTTTAATACCTAATACATTGTGGTAGCTCAGGTTCTGTACAGCATTATGTTGACCTTTTCAGTATTCAGTATTTTGATTACCTGGTGATCTTTTCCCTCCTGGAAGGTTAGTGAGGTTTTTAAACACGAGAATGCAGTGAACAGGCAGAGTAAACACCAGAACACACCTCGACACACCACAAAGCTGCTGCTACAATTTGCAAACTGCAGGACACGTGCAAATATTTGCTATTGCCTTTCATCAGCTTGCCAAAGAGAATAGAAACTGAGGAATAGACTGCTCTGGAAGGACAGCAAAAGTGATGGAGATTGAGGGCTTGATTTATAAGGAGACATTAAAGTGACAAAGTGTGAATGGCTCGACTGAGCAGTTTTTAAAATTGGACTATGGAAGTTGACTGAGAGCAGTTGAGAGGTCCCTGTATCCACAGGGAAAGGTGGGTTAGGGGGCTCCAAGGGGACAGAACTTCCAGTGGGGGATAAAACAGCAGAAAGAAAAACTGGAGAGGAATAATTCCAAGAGAATGTGGGAGGTTGCACGGCACTGTTGGCTGTTTGTCCCTCGTGGGCAGTGAGGAGGGGGGGTAAAACCTTCCTGGGTGGCTCTTGGTGAACTACTGAACAGTAAGTCCTGGCTTAAAAGCTGCTGCTGGGTCAGCTCACACTTTGAGTCTCCCAGTTTAGAACTGTCAATAAAAACCATAAATCATTAATTCTCCTCAGAACAAGAAGGGCTTTTCCCTTTGGAGAAAACGGTGTGGGCAAGGTGGTGTGTGAACCCCGGGCTGAGGGATCAGGGTTTAGGTGAAGTGTTCCCTGTCCTGGGGGCTGTGTGTGCCCTGGGGGGGTACAGGGGGTCATTGCTCAGCCTTCTGACCCAGGTTTACAGAGCCTGGCCAGTTTGCTGGAGCCAGGCATGGAATGGGAGACAGGGAAGATGCTTCTCCTGGGAGTAGGATCAGCTGCTTTGTCAGGGATGTGGCTTTCCATCCCCAGTACATCCCCAGTGCTTTTCCAGGAAATAAAAGATGTCATCTTACATCCATACCAAACTGTATTTTCCTCTTTCCTAGAGTTTATCACAGGCATGCTTTGCAAAACCACTTTTCCTTCCTGTTTAATATCCTGCTGATGTTCTCAGCCTCTGCACGGCACTCTAAGAATATTTTCCAGTGTTCATTAATCCACATGCTGGTGTCATTCACATGCTCCTCTTTAAAGCTGTTGTAATAGGTGAGAAGTAGATAAAAGAGGCCTGGGGAGGTGATTCAAAGTTTGCAATCATCTTTTGTTTGTTCAGTGCTGGTGAGCTCCAAAGCACTGAGGAATTATCTCACTGTCTATCTGTTGTTACTCAGACTGTTGTAGGGAAGATGCTCATAACAACTGCAACACTGGGAAGCTGCTGATGGAATGAGTCCTGAGTGTTAAGTCTTTCTTTAAAGATCCTTAAAAATTATTCTTGTTTTCCTTTTTGAGAAGCTTGTCCTCACAATCTGGCAGGGGAGGAGGTAACTCTCTCCCAGGAGTTTACAATCACCTTGTCTGTTTGTAAGCAACCACCTGAAATGAAGAGGTTTGCTTTGGGCAGAGCTGGGGGGGATGAGCCTGGCAGCATTTTTCCATGGAAGTAAAACGTGGAAATGTACCTGCAACTGAGAGAAGTCTTCAAATATTTATTTTATTTGTTTCTGCCTTTGAAAATACCTCTCTACAACGAGGCACAATTTATACGACTCCTTTGGAGATGCTGGCTGAAAGAAGCTGGGCTGTATTTATGGTGGGGCCTCAGGGGCCAAGACACCTTGTTCAGTTGAAGTAAATCAGGTTCTGCCAGCACCTGATCTCAGCCCCCAAACTGACACCCCCCCACTGAGGGTCTTCACCTTTATTTTCCATCCTCTGCCCCCCTGCCCTGCGTGGCCTCGCTCACTTTATCCCTCCACTTTCCTCTCCAGCTCATGGACTGGCAGCTTGGGGCAACAACAATTTCTGTCCACAGGCCTTGGGGTCTTCTGGGTCTTTTAAATATGCCAGTAATTTACTATATTAGAGACAAAATTTACTGTATTAGAGCCAGTGTTGGGGTTGTTCACCTGGTGTTGGCAGCATATGAATTCAGAGCTGACCTGCCCACCAAACACATCTTAGGACACACTTCAGAGGGCTTGTCTACAGTTTTTAGATGCAGCCTTGCTCTTTAATATGAGCTATGCTACTCTGGGCAGTGACCACGTTGATTTGGGGGATGTACACACTGGTTTTACCCACTGATTTCACTTTCTTTTCAAAGAAAAGTGTCCAGCACAGAGTTGCTTCAGGTTATTGATGTAGGAAATTACTGCTGCTACCAATACATGTTTATCTGAGTCCTAGAGCAATGCCTGATAAAGGGCATTATAATCTTGTAGGACTTTTATTTCTGCCTCTTTTTATGTCCCTGTGCCACTTTCAATTAAAACATCAGCCTTTGCAAGTGTCACTTCTGGATGTTATTCCTCCTCAGCCCTATTTGTGTGCTGGGTTTTTTAGGACTTATTTACCTGTCCTGGGCCAAAAGCTTCATTTTCACTGTCTGGCTGGTACCTGCAAAGCTTGGTGGCATCAGGGCATGATTTTACTACTGTTTTTGGACACCTTTGCCTGTAGCAGAGATGTTTTCTGTGTGCTGAAGGAGGGACAGTGAGTGGAGGGAAATCAAGAAACACAGCTCTAAAACTCCTTGTAGTGTTCAGAGTGCTCCAGCAGGAGTTTGGAGCAGCAAAGTAGTACCAGAGCCTGTGTAGCTACTTGTGCTTTGGTGCCTCCAACACCTCACTGTGTCTGGAGAGGAGGAGGCTCCTGGCTGGATGTGTCTCAGCTTGGGTTGCAGCTTTGCTCTGCTGTACAATACTCCTGAGACAAGAAAATAAAGTGCCAGGACTTGCTGATGTCCCTGTTCCATGTGTCCCACGGGGCTGGAAAGGGCAATATCCTTTCAAGAAACAGCATCTGTTAAATGAAGGGAGCTGGTCAGCCCTGAGGTGTCTTCCTTTATTTCACACCTGCAAGAGGCCCCTGGGCTTGAAATGCAGTTTTCCTGGCACTGGGAATCTCATCTGAGCCAAAGGGTTTGCCCACAGGAGAGGGGGACTCCAATTGCAAAGTAGAATCCAGCCAAGGCTCCCCTTGTGAGAGCAGAGTTTTTTCAGTGGCATCTGATGGAAAAGTGACAAGTGGGATGGGATTCCCTCCCCATTCTCCACCCAAGTAGTGCCAAAACTGGGTGACCTCTGCCACTGGGACTTGTTTAGAAATGAGCCTGAACCGTGGAGAGGATGAAAAGTGGGAGGACAAACCTCAGGAGGGTTTTGATTTGAGAGCCCAGCACTTGCCTTTGCCCCACGAGCAGAGCTGAGCTCAAACCAGTGACCCCAGAGGGGCATTAATGGAAGAAAAAGCAGCTTTTCCCAAGGCCTGGGAACAATGAAAACATGGCAGAGGCTTTTGATCCAGTTATAATTCTGTGGTGATTAATTAACTCCACTGTTTGCTTTGGAGCAAATATTTCAAGCAAAGTCCTTCCTTTTAGCAGTTTTGCCAGTTATTAATTTGAAGTGGCATTAATGTGGGGTTTCCTCAGTACTGAGTTATAAGCATATAACTAATTTTTACTTGTGTTTGTTTAGTCATTAAATTTTTACTAAAATCCAGTGCTAAAAGGCTGTTTAGCAGCAATTCCAGCTCCTGTGGATACTGAGAACACCTTTTACAGGAGGAAATACAGGGTCACACAGAACTGAGTTGATTGTGGGATTTGTTTTTATGCCCCAAACTATTCATTGGGGTAAAAATGCTCTGCCAGTAGAACATGTTAAGCTGCAGACCAGAATGGGCAGATAAATGTGAGATATTTGTTGGGTTTGTGGCTGTTTCTTTGATTTTTGCCAAAGCTCGAGGCCCACTGTGGTTTTGAGATGCTGCTTCCAACAGGATCTGTTTGAAATTGGGAATTTGTTTCATATTGTAGAAGAAACATGACTGAAAAGAAAGCAGATCTGCAATTTAGGCTTCATCATTAAAGCTGGTCAGGAATTGTTCTGGGGGAATACTGACATCTCAAAGTGAAATTAAGGACTTGGAAAAAATTAATTGACAATCAAAGGTTCATTCAGAAGTAAAGTTTGTATGGATTTCCAGTTAGAATGAAATTAATCTCTGTCAATATGAATAGGCAAGTTTAAGGTCCTGTTCTTTGAGTGTTCTTATGGCTCCTTTTATTCTAAGATACAAAGCAATTTATCTGACCTGCATTAGAGTGGGATGAATCTGCCTGTGAAGGGCCTATTTCTTTCTTTCCTTTTTTAAATCAATTCTATAACCCAATGAATAAGTAACCTGGGTGAAATTTCTCCTTCTTTTATACAACTAAACTTAGAGGAAAATTGAGATTTTGTAGTTTTATCCTGACTTAGCAGAGAGATCATTTCATTTGGTGAATGTTTTGTAGGGCAACAAAGCACTTGGTGGTTTGTCTCTACCCAGGGCTCATTTAATTCCCCAAGTGCTGGATGTTTAAAGTGACAATAAGACTTGGGACTGAGCTTTAGGCAGTGATCAGTGTTGTCACCCTCATCCCCTCACTGGAATTGAGACAGAGAATTTAAGTGATGTGTCCTGGACCGGACAGTGAATCCAAGCCCAAAGCTGAGATTAGACCTTCCTTAAACAGGGAATATGTAGAGAAATATTAAATATTTAGAGGAATATTAAAAATGTCCCGAGTGGGTCCTTGACCAAGGTGAGGCTCAAGGATTTATCCAGAGTGCAGGAGTCCTGGGGAGGGGGAGGACAGGGAGTGTGAGGAAGAACTTTCTAAATGCCAAGGAGTCAGGATTAAACCTTCCTTTCTGGAGAGAGGGCTGGGATTTCCTGTATGGTCCTTGGTGAGCTGGAGTGTGCCATGGAAACCCTGGCAGGGGAGGTGGTTGGCAAACCTTGGGTTGGGGCAGATTCCTGATTTAGTTCTGAGTCTTGGTCTCTTCTGTTACTTGGGTATTCAAGCCCTTCCCTCTGCTAATGAGAGACCTCATTCTGGGTAGAATTGAGCTCTGAGCTCATGCAGAGCCAAGTGCTGCTCTCAGGGGTCTGAGCTGGGGCCATCCCAACAGGAGAGCAAACCTCCTCCCTCAGGCTTCCTTGTTCCCACACCATTCTCCTTTACTTCTCTGTCAGTAGTAGGTGTATTGGTGACAAAATAATGCCATTTTCAGGGCAGCTGCCCTTGGGACAACGTCTCAGTTCTCCAAATACCCCTGACCTCTGCTCACTCCTCCTGCAGGTTGTGTTGCTGCATCCCTTTTAATGTGCAGGAGAGCTCTGCTGTGCCTCCAGCACAGCTCCAAGAATTCAGTACAGTTTATATATAAAACTGGATACAGCGAGGGGGAGGCAGAGAGGAGAGGGCTCTTGTGGGATTGCAGGCAGTTCTTATGGATTGAAGGCAATTCTTATGGACTGAAGGCAATTCTTATGGATTGAAGGCAGTTCTTATGGATTGAAGGGAGTTCTTATGGATTGCAGGCAGTTCTTATGGACTGAAGGCAATTCTTATGGACTGAAGGCAATTCTTATGGTTTGAAGGTAGTTTTTATGGACTGAAGGCAATTCTTATGGACTGAAGGCAGTTCTTATGGACTGAAGGCAGTTCTTATGGATTAAAGGCAGTTCTTATGGACTGAAGGCAATTCCTATGCCTTGAAGGCAATTCTTATGGATTGAAGGCAATTCCTATGCCTTGAAGGCAATTCTTATGGACTGAAGGCAGTTCTTATGGCTTGAAGGCAGTTCTTATGGACTGAAGGCAGTTCTTATGGACTGAAGGCACCCAGTGCTCTGGCAATGGTCTGGTTTTCAGAACTCCCCTTGGTTTGCCATGGCCCACGTGAAGAGCACCGAGTTCTCAGCACAGATTCTGTGGAGAGCAATCCAGAGGAAATGGCTCAGAGCTGAGGCAGAGAGAGCACAGATTCAGTGGCATTTAGAGATTTGTCCTGAGATGGAGATATTGGGGGAAACACAGCAGGGAACCTGTTCCTGTGATGCCTCTTCCCACAATTCATGTGCCAAAGGACACAGCACTGCTCCCCAGCTCCACATGGAGTCAATCCAGGGATGGATTTGGGAGGTGGTACCTCACATCAGCTCCTCTAACACACACAGAGCTTCTGAAACCATTGCTTGTGCACAGGACAGTGATTATAGTGAAAGCTATGGGTTGTTGTTGGGGTTTTTTGAGGTTAGGGAGGTGCATTAATAAAACTTGTCCTTGTTTTACATTCCCTCTATGTTGAGATTTTCACTGTGGAAGTCCCAGGGTGCCACTCATGGCTGCATTTGTATTTCCAACATGGTTATAATACCAACTTTTCCAGCTTCATTTAAAGGATTATTTGGTCAGGAATGTTTCAAAGAAACCCTTGCTGTCATTTGTTCCTGGACTGATCACTGCTGGCACTGCTGGCACTGAGAATGTGGCCTCTGCTTCACAGTCTGTGTAAATTCTCAAGCTGAGGTTGATCTGCTTTTTTCACACCAGAGAAATAAAGTTTTTAAGATTGTTTCTTTTCCAGCAGGGTTTTAGGAAGGTGATTTGCAGTTTTTAAATTCTTGGAGCGATATTCAAGTTCATCTCTTCTCTGGGATATCACCTTCTCCAGGTGAGGCCATTGCTTCCAAATCCAGCTTTTTCAAACCTTAGGATGGGATTACTTTGCTCCCTGTTTGAAACCTCATGGTAACCTGCAATAAATAACAGCAATTTCCCACTTTCAGGATTTTTTTCAGCACTCTACATTAAAAGTTATTCTTGCAGGGGCCACTTTCAGAACTAGAAAAAGAGCAGTGTCCTCTTAAGGGGCTGTAAAATATCAAGTAAATAGGATGTGGTCATGCATAGAGTGAGACTCATCTAATGCTGCTTGAACAAACCTCTACAAGAAGCTTTTAGCTCTTCAAAGCCATGACTTGCTTGCATTTATTTAATCAGAATCACAGAATATCCTCAGTTGGAAGAGATCCACAAGGATCATCAAGTCGAACTCCTGAGTTAAAGAATAATAATTCTGCTCAATTAAAGAAGTTATTTGAATTGATGGAAGCTTGTCTACCATCCTCTTTCATGCCACATTTTGCCCTGAGAAAAGAGATTTCAGTAGGAATTTCCTTGTTCATACAGTGGGTTTGTGCTTTCAGTAGAATTCACGTTTGGTGAAGTAACTTGCCTTTTTTTTTTAATATTGATTTATGTGGGATTATTTACATGAACAGGATGGCCTGAATTCTTCGTGCATACCTTGTAAAAGTTCTTTAGGAACTGGGTACCACAAAGTCATTTTATTTCTATTTAATCCACACCAGGTTTGTGCATCCTCTTCCCATTTCAGACCCAGCATTATTTTCTCAGTTAATAGCACGTCCTGCTCTGTGTATATATTTTAAAAGTCAGATGATAAAACAGGTTTCATCATCTCCAAGTGCCAATAGATCTTGTTGGAGACAAATTTATAGCTATTACATTTTTGTGCTTGTGTCAGCTAACCTTGGCAAACAGGGTCCCTCTTGCTATTGGGATGAAACTTATAAATCTCTGCTTTCCCACTTTCTCTTCCTCCTGGTTCTGGAACCTTGTCTTAGACCTTGTCTCCTCCTTTATTCATGGCAGCCAGAGTGTCCCGTGGCTCGAAATTTCTTCAAGGACCAGGGTGTAATATTTCAACCCTTTTTTATCCTTTTTCTAAAAATTTATTCCCCTCTCTTGCCTTGATGCCTTAAAAAAAAAGTGTGAACAGCTTCGTGACGGCTCCGGAGTCACAGTTTGGATATTTGTTTATTGGCAGTAATTTCCAGAAACTGGAAGTAATCTCCTAATGCTTCCACTCCAATGAGTGGTTTGATCAGTAAGAGTCCTTGGTTCATTTTATTTTCTACCATAATCCTGTTGTTCAGCACCTCTGAGGAGCAGTTTTTCTCTGTGCAGCCCTTGCAGTAACTCCTGCAGCACAGACTGAGAATTGTTCTGTCTCCCGACCCCTTTTTGCCTTCTTTTCCCCAGGTCTCCAAAATTTACAGGAAACCTTTTAAGGTATGAGAAATGTTATTGCATTTAATGAAAGATCTGCTGTAAGACAAGAAGATCTGCAATAAAATAACCCACCTTAGAGAGAAGTGAAAACTTCCTGCCAAAACTTGGTGTAGTTTCCAGTTTTTTAGTTCTTACATAATCTAAGAAAAAAAAAATTAAAATGTTGAATGTATTTTGTTACATTTTTTTTTTTCAACTCTGTTTTTAAAAATAAAAATGAACAGTGGATTGAAATGATAGCTGACATTTTATAATCTCAGAATGGTTTGAGTTGGAAATTCCTGAAGTACAAAGGCAGATTTATCCAGGCTGGGTGGGGGGGAATATGCAGATGTCAAATACAACCACGAGGTAGCAAATGCACTTGGGGTATTTACACAGAATAATTCCCAGTGTGGGCAATCCCAGATAATCCTGTTCAGGAAGGGCATGGAATGCATACAGAGCAGCCAAATCCAGGCTTTTAACTCTTTGTCTGGCAGCAAAGATATATTTGTCCAATAATTCAGTGTTATCTGCTGTATTTTAGTCACAGGATTGCAGGAATTTTTATAGGGTAGAGCTGTTTATTTTAGGTCTGAGAATGTAGAATTACATTCAAATAAGCTCCTTCACTGCTGCAAGAAGCAATTTATTAGCTAAGGAATTATGTTCTGAATAGGCAAAAAGAGAGGAGAATACTAAGATCTGTAGGTGCACCTGTGGCAGTCACTTTATGGCAGCAGGTTTAGCTGGGATATTAAATATTATTGATGCTTGTTAACACCCTCTGATGAAGATTTGTTTGCTCTCCTCCCTCTGACAAGGCTTTTCCAAAGGCTCAAAGGACCAGCTTGGTTCAGGTGTTTCCTCTCTCCAGGGCAGTACAAGAAAAAGGACAAGTGGAATTGAGGTTTTCACCTGGTAAAAAACCCAAGAGGAGGGAAAGCACGTGGCTTCTCCAGTTTGAAATTTGCAGCAGCAAAGGGGGATTTCCTGGGGTTTTCCCCCCTTGATGAAAGAATCACAATAATTTCCAAGAATCATAATAATTAATTGTAATTTTCAACAAAATTGTGGTTTGAATGGGGCTCAGTACCTGTCACAAATTTGCAGAGAAGGCTTTCAGGTTCTTAACTAGCACTGGATTTTCTGACTCCAGCTGGGATAGGAGGTGGCTTCATGAAAATGGACTTGTTTTGCCATAATTTCTCACCCTTTTTGAGAGCTGTAGAGGTTTGATCATAGGCAAAGTGCTGTTTTGGATGATTGGATGGCTGCAAGTGGCACTGCAAGGTTCTGTGAGCAGTGACATCTCTCATTATTAAGCTTATGCACACACACAGGAGCTATAGGGGAGGTTCCCCTTTGGTGATACTCTCAATTTGGAGAAGAAATATTAATGGAAATAACAGTAGGATCCTCTAGAAGGAGCTTCCAATGTCTTTTCTTAGCTCTTTTCTTACTTCAGTGCTTTTTAAAGGTTTTTTCTCGACTTTTGCTGGCAGGAGGTGTTTGAAGTTGAGTTCCCCCAGTGCCTGACATCTCTGTCCAGAACACAGACCCTCACCTGAAATCATTGCCAGAGGCCCTTATTTATGGGAAATGCAGGGCCCCCAAACCTGCTGGGGTGAAAAGACAACTGTGCTAAGAAGTTCTGGGAGGGTTTTTGGTTGATCTTCTGCTCCCTTGGCTCAGACTCGTGGGTTCCTGTGAAGGTCAAGGTGCTGTTTGCACTCACCCTGAGTGAGCCACCTGCCATAAAACTGAATAATTTAGTAAATTAGTGATGATTAGTAAACACTCTTCCCTCCCTGTCACCCCATAAGGGCTGGAAGTGCTGCTTGTCTGCTTTTTACTGCTGACAAAGTGAGACTTTTCTCCTTGCCCAGGGTGGGGCAGGTTTGTACTGGGGCAAATTGGGCTTTCAGGCTCCACAAATCTCTTTTCCCTGTTATCAAATCACCTCTAAAATATCTGAATGTGAAAGAAAGCAACAGGCAGATTCTTCCCTGGCACTGACTTTTTGCCATTCAGTCTGTTCCTCCTCATTCTCACACCAGGAACAAAGACCAAGGTGCTGATTTGTGCAGAAGAAAAAACACATTACAAGTTTCTTGTTATGTTGTCATTGCTGGGGGAATCATCTTCTCTTCTGGGAATTAAATACCATGAAGGTTATCAAATAATCTCCATATATCCTCACAAAATCTCCAGGGGCTTTGTGTCTAAATAAGCCCACAAATAATAATTGGGGAGCAGAGATAAAAATAAAAAACAGATACTAATTTTTTTTTTTTTTTGCTGGATTAAATTTTTTTTATTTCAATTTACTCATGCAAATATTCTGAAGTTAATGATGCTTTCAGTGACAGCAATAATAATATTTCTGAATCAGACCACTGAGTCCTGGTTTTGTTCCATTTACTTAGGCCTAGATAATAAATTTCTTCTAACAACCAAACGTGGGCTCACTCATGACCCTCTGCTTACTATATGTGTTTTAATTCTATTTTAAAATGTCAGGCAGGTTTGTTTTATCTTAGAGATACAGTAGTTACTTGGATGAAGCATCACAACCTCCCTAACAGGGAATTCTCCAGGGAATTCAAGTGCTGAGGATGCAGCAGGTTTTTTTTTAAAGCTCGTTTATGTATATGAGTTAACTTAATTTTTATCACCAAGTACAGGCTGGGCAGAATTCTAAGCACAATTCTCCATCATTTCTGCCTGGATGCAGGGCTGCAGAACCTATTAATAACAAGCACAGGAGAGGAAATTCCTGCATGAAAGAAAGAGTTTGGCTTGTTATTGTCAGCCCAAATTCCAGCCCTTCTGCTGAGAGTTAATGAGAAATAACAGACCAAGGGGCAGGGATCACATCTGGGGTTTGATCCTGTAGTTGTTCCCTGGGCATGAATTACATTATGGGTTTGAACAGCTGAAGAAAAGCTTCAAGTAACATTTTAACATGTTCTAAACAAAGGTGCTGTTTATGTGCCTGGTTAAATGTTGCATACCAGCATTATTCTGACTGAAATGATTTCTGCACTTCCATTCTGATATAAAGTGAGTCAGTCACAATGGATTGATGGGAATTAGACCCCGATGTATTTATGAGGAGGAGCTGGTTGCTGGAAATGGATTTTTCCTTGGTGGTTCTTTGAAGGGGAAAATGCAAGGAGTGAAAATGGGAAGTGGGAGAGAATTTCGGGTGCTGGTGGCTGCTCCCTTTGCCTGGCCCCCAGTCTTTATCTCAGTGTAATAAATAATGCTGCACTGTGTGTTTTCTCTCTGTGGAATGCACAGGGGCTTCATTTCATGCTCCATCCCCAGCAGCTGCAGGGATTGCACAGAGTCAGCACCCAGGGAACAACCACACCACGTTCCTGGCTCCATTGCCACCTCTCAGCACCCCAGGAACAGGCTGACGTGGCCTGGGGGGAGCAGAGGCCTTGTGTCCCACCCCCATGGGGGGAGTTTTTACTGGAGCAGCCAGGTTTCCTTCAGGACATGCTTTGCAGGATCACATGGAATTGGTGCTTGTGGCCTCGAGAGGGATGCTGGGATTTTGGAAGGAAAGAAAAAGATGTTCATTTTGGAGAAGGGAAGCCAGTTCCTCCACAAATCCAGGAGGATCAATAGTGTTACTGTGGAATGTTGTGGTGGACTGAACATCCACCTTCTTTTTGCCTCTAAGGAGGTGTTTTCTGAGCTCACCCTTCCCAGTTCTCCCCTTTTCTCATTCTTTAGACCTGCAATTATTTACTGCTTCCCCTCCAATTTCCAACAGCAATTGAGTTTCTTTCTACACAGCATCAATGGTG
Organism: Manacus vitellinus; assembly: GCF_001715985.3. Lineage (NCBI taxonomy): Eukaryota > Metazoa > Chordata > Aves > Passeriformes > Pipridae > Manacus > Manacus vitellinus. The sequence continues at coordinate 813,446 of NW_021940780.1, forward strand.
TTCAAAGAATTAAGTGAAAAGGTCTCTGAATATCTCAAAGATGAGGCATTTATACTTTTTCTTATCATTGCCACCCATCCCACTGAATTAGGAAGCCAAATTCCAGCTCAAACCCCAGGTAGCTTTTTCCTTCTCTTATCAGAACAGTTTCACAGGGTGAGCTGCTTTAAGTGGAATGTGAATGGCTTTGGGGGGAATAGGAACAATTATCTAGACAGATCTGATCGTGAATAAGCCAAGGAAAGGCAAAGAACTGAGTATCTTCTGTCTCATACAAACAAATGAGCTCCATCTGAAGATTTAAGCAATCAGATTTGCATAATGAACATGTTTATGCCACATTAGAGTCACCTGGTTTACAAATTCAGGGAGCATTTCCCCACCATTATCTGCTGTCATAGTGGAAAAATGAAACATTTGGGTGAGAACAGTTTGCAAGGCAATGGGAATGCATTTCACTTTGTGCTTTTAAACAGCTGATCTTCAAGAAGTTTTTCTTAATTAGGGCTTGGATATGTTAGATTAGTGCCTGAAGCTTTAAGGATTTGGGCAGGTGTGAATCCTCTTCCAGGTTACTTAAAGTGAGCCCCTGCCTCTCTCCTGCACTTTCTGATATTTCTGTTTCATTTTCTGTTTTCTGTGAAGAGCTTTTCCACACAGTTAATTTTTTATTAGCATTATTTTACAGCACTGTCTCATGCAATAGTGTTTTGATTCCAGCTCGGTCCCCTCGGCCTCATTTTAGGCAGATTTTCAGGAGCACAGAGCAGAGTTTATGCACTTGCACATTGAAAATCCTGCAAATACCTCTGTGCTGTTTGGGCAAACTGTTCAAATCGAGGGTTTTCATTAGTTCTGTGGGATGTGCTTCCCCTGTATCCCTAATTAATGTCTCTCTGACCTCTGGAAAGTCAGTTCTCAAAATATGAGCTACACCTGACATCCTCATTGCATACTGTTCCCTCACTGAGTGGGAGGTTTAACATCACCTCTTCCCATCCACTTGGCTCAGAAAATCCATGGATACTACAAAGGTTCCTCCCCCTGACTCTGGGCTCTGCTCTGCAGGTTTTAATATGTTACTTTTACTCCTGTGGTTTGTGTTTCACCCCCTCAATCTTCAGACTGGGGGGGTCAGTGTAAACCAAGCTTATCAGGGATGGGACAACAGAGTTTGGGCAGTTTGGATTTGCCAAAAAAATGCCTTTTGTTTGGTTTTTGTGGTTTTGTTTGGGTTGGGTTGGATTTTTTGTTTGATTTTGGTTTTCTTGGTATATTTTTGTTTTGTTTTGGTTTTGTTTGTTTGTTTGTTTGTTTTTTAATTTTTGTTTGTTTGGGTTTTTTGGTTTTTTGTTTGTCTTTTGTTTTTGTTTGTTTGTTTTGTTCTTTGGTGGGTTTTTTGGGTTTTTTTGTTTTTGGTTTGGTTTGGTTTTGGTTTTTTGTGTGTGTTTTTGGTTTTTTTTGTGTTTGTTTGTGTGTTTGTTTGTTTGTTTTTTGGTTTTAGGTTTTTTTCGTGGGCGGAGGCTTAAAAACCTTTTCTGGAAAATTCCAAACGGGTCACAAAGAAATCACTTTCAAATTCAGGTCACACTGCTCAGTTTTGCCTCAGGTCTGTGTTTCTACACACCAAGAAAAGAGGAGAGGTTTAGTCTGTGTAAAGAGTACAGAGACTTCTTCCCTCCAAGGCTTGCAGGACTGTGGGGCACAGCAGCTCTTAGAGCTCCCATGCCATGAAAATGGTCCCTTATTCTTTTAAAAATCCCCATTTCACCAGCACAGCTCAGCTGTGCCCAGCTGTGTTGCAGGACACGATGCTGAGATGCTTCACACCAGCCTGTTGTGACCCCCCAGCTGGAACCAGGGCTGCTCTGTCCTTGTAAAAGACAACCCCCAACACCTTCAGGATTTGCCAGCCAAGAGATTTTCATGCTCAAGTTTCAGTTCTAAGACCACTCACATGTATATTTTCATGACCAGATTCTCAGTGGGATGATGTATCTTTAATTCATCTTTAATTAATGAGCAAGTGTGAGTAAGTCGTGGCTTCTGTGGGTCAGGGGCTGAAATGAGAAGTCAAATAACTTCATTTCTTGTCCAGGTATTGGATCCTCTTCTCTTTCCAATATTTAACTTTTTAGTCCTTTGGTGTTTTTTTTTTAAAGAAAGAAATGCAGACAAAACACCCTAAAAACTAAAATACCCGTGGAGAGACAGGAAAAGAAGAAACCACCTCTAACAAAAATTGACATAATTTATGCAAATGATTGAATTTCCCCTCTAGATATTTTCCCTTCCTTTCAGGCATGTTTGAAGCATGTTTTGGTGCTCATCTTTCCCCTCCTCCTCCTCATGCTTTCTGCATGGCACTTTTCAGGGGATTTGCTAAAAATAAGTTTCCAGTTCAAGCTCTCAGCACCTGAGGGTCAGGAGATGGGATTTTTTTTGGATTTTTTTTCTTTCTTTTTTCTTGCTCTGGCTGGAGGTAGAAATCCCAGTGACAGAGCCACTCCTGCTGCCTTTTCCAAGCTCCTCGTCTAGCTGTGCAAAATAATGAAGACCACACAAAAAAACCCCTTATTCCTGGAGGAATAAATCTTAATATTGGCATTGTTATCTGACCTCCAAGCTCTAGCACAGAGTGCCCGTGGTGTGAGGGACCAGAGTTGTCTGATTCATTCTGAATGTAGGAAGTTACATGTCCAGGCTCTAAATGAAGGACAAATTTACCACCCAGATTCTCAGTCTCTGATGCACAACCTCTAGCACAGAATGCCTGCAGTCTGAGAGACTGAAGTTGACTGATTTAGTCCAAATTTATGATGTTCTAATTTCCACACTCCAAGTAAAGGGCAAATTTACCATCCAGTTCTGTTTTTTTTTCCTACCTCCCTTCTGTAGGCTGGAGGTGACAGTGTCAGGTTTTATGAAGTGCACTTTCTCCCAGAGCAGAATAAACGTGCCTGGCTTTGTAGTGATTTATGCAGTGGGTTTATTTTCTTTTACACATCTTTGGTTGTGTCTCCTCCTTTTAATTCTTTCTCTTGTAGCACCAAGCCAATTCTTACACTCGTGATATATTTTCCTGTACAGTGGCTTATAATAAAATCTAATCCTGCTTTTTAAACCTCGGGGAGGGATGTTCTTGTGAACTGAGTGTGTTTGGGGAACATCTGATGCTGTGTTTGGTTGTGCCATTGTTTTAGAGATACTAAATAAGATGGAAGTGATAGTGAATGTATTGTTTCCCAAACTCCTGTTAACTTACAAGGCTGGGAAAGGCTTGAGGCAACTTTTTTCACCAGATTTCCAAGCTATTTATGGAGTCGTGTGTCCCACCCTTTTGACTCTCCAGGTTTTAACTTGGTTGTTCCTTCTTTTTTGTTGTTTTTTTTTTTTTTGGAAAACTTTTGAGGTTCCATCACCCAGTTGCACTCCAAGCAGCTCAGGCTTGGCCATCAGCCAAAAAGTGAAGCAATCCCAGAAGGATAATGTTTCCAGCCTCACACATCTCAACTGTTTCACTAATTACAGGGCTCCCATCAGAACAACTTCCCATAGTGAGAAGTAACAAAAAAACTCCACAAAAACTGTAATAGACAAAAAGATAAGTGATTGTAACCTATAAAGCTACCAATTATACAAGATTTGCTTGTTGGGTGTTTTAAGTGTTACCATAGAATAAAATCCAGTTTTCCAGGCACTCTGGTGTGACTGAACAAATGGGATGCTTTAAACACACAGCAAGGCTGTGTCTCCAAGAGCCCTGACTGTAAGCATTTAATTGCCATTGACAGTTCTGGCCAATTAAGTCTCTACAATAATGATCACATCAGCTAAAAATTACTGGATCTTTTATGTTCAGATAACCACAACTCCTAATTGGAATATGGTTTCAATGAAATCTTTTATCTTCTTTACTTAAACTCCTATTGGGGATCAGAGGGATCAGCATTTCAATCAGTGGGTTGTGGAGTTTGCTGGGGGTGAGAAAGACAGTTGGGGTTATCACAAGGCAGGAAAATGCTAGTTTAAACTGAAGAAAATATTGCTGCTCCTCTCCTGTTGCCCCTCAGCAGGTGTATTTGTAGCTTCAGCTGTGTTTGCACCAGTTCTGCCCTGTGGAAAGCCCAGTTCCCTCCCTGGATCCCCCCTTTAGGGTGGGACTGGAGAGACTGACCTTCAAAATCACCTGCTGCAGGTAACAAGGTGTCCCAGGGGGAGAAAACAAACTGGAATATGGGATCATAAAGCCATTAAGGTTGGAAAAGACCTGTAGGATCATCAAGTCCAACCATTAAGCCATATTCTAGCCACTCTTCAAGCTGGCAGGACACTGGAGTCCTTGTTAGGAAAGAAGAGTCCCCAGTCCTGCAGCTGAACAGTCTCAGCTGGTCAGAGACTTGTGCCCCTTGCCCGACACATCCCCTGGGATTTTGGGATTACAGGATGTTTGTTGTTATGGGCAATACTGTGTTCTGTCACTTTTTAGGCATCCCTGTTAGGTTTTTTTATCTTTTGAGTTTCAGTTTGAAGCTCTCTTCCCCCTTTACAATTCATCTCTCATTCTTTTTTAAAGTGGTACAGGCTAATTTAATCAGTCTGGAGAATAATAGGGAAGTTATGCTAATTCCTGGAGATTAAATTGTCTCTCGTTTTTGGCTCGTGAAATAATGTGCTCTTAGTTCAGGAGAAACTTGTTCTCTTTTTTATGGAGAGTTGGAATTGTTTCTTTAATCCATTACAAGCTCATCAGGGGAGGATGGCAGGGAATGAATCTGTGAGCAGGGGGAATGGACACTGCAGCAGCAGCAGCAGCACTGCAGCCTTTTGTGCCTGTCAGGAAAAGCCTCTGTGGGAATGTGGTTTAACAGGAGGAGTTAAGACCAGCCTAAAATCTGCATTCAGAGGAAGGAATCACTGTTGGATGGAATCCTAGACTGGTTTGGGCTGGAAGGGGCCTTAAAGATCATCTCCACCCCCTGCCATGGCCAGGGACACCTTCCACTAGCCCAGGTTGCTCCCACCTGGCCTTGGGCACTTCTAGGGATCCAGGGGCAGCCACAGCTTCTCTGGGCAACCTGTGCCAGAGCCTGTTGGGACTATTTAAAGATCCTCCTTGTTTAAAGATCCCAAAGTTGCCATTGGGGATGCTCCAGGTGAGTCTGTTTGTGGGCTCTGGGCCAGCACTGGGCTGGAACCTGCAGGTCTCAGATTTACTGAGGTTTTTGGAATGGTCTTTGCCTCTCACTTCACTGCTTTTATCACAGGTGTGAAATGGGGATGATGATACTGGTGTGAGTTTAAGGGCTTCGAAATCAGTTGTTAAAAAGAAACAACACAAAACCTACTGGTGTGGTGCTGTTGGGGTTTTCTAAGTCACTCAAAGGTTCACGTGTGGGGTTTTTTTTCCCCCTGTGGGATTTCTTTTGGCATTAGGAGGTTTTCACATCAAGATTTCAAACCAGTTCCAAACTCTGCTCCATCTCCTCAGCTGCAGCCTGTGCTGATTGTACAAATGCCTGTGCAAGGGCAAGGCACTGGAGAGTAGCACCTACTAATAGTACCTTAAAATAACTCACTGCTCTCAAGCCCTGCAGGCACTGTGGGTTTAGCTTTATTTTGCTGCATGACATGAACCTGCACCTCTAATTGCACAGCACAGAAGTCCTGGTTTGCTGTCAGACAAGGCAGAGCCTGTGGTTCTCCTCTGCTCTCCTGTTATTTATTCTGTAGCTGTAAAGAGAGAGCTTGTCACCGCCGTGCTCGTAGGGCTGTAGTAACACTTGTACCTTTTAATAAACAAGCCTTCTTAGGAGTGCTCAGTGAGACATCAACTCAGATTCCTGTGATAAACAATATGAAGAAGCCCTTAATAACACTTGACTTACAGCAGAATTCCTTGTAAAGCCAAATGAATTTCTTTGCCTGGGGTGGAACACCGAGAGAAAATTATGAGAACAAGGACACTCATTTTTACCGTTTCCAATGTGCTTTTTTTTTTTTTTTCCCTGTGAAATGCTTGTTAGGTCGGTGGCAACAATTAAACTGGAGAGGAGATGAGCCTGCAAGCCCAGCTCTGCTGAGCAGAGCCCAGGTTTGAAGTGTGAGCACGTGCTGGGGGGCAGAACTCAGAGCTAAATGTGTGAGCTCACAGGGGGGAAAAGTGAACTGGGGGACAGGAGTGTCCCAGTCACAGCCCTGGGCTGGACTGGTGGGCTGTTTGCTCAGACAGTTCTCTCCCAGTATCCTCTTGTTTTTCTTTTCCCCCTCTTTTCCCCCGTTTTGTTGGGGCAAAAATCCGTGGCAATACCAATCCTTTCATTGCCTTTTATCCTGTGTATGAACCCTAAGTGATATAATGGGAAAAACAGACATTAATTCAGCTCCTAATTTAATTGCTGGTGTTAATTTAAGTCTGTTTAGTTAATTGGCTGTTAGGAGGGGGGTCAGGAGGTGTCCACGTGCAGATGGCTGAGGAGATGTCCACACATTCCCTTTGGGATCACTGGCATTTCCTGCTCTTTCCACCACATGGCATTGGCTCCATGCCCTGTTTGGGTCTCCTGCTGACCCAGGGGTAGCTCCTGGTGTCCTCTCTCTTGCTCCCACTCCCTCATGTTTCCAGGAATGGAGCAGTTTCCCTTCCTGTGCAGGGGAACAAATGCTGATGCTCAGGCAGTTTTTCTTCCCTGACCTCTTTTCCCCTCTGCACAAATGGAGTTGAGATGATCCTTTGTGTTGCCCAGTTCATTCCCAGCAGGGCAGGGAGCGGGATCTGAGTTCCTGTGGGTCATGGCACCAAACTGGGGACGATCAAAACTTGCCTGGCTCGTTCTGTGTCCTGTGAGAAAGGGGTGTGATGGCTCATCCAGCTCCAAGCCTGGTTCATGCTGGGCTCAGGTGTCTCTGCTGCTCCACTTCACTCAGCTGAATTATCTTTAAGGTTCACTGGATTTGTGCCTTCCACGGGAATTGAAGTTGTTAATGAAAGAAATGAAAATAGAGTGTAAATTCAGATTTCTGCTTTTGATTCTTGACAGTCAAATGCAGTGTTGTAACTGTGCATTAGGGTCATGATTCTCTATATGTGGCAATTTCTGTACGTTCCTTTGAAGCCTGGGTGTGTATTTCTGTGTGATTTAAATCAATTTTGCATTGCTGGAGTGGTAAAAAGGAGCATTGACACAAATTACAATCTTCCCAGTCCTTTTTTTTTAAAATTTTCACCTATTTTTGTCCATATATGTCAAATAATTATGGTTCAGGAGGGGTTTATTGTGGGTGACTCACTTTGGTTAATAAAAGAGAATCCCAGAATGGGGTTTGGGTTGGAAGGGACCTTAAATTCATCTCGTTGCACCACTTTGTGATGCTGAGGGTTGACTAGTTTGGGATTTATTGGAATGCAAACAGATCCCTTTAAAGCCTTTTATAACCATCAACAAACTCAAGTATTTCAATAAAGGTGGAATGAAGTGACTCTGGAAGGGTGGCTCCCATGGCTGTTTATACCTTTGGCACTCACAGCTCTGTGCAACTGGAAATGCTGTCCAGGATACTTGGAATTTTGGGCATGGCAAAGGGACTCCTGTAATAGTAAGTTTTCATTTGAGTCAGGCCAAACACTCAGAGTTCTGAGAGCTGCTGAGATGCTCCAGGCCCCTGATTTCTGTGTTTTGTTTCTGAGAGCAGCATTACCTGACTTTTAAATGAAGTTTCCTGCCATGGAAAGTGCAGTTCTTGGTGGCATTCTCTCCGTGCCTGGGACTGCTCAGCTTTCCCTTGGTGCCAGTTTTGTCTGCAAACCTTTGCCAGCACAAATCCAAGCCCAAGTTCCTGCACAGCCCTTCCAGGACTGACTCAGAGGACCCAATTTCTCAGTGCCCAGGTAACTATTTTGCAGTCCCTCCCCCCTGTGTTTATCCTGCTGTTTACAGTGGAAGGCCCATCTATTTTTCCATCCAGTTGCTCGTGAATAAATAATATGACATGTTGTCTCCTCAACAGCTGCTTTTCTTCCCTTCCTTCTGCCAGTGATGCAGAAAGTCACCACACATTTGCATAAGAAACACCAACTCCAGGTCCTATTTGTGTATCCTGGGCCAATGCACAGGAGAATAATGAACCACCAAGAGCTGCTCTTGGATCTCCCTGGGCCAGGGAGCTCATTTGGATGTGGCTCAGGTGCTGAACTATGGAAATTGTTGTTTTCTTCTTCAACCTTAGTGTAAATTTAAGCCTCCAGCACGTCCCTGCCCTCTGGAACTTTCCATCTGAGCATCAGCAGCACTTCAGAGCTCGTCTGTCATCATGGAAGATCATCACATTCCCAACTGAGCACGTCTTGGAACTGGGGGTGTTGTGCAGAATAAAGAAGGATGAGAGAGAAATTTGGATTTCATAATTGTCTGGCTGTTGGAGAAAGAATGCTTTTCAAATGTGCCTTCTCCAAATTCCTCTGATTGTTGTTTCTTTAGGGTGTAGAGACTTCTGATGAAGGAAAGAGGGAAAAATAACAAGAGCCAAACTGTCTGTTTGGAGTGGTAGAAAATAGGTACACTAAATAGAGGAGTCTGAGGAAGGGGAGAACAACAACCCCCAAAAACGATCCAAAAACAAATCCCCAAAAACCTTAAAAAAAATGATGATGATGATGATGATGATAGTAATATTAATATTAATAATAATAGAATAAAATGGGCTTGAGAACAACATCTGTGTGCCTGCAGCATGTTGGTACATCCACTTGTGGAATCCAGGTCTGTGCCCAGTGCTGAAATTCAGGAGAGTAGAGCCACAGTTAAGGCCTCCCACCCTTTTGTGATGTACAAACCCTTGATTTTGCTCATTGAATTGACAGTTTATTTTAGATGTGACATTCAGAGGGATTTATTGTCTCTCTTCTGACTGGGTGTCATCCAATGCCCCAAGACTTCTGTGTAGGGCAGGGTGTTAAATGGCTTGATAGAATCCCTGATTCCTTTTCACTGCTGTAATTTGTAAATCAATTAACTAAATCAGGAGATAAAAAGCTGGATTGGCAGCAAGGGCAAGTTGGGGGGTTCGTTATTCTTCCTTCTAGACAGAGGTATGTATTTGCCAATATGTGGGAACCAGGGGCAAATCCTGAAAGCTCAGCTCTGAGGGTGGGCAGCACAACATCTGGCAAGTCAGCCTGCATTAAACCCTGTGTTTTGGGGGTGTCCTGAGCAAACTGGACAGTGCTTGGAGCAACCTGGTCTAGTGGAAAGTGTCCACAGATGCATTTAAAGGTCTCACAGCCCAAACCATTCTGGGCCTCTGTGATTCTAAACACAAATCAACCCCTTGACCAGGTCTCCACAAGCAGAAGGTGGCCCCTCTCCTCTGGAACAGCACATTAAAGTTGGGGGAAGAAGGTCTGAAAGAGTCAAAGGCAGGAAATCAGAACTGTGCTGCTTGTTCTTTTTGCTTTATCTTTCCCTCTGGAGTCCCTTTGGCTTTGCTCATGGTTCGGTGCTTTCTGCAACTCATTTTGGCAACTTCCTAAACAAATCCACGTTGAATGAAGCATTCCACAAGATCAGTTTAAACCCAGGCAACAGGCTAAAAAGTGCATATTTTCTTTCAGTTGCTAATTCATCTGTTGCTAATTAGAGGGAGGACCAGATCAAATATTTGTTTTGCTTTCTAGCCATGAAACACCTGTTGGCAAAGAGCAATTAGACTTTCAGTTCACTAAAGCAGCCTCTGTTTTGTTTATGCAGAGATTTGATGTGGATATATTAGTGTAAGTCCATCCAGATGAACGAAGCCCAAATGGTGAGGGGGGATCCAATTTCTTTTGTCTCAGCCAACAAACATGCTGCTCTAATTAAAAGTCTGCATGGAATATTTATAACCAAGGAGAAGAAGGAAAACTCCCAACAGCGAGTCTGCCAGAAATAATGAGTGCAGGGTGGAAATCCTCTGAGTGAGGGAATCATAAACTTTTCTGTAATGTTTGCCTTTGTTTGCCCAGCTCTGAAGGCCTGAATGACAGTTTGGATAAAATATATATGGGGTTATTAAAAAGTAAATGGAGTTCAGTGCAGAAGTTACAGATGAGACCATGTAGCTTGCATTATGGAGGAGGTCAGGAGATGTTGGGATGTTACTGCTGGTGTAAAATGTGCATTATGGAGGAGGTCAGGAGATGCTGGGATGTTACTGCTGGTGTAAAATGTGCATTATGGAGGAGGTCAGGAGATGCTGGGATGTTACTGCTGGTGTAAAATGTGCATTATGGAGGAGGTCAGGAGATGTTGGGATGTTACTGCTGGTGTAAAATGTGCATTATGGAGGAGGTCAGGAGATGCTGGGATGTTACTGCTGGTGTAAAATGGGCACAAACAGAGGTGTGAGTTACAGAATCCCACAATGGTTTGGGTTGGAAGGGACCTTAAACTCATCCAGTTCCCTGCCATGGGCAGGGACACCTTCCACTGCTCCAAGCCCTTTCCAACCACGTGGTGCTGAGGCCTGAACAAGTTGAATATCTTTGTTCAGATTTTCTTATTATTCCGAAGTATTCTGCCCTCCTCTAAAAAAAGGAAAAAAAAAAGGATATTTTCCTAAAGGCATCAATCACAAACCAAGGTTTCCACATTTCTGGATGCAAGGAGGTGTTGGGAAATGAACACTCACATTTAGGCATTTGCAGCTGCCTGCTGAGAGACAGCCCAGGAGGAACAGAACATGCACCTGAGGTGAGATGTCAAAATAAATAAGGAATGGGCTCTGAATTATTGCAAGGATTTCTTACAGAGCCAGTTTAACAGCACATATCTCACCTGGAAGGGTCAGCTGCCAGTGTATTTACCAGGAACCACAGATTGGTTTAGGATAGAAGGGCCCTTAAAGCCCATCCAGTTGCATGGGCAGGGACCCCTCCCACCAAACCAGGCTGCTCCAAGCCCTGTCCAACCCTGTGGGGCTGAGGCCTGACTGCAGGAAAGTTTCCTTTCCCTCAGTAAGCTCAAAATGCTTCTCACAGCCCTTTTGGACAGTGGATTTAAAGGCCTTGGCATCATTGCCCCTGTAGTGTCTGTAGGTGGGAAAATGGAGCACTTGCAAGAAAAAGCAAAACTAAAACATTGTACACAGTGATATATTTTAATATCTTTTTTTTTCCCATTGGTGATGTCCCTTATGTACAAATTCCTGTTAGACAAATCCCTTTCTTGCAGTGATTCTTTTGGTTTTTTTCTCCCTACCTTCTTCCTGGAGTATTGACAGTAACACAGTGCATCCTCTTATGGGAAGAAGAAACCAGCTCAGTTGGGTGGTTTGGATCATCTTTATCTGAATGATAAAGATGATTTCTGGGAGGTCCCTTCACTTTGCCTGCCTAATCAATCTCTGCTCTGGAATTATCTAACATCTAACCTAAAAGTCAGTCTCTGTGTTATCTATGTAAGGCTTTTATTTTGCTAATCCACATGTAGCTATTTAAAACCTCATTTCTATAGAATGAATTTCATACAGAATTATTCTGATTGGTATCTTTGCAAAAAGTTCCTGTCAGTCCAATAGAGCTTTTTGGGTTTGTTTTTTTTTTTTTAATAGTCTTTTGGTTTAGAGTGACATGTTAATTGTGGGAAGCAAATTCTAATCTCCCGACCTCAGAAACATTTCTTTATCATTAAATATATGTGTGCATGATTTGTGATCTGTCTAAATATATGCATTTAATCCAGGGTTTACAGCAGTATCTGCTACAATAGACTACACTGCAATAAGGAAATCCTGATATTTTTGGCACCTCAGCCAATAGCTGGTTCCAAAATTAAAAATTAAAAAAGAGAAATAACCAAACTTTCCTCACTTGAAGGGATTTTTGACCTGCTCCCAGTGCTCAAGGCTTGTATTTGGTTTCATGCAGAGGAGGAGAGAGTGGAGTGTCCTGTGCCAGTGCTCCAGCACTGCTGGGCTGAGTCAGGGCTTGTTCTTGTGCAAGGACTCCCTTTTAAACATTCTGGATTGTCTGCACCAGCTTTGCTGCTCTACCTGGTGGGGAAGAAGGCAAGTTTTAAGCTAAATTCCTCAAAGGTTGCAAGAATAACAACATGGGTAGAAATACAGTTTTTTTTCTGTTGCTTCAGATTTCCAGTTTTCTTTTAGTCTTGCATATGTTTTTTAATTTGTTACTCTGGGGAAAAAATAATTCACCCAGAATTTAATATTACTTGAAATACCTATCTTTTATTTTTAGTGATTTCCAACAGCTGGATTTATGTTGTTTGTTTTTTTTAATTATTCTGAGAACTGGTCTAGTGGAAGGTGTCCCTGCCCTTGCAGGAATGAGATGAGCTTTAAGGTCCCTTCCAACCCAAACCATTCTGGGATTCTACAACTTCCTAATGTGCTGTGATTTTCACTGTGGATGTGCCAGTGGTATGTTTTTCAGAGTAACACTGCTGCCGATTTTCTGATTTTTTGAGCATCTCTCTTTGAGTTTTCTCTCTCTCCTCTCAGAGACATTTTGTGACAAACTGCAGACATGCTTCTCCTTTTGACATAGACTTGAAAAAACAAAAAGGGCAAAGGGAAACCAGTTCTTCAGTGAAAAGATTCCAGCTGTAGTAACCAAGGAGAAGAAATTTTACTTTGGAGAAACCTAAAGAAAAATCTTTAAAATACTTTTCCCATGGTCATTTTAAGGAGTGAAGTTTCCTGCACTGGATACAAGAAGTCATTTAAGCTGGAATGTGGATTTGCATCATGAAAGGCACATAACAGACTCTGTGACAGAACTTTCCTGGGTACTGATGGAAGTTCATTATGGATCTTTGCATATTCCCCTCTTTGCATATTCTCCTCTGCAAGGCCAGCTCGGGCTGCCCCAGTAGATCAATTAACTCCTCTTTGCCATCTGTTCCACCAGCCATTAGTTCTGACAGCTCTGCATCTTCTGGTGGCTTTCCACAGCAGCAGGAGCTGGAGAGGAGGCAGAGGTGGGTGGGGGGGAGCTGAACAGGCACTGAAAGACCTTGGGAAGAGCCTGGGAAAGGGGGCTCAGCGATGCCAGGCAGGGATTCCATCTTCAGCCTGTTCATCCCACTGAATAAATGTTGGCTTTGGTGCTCGTCCCAGTTCCCAGGACTACGTGGGCAGCTCTGGCCCTTCAACCACAGCCACAGCAGAAGCTGATCCCAGTTTTGTGACACACGAGGTCATTTCTCCCTGACCTTCAGGGACATTTGGGACACCAAGGGCCACGGGCCCACCCAGTCAAGGCAGGGCTTTGAACACTGCACCAGAAGATCCCACCTGGAACGTCAGGTCTTTGCCAGTGAATCTGAAAAATCCGGAATAATGAACTTCCCAGAGGCTTTTGGTCTTTGAGCAGCAAAGGTGTTTATTGACAGCGCTGGGAGCAGGCCAGCTATTGCTGGAAAAACTTCCTCGAAGGCTTCACACAAAATCAGCAGGTTTTATACAATTTTCATATCTGATTAAATGCATATTCGAGTGATTCCAACATCTATCTGTGCATATTAATAACAGGCAGAGTGTAGGTGGAGCTCAGGCAGGGCTTGGGGTGGTGTTTCTCTTGGTCCTCAATTTTGGTGGGAGTTCTGATCTTCCTCCCTGGGTCTGGGGGCTTAATCTCATCTTCCCCCTCTGGGGGCTTAAACTCATCTTAAACTCATCTTCCTCAGCTTGACCTCTCTTCTTTTCCATTGTTCTCGACCCATTCACTGAAGCTTGGAAAAAGCCTCTGCTCCTGGCCTGTTTCTTCTCTTCAAATGTCTCCCTTGTCCTACTGCATCTTAATTTATCACCTCTAGGCCTATGACATGTTCTTTTACCATTCTCTTAAGTTTTGGTCCAGTCAGTAGAACAGAACGAGCACAGATTGTTTTGGATGTTGGTAGCTTGTTAGCAGGCCCAGATTTCTTAGCTAACTCTTCTGGGCCTGGCCTCTTGTTTCACTAGGAAGGCACAAAAAGTGTTGAGAGCAGGGACACCGAGAGTTCCTGAGGCTGTTTGGGATCCATCTGCCAAGAGCTTTTCCCAAAATACACCACGTGCTCCTGTAGCTGGGAAGCTGCTTCTCATCTCCTGGTGCTCCTGTGGAAGGGAACACAGAGACAGAGCTACAAAGGGTCTGCTAGAGATTGTAGGTGCCAGTGTTAAAAGCTGCTTGCAAATCCTTGGGTAGAAAAAGGGAGTTGGAATAAATGGGCTGGTTTTGGGCACAGTGCCTCTGTGCAGCACCCCCTCTTCGGGGCTGTGCCAAGCTCGACGTTTCTTCTTCTTTTTGAAGAGTCTCAGAGTTGCTTTTTACTTGTGAGACACGTCCTCAGTGTCTCTCCCACGTCCCAGAGCAGAATTGTTCAGTGCTCAGAGCTCGCCTGTCGCCCGAGCGGCGACAAAGGGTGAGAGCACAAAGAGGGGAACACAAAAGAAACTTTGGGAAAGGAGCCTGTCTGCTCTTTGAGAGGATTCTGTCACACAGAAAAGCAAAGTGAAGAGTTTTATTTTTAAAGCATGAAGAAACTCTCAGGTGTCTCTTAAAACGTGGGATCATCCCTGTTCCATTGTCTGCCCTGACAAGTAATTGAGCTTTAGCTTTGAGCTCGTTGCAGATACTTCAGCTTCTATTATTGTATCATGGAATCATGGAATGGTTTGGATTGGAAGGGACCTTAAAATCAGCTGGTCCCACCCCCCCTGCCATGGACAGGGACACCTTCCACCAGCCCAGGTTGCTCCAAACCCCATCCAACCCATCCCTGGGCACTTCCAGGGATCCAGGGGCAGCCACAGCTCCTCTGGCAATTCCATCCCAGCCCTTCCCCACTCTCTCAGCCAACAATTCCTTCCCAATATCCCATCTAACCCTACCCTCTGGCAGTGGGAAGCCATTCCCTGTGTCCTGTCCCTCCAATCCTTGTCCCAAGTCCCTCTCCAGCTCTCCTGGAGCCCCTTCAGACCCTGGAAGGGGCTCTCAGCTCTCCCTGGAGCCTTCTCTTCTCCAGGTGAACCCCCCCAGCTCTCCCAGCCTGGCTCCAGGGCAGAGGAGCTCCTGTGGAAAGGGGGATCATGCACAGGAAAAGTTCTACTTTCTGTTTAAAGTATCCCAATGCCATCCTGGAAGGGGGGATTCTCCCTGGCACTGCCACAGGGCTCCCAGGTGATGGTACCTGTGTCAGGTGAACTCAGCGTGCCCTGGGTGCCCTCTGCAAACAAAGCTAATGCTGGTGGAGCTCTTCATCTCACAGTGAGGCAACTGGGGGAACTGAGCCAACTGAAAAATAGGCTTTTTATTAAATGTCTTGTGGTGTTTTTTTTTTTTTTTTTTTTGGTTTGTTTTTTTTTTTTTTTTAATTCATTACCCAAAGCACTTCTCCAGGCAAACAAAGCCAGGCTGTCGCAGGGGAAGGGATGTTGTGACAGCCTGGGTGAGTGCTGGGGACACAGTGGAGAGAGTTTAGAAAACAGTCTTGTCTAATCAGATTGTAATGACATGTAGTGACCTTCTCCTCGCCACACAATCCATGAATTTATGGAAGACTTGCTTTAATGAGGAAACTGTGCTCAGAGAAAAGGGAGAAAAAAATAAAAAAAGAAGAAGAAAAAGATTGTTTCCTATTTTCCTCCTCTGTGATAAGAGTGACAGGAACCCAGAGCAGGAACTAAATGGGCTGGAAAATTATAATTAAGGGGAAATAGACACTTTGTTGTGAAAACACAAAACTGAAATGCAGATTTAAGAAAGGAGGTGAAGCACTTGTGGTACCAGGGAAACATCAGGAATGGTTTCCTTCAGAAGTGTTTGTTTCTTTAGGACAACTAAGAATTCTAGGAAGGACTTTAATGTAATTCACTCTGTGAGTCTTTTATTATTGTGTTCTTTGCTTTTGAAAAATGCTGTTTTAATCTGAGCCTTCACATCCAAGTGACTGGTGGGGACTGGCTGTTCCAGTGTCTCTTTCTGGAGTTTGAGGGTTTGGGTTTGTTTTAAAAACTCTAAAGGGTTTCATGCAAAATGAGATTTCCTTAGAGAACTGGTGGAAATTTTCTTTAGATGCCTAAAGTTTCTTTTGTTATTTTAGCTTCAGATTCCTTTATTCTCCAGCTGGACAAAAGGTTGCTCACAGACTGGGGTGCTCTGGACAGGTCTGACAGCACAGAGAGGCATCTCCTAGGACAAAACCATTCCATATATCCCGAAATATTCCATATTTTCTTAAGGGGATCTATGGTACATGTGCTTGGCTTTGAACAGATTTAAAGTAAGAAGTTCTCAGTCTCATAGAAACATTTCCAGGTACTGCTCCCCCTGTCCCTCTACTTCTCTTATAACACCAGAGTAAAGAATTAATACCAGAAAATCAGAAGTGCTTACAGCAAGTATTTTCCTTGCAGAACAACTTGAGCAAATAAAGCAGCACAATTACACCTATTTTGGGGGTGTAACATCACCTGAGCTGTTATTGCTCGGAAGTGTTGCAGCATTACAGACCTCTGGCTCTCAGGGGTTTCCTCTCATCTCTGCAGAAATGAATCAATAGTAACAACATTATTGTTTAAAACAGTAATAATCCTCACTGAGTTCCTGTTTCCTTTGAGGTAGATCTTCTTCTCTCCACAAATGGTTACTCTGGGGCCTTTCTCACTTGTGCTGTTCCACTCTCCACACCTGGGTACCCAAAGAAATCCATCAGTATATCACATATTACCTCTTCTGTCAATATTGCAGCCAGCTGGCTGGGACTCTGTGCTGAAGGTCTTGTTGATGCTTCTCTCAGAATTTCCCACTTTCTAAGACACAAAATTACCTTTAAAAGAAAAAAAAAAACAAAACCAAAAGCAACCAAAACCTCCAGTTGAAAATTCAGCCTGCCATCAGAACTGAAAGGGCTTTAGAGATACATTAAGTTGAGTAACAGACTCTCAGGCAGAGAGACAGGAGCCTTTTTGATAAAATCATAAATGTAGCTCACAACAAATCCAGGTTACCCTGCACAGTGTGCCTGTGGAGGAGGATTCCTTTGGCTTTTACTTGTGTATTAACAGGAATGAGCAGTGAGAAAAGAAGTGGCACCAAATACAAAGTTAACAGAATTCATTGTCAGCATAAATCAAATGTTTGTTGTGTAGAGATGCTGCTGAAAATGGAGTTGGGTGATCTGGTTAATGCTTGGCCCCTCTGGTTTCCAGGATGCAGCATCTGAAGAGAATCATGGAATGAATTGGGTTGGAAGGGACCTTAAAATCAGCTGGTTCCACCCCCCTGCCATGGGCAGGGACACCTTCCACTAGCCCAGGTTGCTCCAAGCCCCATCCAACCCATCCTTGGACACTTCCAGGGATCCAGGGGCAGCCACAGCTCCTCTGGGAATTCCATCCCAGCCCCTCCCCACCCTCACAGCCAAGAATTCCCTCCCAATATCCCATCTAGCCCTGCCCTCTGGCAGTGGGAAGCCATTCCCTGAGTCCTGTCCCTCCATCCCTTGTCCCCAGTCCCTCTCCAGCTCTCCTGGAGCCCCTTCAGGCCCTGGAAGGGCTCTCAGCTCTCCCTGGAG
Organism: Manacus vitellinus; assembly: GCF_001715985.3. Classification (NCBI taxonomy): domain Eukaryota; kingdom Metazoa; phylum Chordata; class Aves; order Passeriformes; family Pipridae; genus Manacus; species Manacus vitellinus. Next base: position 831,001 of record NW_021940780.1, read on the forward strand.
CCTTCCCTTCTCCAGGATAACCCCCCCAGGGAGCCCCAGGAGCTGCCCCCCCTCGGTGTCCCTGTGTGCAGGTGGGGGCTGCCACTGGAGCCCTGGGGATGCTGGAGCACCATAAAAAACACCTGGGGGGGTTTGGGACAGGGGGCTCCACTCCTGGGCCCCCCTCCCACATTTCCCTGGGCACTGGAAGCAGGTCCCTTCTCTCCTGTGCTCCTGGGCCCTCCCTTGGCATCCTGTCAGGAGGGCAGTGGTGTGTTAGAGCTCTTTTACAGAACAATTGGAGATGTGTGGATGAAAAGAATTAGATACAGGCTTTTGGTGCTGTGATAAATGTTTAATAGTTGGGTGGAAATGCCAATCTGATAAGGTGTTTAGAGAATTTAGATTCTATTGTTGACATTAATCCTTGAAGGAGGATTAAACTGCAATGAACAGGAGACACTTGGCTTCTGAATGACAATGCTCACATTTCTTTTGTGTTCATTAACTCCACCATTTTAATTAATGCATCTTAAATCTCCTGAGTGTCCATCTGTAGGTGGTGCAAGACTTGGGGGGGGGGGGTGAGGGGGGAGCTATCTGAGTACTTTTCAAATAGGGTTTTCTTTTTCAGAGCTTAAATGGACGTAAAGACAGTGCACACCAGAAAAACAGGCTCCTGCAAAACCAAAATTACCATAAAGAAAAGATAGTTCTGATTCTGGTCCCCTCAGTTTGATCAAGGGAATGAATAGATTATTAAGACTCAATATCCTTATATCGTCTCCTGCCATCAGTACAGGGAGGAAATAAGTATCCAAATCACTAAATTGCTTCAAAGCTGCTTGGCAACTGCGAATTACAGAATTGATCATCTGACTAATTTATTTCTTTTTTTTTTTTCAAAGAACAGAAGAAGGAGGAAAAGCAGTTCAGGATTATCCCAGGGAGTAAATCCTGTTGCAGGCACCGTGACTTCGTCAGAAGAATGACTGAATGCAAACCATGCAACACTTCCATTAATAATCATAAAACCAGCTGTGCTCCCCTTTGCTTCTGTCCTTCTCACTCCCTTTCGTCCCCAAGACAAGCCTAAATGCGAGTAAAACTTAAACTAGGTTGCTTTTATCCTCGAGTACTTTTGTATGCAAAGGGATTATTTTGACTGCCCAGACTTTTATCTGTTTCCTTCTTTCTTCTGCCTGGTTTTTGTAACCTGGGACTGGACCAGAAGAAGACAAGTCACACACGTGGGGAAGGTTTGTGGGTCATGGAAACAAAACACTCTGAGTGAAGGATTTCAGGGAGAGACCCTCTGTGGATAATTACAAAAATTATGGACAGAGTGGCTTTTTCAAGGCAGCAAAAAGTGGGAGCTGAACTTTTGCTTCTTCCATCCCCTTCCTGTACCCGGAGGCTCCTCTGCCCTTTCTGGAATGTGCAGATGTTTTATTCATGGTGCAGGTGTCTCAAATCTTGCTGTGGTGCTGGTTGCTGGCTTTAAGAGCTCTCGAAATCACTTCTCAGAGGTAGGAGATTGCTCAGGGTGTCTTGTCTCTTCTGTATAATTTTCTACCTTTTCTGTGTCAGGTGTATTTTCAGTGCAGCCCAGCTCAGCTCCATCCCATCCCTGCCTTCCTGTTCCTCATCCCAAACACCTGTTTCCTGCTGAAGTTCAATGTTCTGTGTTTGTAGAAAGATCTCCTGGTGCAGCAGGCAGGCCCCATCTACAGCCTAGGGATGGTTTTCCCAAATAAACCCTTTGTTCTGGCAGTCAATTTTGGAGCTGCTTCATTTCAGGTCTTCCCCCCCCCTATTTCTTTCCCCCCCTTGCTTGTTTTTTATTGAGAAACTTTTTGCTTCTCAGTCCTGGACAAGCACCAGGATTTTCTGCAATGAGTAAGTGATGTAGAGCTCAAAGAGAGGAAACAAAGCTCTTGGGAAGGGTAAATGGAACTGGAATTCTGCTTTATGAGCTGCAGAAATACCCAGAGCAGTTTGGGACACGAGAGGCAGTGCTGTGTCACCTGTATTCAGCCTTCAGATGGGCTGATGCTTTTTTGCTTTGTTAGCTTTATAAATGTCTCTGTCTGTCATGGGTGTCACTGGCTGATGCATTTTCTGAGTGTCTCTGGACAAGGCAAAGGGGTTTTTAGCAGAGCTTTTAAAGTGAGCTGTTCTCTCACAGTGATAGGAGGAGGCAGAATGTAAAATGGGTGAGAAAAAAACAATTCCAGTGCCCAGACTGTGCATCCTTGGAATGAACCAGGTGATCTTTAAGGTCCCTCCCAACCCAGGCCAGTCCTGGACTCAGCTCCAGCTGAGGTGAATGTAAAGATCTTTCCCAACTTTGTTTCAGATGCTTTTCTACTTCCCTGGTAGGGAACAAAAATTGTGTCATCTCCATTTATTGGAGATGTAAAACGAGGCACAGAGTCCTGCTGGGGCTTCCCTGGAAGGGAGCAGCAGGAATAATGTCCCACGTTGGCAAGGAAAGATGTCTGTGCACCAGGAAGGTTAAATGGGGCTTGATGTGGAGCTTGGAAGTGGGAAACAGTCCCCTAAAATACCTGGTCCTGCACCTCAAAACCTGCATGTTCTTGCTGAAGACCCAAAGTTCACCCCAAATCTTGGGAGAAGGAATTTCACCTTTGGAGAAGTGTCAGTGAAGGAGAGTTTCCATTCCCTTGCTGTGCTTCCCCTCTGCTGTGGCTTCCAAGAAGAACCCAACAAAGAGCCAGAATTTGCCATTTTTTGAGGTGGGTTTAAATGGTCAGCTCCTGTTTATATTTTCTTTAAGATTGCTCTGTACAGAAACACTATCAGGGAAATGGGTTTTGCTCTGGGCTTATCTTTTTTACTGTGGCTTTCAGGGAATGTGCCAGGTAAATGTTTGTGGCCTCACACAGGTCTGGAGATTGCTGCTATCATCTCGATGACAAAAATATGGGACTTTTATTTGTGCCTTCTGGGGGTCACCAGGTTAAGAAAATGACTTAAATTTTGTCCTCATTTCCTCATTTCACTTCTTTTGAAGTGAGAAATGCACACATCAGCCCTGGGAACACTGGTCACAGCCCTGCTCTTTCTCACCCCTCCAAATGGAACGAGGAGAGAACTGACAGCCAAGCTAAAAGAGAGGGAAGAAAAACTAGTGGGGTGAGCAAAAGGACACTTTTAGCTCCTCAGAATCAACCTGTGCTGCAGGAAGGGCTGGGGACTCAGTTAACCTGTGTTTGATACCCAGTTCTGCTCCTTGGCTGACAGATCACCATGTATTCCCAAACCTCTGGGATGTTTTTGACCATCTTTCCATCAGTCTGCATTTTGAAGGATGTGGAGATTTAGGGCCCATCCATTTGTAGGAGCTCTGAGTTACTTATAAGGAGTCAGATTTCTTTCTCCTGGATACTTGATTAATATTCATTAATTCAGGACTGCTGAAGAGGATTCCTGTTTGGGGTTTCCATCTGGGAAAACATGGATCATGTAGAGAGTGTCAGTCCCAGCAGGAGTCCTGTGGGTAGAAGTGTCATATGGATCCCCCAAACTAAAAATCTGCTAAATTTTGTATTTTTTCTTGCATGTGAATTGGTTCTTGGTATTTTAAAGGTCATATAATAGCACTGAAGCACCCATAGAATTGTTGCAGCCAAGCTGGATTTCATAACATCTTTCATTTGTGTGGGCTGGGCTTTTCCTCTTCTAATCTTGGCCAGGATTAGCTGACAGAATCAGGCAGGATGATGCTCCTGTGCTATTATTCCTTGTCACCAGTTGGCACTGACAATTCCCTCTGAGCTCCCAGGGAATAGGGGAAAGGACACAGTTTGGGGTGGGGTGGGGTGGGGGGGAAGTCAATTAAAAAGGCAAGTTTGCCTTTCTTTTGCCTCTGTGTTTAAAGCTGCCTGAAGTACCAAGAGGGGTTGGAAGGAGATGGTCTAAGAGAGAAGGAACCCCCAGTTCCACGGCTGGGGGATCTGAGTTGCTCAGCTTGTGCCAGTATAGCAGTATGGACATGGGGAGCTGGTTTAGAGGACTCAAAAGTGCATTTTTTTGTGCCTTATGAAGATTAACTTTGTTCTGTAAATTGCTGCTGCAGAGTCTTATCATTTTTTAAACTTTTAATTGCAAAATCTTAGAATGGCCGTTTGCTGTTTTGTCTGTCAAATTGCTCAATGTTTTGGATGCAAAAAAAAAAAAAAGACCCAAAAATGGTCATTTTAATGAAATTACAGAGAGAGTTTTTAGGGGTTTTTTGTCTTTGTTATGCTGCAGTTTATCTTGGAGCTGGAGGCAGAGGAGTTGTGTGGTGAGAAAACACATATTTCAAGAGAACACAAATATTTCAAGAGAAATATTGGAGCTCAAAACCCTGAAACAGTCACTGTCTCAAGAGCCACCAAACCACTCCCGAGGGACCAGTGTTGCAATGTATTTAAAGAAATGTGATTTTCAAAGGAATGACACGTTGGAGCAACACCAGAAGTGCTGGATTCCCATCTGGGGTGCTTGCAGGATGTTTAGGTTCATGAAGGAGGGATTCTGGCTCATCTCTTCAGTGGGATAACCAGGGCTGTGTTCCTATGTGGAAACAAGGAAAGGCTGAGAGAGCTGGGATTGTTCAGCCTGGAGAAGGGAAGCTTTGGGGTGACCTAAATGCACCTCCCAGTGCCTGAAGGAGTCAGCAGGAAAGATGGAGAGAGACTATTTACAGGGTGAACAGAGTGACAGGACAACAGGGAATGGCTTCAAGCTGACAGAGAATAGGTTTAGATGGGAAATTAGGAAGGAATTTCTCCCTGTGAGGGTGGGGAGGAGCTGGGATGGAATTCCCAGAGAAGCTGTGGCTACCCCTGGATCCCTGGAAGTGTCCAAGGCCAGGCTGGAGCAACCTGGGACAGTGGAAGGTGTCCCTGCCCATGGCAGGGGGTGGCACTGGATGGGCTTTGAGGTCCCTCCCAACTCAAATCATTCAGTGATTCTCTGATTAAGAGAAATTTTCGTTCTTAAACATTAGGAAAAATGTTCTGCATGCTCATTAAATTCTTAAAGAGTCCTCACAAGTTCAGCAGCACCTGCCCAGCCCTCAGACTGTTCAGAAAACATCTTGTGAATATAAAAATTACAGGGGGTCAGAAATAGGAGTCTCAACTATATTAAATAGGAATTTCACTGAGGGCAGTGAAGGCTTATTTTTCAGGGCAGGTTCCTGCTGAATCATTGAAAAATAGTCTCATTTAGGGCTTTTATTTTTTTCAGCTAATGTTGGTTTCAGAAATCTACAGTTCACTGCTGCATCTTTCCCAGATTGTCTCTTAATTTAGTGGCCCATGTGATCTCTCACATTCGAGACATCAGAGATTTTTTCCTGGAATAAGGAAATATTAAAAAGTTATTTGCAGTCACTCAGTGTTTCCTCCCCTAATGGATTCTGTGGCACTCAGTGTGCACTTACCTCAGTTTTATCTCTCTGCCCATCGCCCTGGGATCCGAGTTCTTCCCATCACCAGTAAAAATCTCTTTCCCCGAAATCCTGCTGATGAGAATGGACGGGTTGTTTGCTTTAGCAAAGCAATGAAGACAAATCCAGGAGGGCAAAGCTTAATGAAGAGCAGCAGTTGCATTTCAGAGAATCAGAGCTCCCAAACCCCTGCGAGAGATGGGTCTGTGTTTAGATGTGGGAGTGATAAGGGATGTTCTTGGAATAGTTCTCCAGTGTCATCCTTAATGGGCAGAGCCTGGTTTGTTCATTGGTGATGTCACATGGCCAGTGGGATTCCTGGAAAATTGGCTGTGGTCACTTCTTTGAGAGTTGCTGTTGGAGCTGTGCAGATCCCACAGAAGTTCCTCCCTCTCCTGAGCTTCTGGAGGGGCTTCCAAATGCTGCAGCAAAGGGCCATGCCCTGGGGTGCTGGAAGTGAGAGTCACTCTTGGAATGTCTGTGGGAACATTTTGATTGGGGCTGTAAAGACCTCTGTTTTCATTGCCTTTGGATCATGCAATCACAGAATGGTCTGGGTTGGGAGGGACCTCAAAGCCTATCCAGTCCCACCCTCTGCTATGGGCAGGGACATCTCCCACTATCCCAGGTTTCTCCAAGCCCTGTCCAACCTGGCCTTGGACACTTCCAGGGATCCAGGGGCAGCCACAGCTTCTCTGGGAGTTCCATCCCAGCCCCTGCCTACCATCCCAGGGAAGGATTTTTTCCCAGTACCTAATCTAAACCTACTCTCTGTCAGTTTGAAACCATTCCATGTTCTCTTAATCCTGAGGAACTGGAGGCTCCTGTGGAATTTATGGAGCACTTCCCACCCATGGTTTAAAGGAGCAGTGCCATGTACTGCTCTGATGACACCCATCAGTCTTTGTTTGTGAGCCCAATGTGTCCAGGGTTTCTTTTCATAATTTTTGAGCTCGTCCTTCCAGCCAAACTTATCCTACAATCCATCTTTTGCACTCGGAATACTGAGGCACAGCAGCACTGTGTCACTTGTCTGAGAAGAGCATCTGTGATGAAAATGGCACTTGAGCTCATGTCTCTTGTTCCTCAGTCCTTTGAATTTACCCAAAGCTGCTGCTTTAAACCAAACCTTCTCTGACCTTTCCAAGAGATCTCAAAAGTTTACTTCCCCCTGGGGGTGTTGTGAAGCCTAATTAATGTTTGCGAAAGTGCCTCGAGTTCTTTGGATGAAAGTGCTTGGGATTATTAATATTAATCATAACAGATGAGCCCCTGAAACATTCTGGTACAGTGGGATGAATGAACATGAAGGCAGCAATCAACAGCAACAAATCAAAGCGGGGCCGTGGCCGTCGCCCCGGGCGGGGTGTGCAGCTGGTGGGCTCAGAGATGTGACAGCTGAACCTGCTGCTCTTCTCCTCAGTCATTTCCACTGGAAATTAAACTGTCTCCTGTGTCCTCACGGCAGCCACGGGTCGGCAGGAATTTGCCTTTTCCAGTTCAGCCTCTTGTTTTGTCGTCTTCTGATTGGGGTTGTGATGGACAGGGAGCTGAACATGAGCCAGGGGGGCCCAGGGGGGCAAGAGGCCAATGGAGCCTGGCCTGGCTCAGGAATAGTGTGGCAGCAGGAGCAGGGCAGGGATTGTGCCCCTGCCCTGGGCACTGGGGAGGCCACCCCTGGAGTGCTGTGCCCAGCCCTGGGCCCTCAGGTTGGGAAGGATGTTGAGGGGCTGGAGCAGGGGCAGAGAAGGGCAGCGAGGCTGGGGAAGGGTGTGGAGCACAAGTGCTGTGAGGAGAGGCTGAGGGAGCTGGGGGGGCTCAGCCTGGACAGGAGGAGGCTCAGGGGAGACCTTCTCACTCTCTGCAACTCCCTGCCAGGAGGGGAAACCAGGGGGGCTCAGACTTTTCTCCCAGGACAAGAGGGCACAGCCTGGAGCTGCCCCAGGGCAGGTTTAGGTTGGCCATGGGGAAGAAGTTCTTCCCAGAGAGAGGGATCAGCCCTTGGAATGGGCTGCCCAGGGAGGGGGGGGAGTCCCCGTCCCTGGAGGGGTTTGAGCAGAGCCTGGATGTGGCATCAGTGCCATGGTGGGGGGGACAAGGTGGGGTTGGGTCACAGGTTGGACTCGATGATCCCAGAGGTCTTTTCCAACCCAGTTGACTCTGTGATTCTACAGTCATATTCAGAATGACATAAGCCAATAAATAGCTTTTTGGGATGTTTTTCAGGGACTTGTGGCGAATTTGGCACCATTCCCATAGTGGCATTGGCCCATTGATCCCAGGAGGGGCTGATTCCTTCCTCAGTGCTTTCACCACAGTTCCAGCTGCATATATTCATGATGGGGGTTTCTCATTCTACAGAGGTGTTGACAAGAAAAATGACAAGAGAAATGAAGGCACAGATAATCTGCCAATGCTTTTCAGGGTATCCAAGGAAAGGTAGGATGGTCCTCCAGTACTTCAAGGGGGCTTACAAGATAGCTGGAGAGGAAGTTTTCACAAGGATGTGGAGTGGGAATGGCCTTAAGCTGAAGGAGGCCAGATTTAGATTAGATATTGGGAAGAAATTGTTCCCTGTGCAGGTGGGGAGGGGCTGGGATGGAATTCCCAGAGAAGCTGTGGCTGCCCCTGGATCCCTGGAAGTGTCCAAGGCCAGGTTGGAGCAACCTGGGCTAGTGGAAGGTGTCCCTGCCCATGGCAGGGGTGGAACTGGGTGGGCTTTAAGGTCCCTTCCCACTGAAATCATTCCATGGTTCCATGGCTCTCTATGGGCCCCCTGCTCTGTGTCAAATATTCCAGGTACTAAACTACAGTACTGCAGCTGCTGTGACCTCCTTTCCTTGCCCAGGAGTGCAGAAGAGCCCAAACACAACTGGGATGAGCTCCATGGGTTTCACTCTCAAATACTGAATGTCACACTGGTAGAAAACAGCTGCTTCAGACTTGCAAAAACTGATTTTTCTTTCAGTCTCCGCTCACCTCTATCAGCAAAATACAATGAGACAATATAAATTTTTGTGTATAAACTGCAACCTGAAAAGCTCCCATAACCTCACTAGATCATAATAAAAATCTGCTGCATAGAAATATAAATGAGGAAACCCTAGGGCAATTTCCTCTGAAAAAGAAAGTGTGGTAATGAATATAGAGGAATATATATTTTCTTGGACTATTGAACAAAGAGTTGGGCTATTAAGGAAAGCGTGTTAATGATCTATGGAAGGGTTTGGGAAGAGGGTCTGCTGTTAAAATGTGTATTTTGCATAGTTCCTATATGAAAAAGCAATTGGTACTCCTGGGATTGCTCATGATGGACAGATTCATTCCATGGGAAATGCTGAGACTTCAGCTGAAAAGTTTATTTGTTGTCGGAACAAGTTTGAAATGTTTGACTAAATGTGACCACCAAAATGTCCTTACATTGGATTTTCAGGGCTGTGTGAAAGAAAAAGGCAGTGGGGAGGAGGGGTTGTATGTGTGCAGCTTTTCCAAGGAAATACCAGTATTCTCTGGGAATTTCTGAGCCCTGTTCCCTGAATTCCTGCTCACAGCTGGGATCTGGCAGCCTCAGTGGAGAATTATTGTATTTTTTTTTTTCTCCTGGTACCTTTTGCTTCACTGTGTGCAAATCTCTGCTTTAGCATGCCTGGCATTTTGCAGGAGCTGACCCTGAGTTTATTGTTTAATTAAGATAACATGGATATGGAGAGAAGCTCTAACAATGAATGAACAATTCCTTTTAACCTTCCTGCCTCTCCCCTTCCAGCAGTGTTTACATCAGCCCTGAATGTGGAGTTATGAACAGCCCTGAGCAGCTTTGTCAGGGCTGATTGCTTTGATCCCCTTGGCCCATTTCTCATGTGTTTTTCCAATGTGATCATGGAAAAATCAAACATTCACCTGGGCACACCCACACATCTCCTGGAGCTCCAGCTGGGGGGGTGTCCTGGCCTTGGGGCTGTGCTGAAGGAGCTCAGGGAGCCCCTCAGGACACAGCAAAGCCAAGGAACAGAGAGTTTCCAAACCAGCACTGGCTCCCCACTGCCCCAGGGCAGGGTTAGGGGGGGTACTGGGGACAAATTCCAACCTGGGAGGGTGGGGAGGGACCAGGATGGGATTCCCAGAGAAGCTGTGGCCGCTCCATCCCTGGAAGTGTCCAAGGCCAGGTTGGAGCAACCTGGGACAGTGCAAGGTGTCCCTGCCCATGGCAGGGGGTGGAATGGGATCACCTCAAAGATCCCTTCCAGCCCAAACCATCCTGGGATCCTGTGGAGCTGGAGGGAGCTGCTGGCTGGGATGGCTCCAGTCTGACTTTTTGTTTCTCAGGAGAAAATTCCTGTAGGATGCAGCTCCAAGGGAACAAAAACTAGGGAGAGCTTGGAGCCCTTCCAGTGCCCCTTTGGGCTCCAGGAGAGCTGGAGAGGAACTTGGGACAAGGGATGGAGGGACAGGACACAGGGAATGGCTTCCCACTGCCAGAGGGCAGGGTTGGAGGGGATATTGGGAAGGAATTCCTCTCATGTGAGGGTGGGGACGGGGCTGGGCTCGTAGCTTCTTTCCCAAGTAGAAGCTGTGATTCTGCTCGCTGGATCCTGGAAGTGTACGCAAGGCCAGTACTCGGTACAACCTGGGCTAGTGGAAGGTGTCCCTGCCCATGGCAGGGGTGGCACTGGATGGGCTTTGAGGTCCCTTCCAACCCAAACCATTTCGGGATTGTGTGTGAATAATGCAGTTATTTCCTGCTATTGTCACTGATGCTCTGGAAGTTGGGGTGAAGTGTCCTACAACTCAACATCCATTCCTGTGCTTTGGCAATTCCTGCTTTCAGCTCTTCAGGGAGACTTTCAGAGACAGAACTTCCCACCCCAAAGCATAAACCCTTCTTTTCAGTGTTTTCCACTGTGAAATAACATGCTTGTTGACATGTTGGGTCATTTATTTAATGAGACAGGGCAAGCCCTGTGCTGCTGCATTTCACTCCAAAATGATTGGAAATAAAGTCTCTGAAGTGGTGTGGTGGGATATTAAACCTGGAGTGATGGCACTGAGCAGCTTTTCACACAACAGACCATTGGCAAGTCTGTGGATTTCTTCAGTCAATATAATTTCCAGGATTTTTCCAAGTCCAGTTTTGAAATAACACACTGCTGTGAGTTATCTGATTTCATCTCATCCTTACATATGCAGCAGTATTATGCTGTTGGTTTGCATTTGATTTATTCTTTTTTGTTGTTGTTGTTGTTACAGTTTTGGCAGCGAGTAGCCCAGTTACTTGGTAAGGTTCTTGTTTGTATTGCTTTTAATTCCCACTGGGAACATTAAATCCTGAGCTCTTGGATCCCATCCCCAAGTAGCCCAGGGACCCAAATGTTTACTAGTTTAAAAAAATAATTGTGGCTTAGGAAGATGTTGTTATTTTAAACAATTCTGCCCAACACAGATTAGCTTTTAGCAACATCATATTGAGGATAATCAGGATGATTACATGAATATCCAGTGTTTTCTGTTTGAATATTAAACAGCCTCAAATTCAGAAAAGAATCTTCCATAAAACTGGGGTTTTTTTTCTTCATTTCTAGGATAATGTGTGAAATGAAGCAGTAAAAATGAAGTGGGCTGGGGAGTGTCTGAAGTCAGAAACGTGTCCCTGTCCTTGGGTTTTGTGGTGAATAATTCCTGAAGGGATTGGCCCCGGAGTTGCTGTCCTGGCTGGGGGGGTGTTGGCTGTGTGTGGTTTTCCAGCTGCCTCCCAGCAAGAGATTTTGGCAGGAGCCCTGAGCAGGGACACCTCAGAGGAGGGGGGAAGGATGCTCCAAGTCAGGGGCTTAATATGATCCAGAGCCCTGGTTAGTGGAGAAATCCATGTGGGAAAACTCCAAAGGTTTCAGTAAGCTCTGTTTTAGGAGGGGGGATTCCCTCCCCACTCCAGGTTTTTGTTGTTCACCCTCTGCAGTGTCAGCCTTTAAACCTCTCAGATGAACTGCTTTGCTCTACTCCCACCTGTGGAATGACATGTCCTTGTAAGCACAGGGGGTTTGGTGGGGTGCTTTGGGGTTTGCTAAGTTGTAGCTCATCCAAATTTAGCTGGAATATGTGGAAATCTTTCCCATTTAGGGGTACAGGTCTCATGGATGTGATGCTGATGCTCAGGAGACCAAAGGATGGTCCATCTGGATGTCCAAGAGAACAACCAAAGGGACCACTCGCTGCTTTTAGGGGCAGTGGACAATAATTTACTCCTTTGGGCTCCATTTCAGGGTGGGAACATTTGCACTGAGCTAAAAATCTGCTCAGAATTCTGCTCTGAACTAAAACCCTGTAGCTCAGCTTCATGGAATCCTGGAATCATTTAGGCTGGAAAGGACCAAGACCATCAAGTCCAATCTTTGACCAAATCCCACTCTGCCCATAATCAGGAAGAGCCACATCTACTCCTTTTTTTCAACACTTCCAGGGATGGTGACCCCACACATCCCTGGGGAGCTTCTTCCACATCTCTCTGTAGTTAAAAGCAGAAAATCCTTGATCCTGTGTAATAATCCATTTTCTTCAGTGAGTTCTAGCCCAGCATGAGGATCCACTGGTTAAATTCCAAATGCAGCCTTCTGGTTTAATGCTGAGCATTATAATAAATGGTGGATGTTGTTACACATTCCAGTACTTTTACAAACCTCTTGCCATGCAATTCTTCCATATTTTCAAATAACAACACCCAATTAAGCACTTGAATCAGTGCTGCCCTCAGCAGAGATGTAATTAAGCAGGTGTTTAAATCCCTTGTTAAATTAGTCTCTTATATTTTTCTTTCCTAATCTCCCATTACTATTCCTGTCTAGAAAAATAATGGGAAAACAGATGAGTCCTGAAACCCTGGCTTGGGGCATGTAGGGGTCAAACTATATCAGCCATGCAAAGAAGATCTATGGAATTTAATGAAATTTGGGTGAACCAAAGCAGATTTAAATAGAAGCTGGGGGAGAACAGCAGTGAATGGCCAAACATCACTTCTCTGGGAAGGAAAAAAGTGAAATGAAATAAAAATCCACTTCCAAAAGGGCATTATGTGGCACTTTCCCCAACTAATGGCTCGACTGCTGTAATTTTAAATGTTCACAAAATGCAGACATGGCCTGGCCATAAAGAGAATAGGGAAACAAAGAGGTTGCTAATTCAATTACAAATGTTATAGATCAAGCTCTTTACTATTCATCCAAATGGAAATTTACACTAAATAACATTATCCTGAATTGGCTCAGCAACTAAATGGACTCAGACTCTCCCATCTCACAGATTGCCTGGTCTCTGCAAGGTCCTGGAAATTGCTTCTCCCGAGGATGCCTTTAACCAGCCTCCAAACACTCTTGTTGCAGAATAAATGAAATAAAGTCCCATTGTCACTGGCACTGCATTCACTGAGCAAGGAGGTGCATTCAGGAGTGGCTCTGTGGAGTTTGGGCTTGTCTGGTTATGGCCAAGGTAGGAGATCCAGGGGCTTTTAGAGGCCCTGACTTTTGGACAAGTTTTCAGAGATGTTACGTGAGCCAAATATGCAGACTGGAGCCCAATATTTATTTTTTTTATATATATATATTATTTTATATACCTATATATACTATATCTATAATATATATATCTAATATAATCTATAATCTATAATCTATAATCTAATAATATATATATAATCTAATATATAGTGTCTATTTATAATTATATAATAAATATAATAATTTATGTCTATATCTCTCTATATAAATTTTTTTAAGGATATAAAACATCTCATCTGGGACCCTTGAAAAACGTTGTATGAAGTGCAGCTGGAACACCTCTGCTGTTGTTGGGAAGGAGTAACCAAAATGTGACCTAACAAGGCATATTTAGATGTTTGGAATGTGCTGGTTTTTCCTTGTGCTGGTTGCACTCTCTTAGTTCAGCTTGGTTTGGAGGAGGAAAACAAATTCTTTGACAGAGAAGAGGCTCAGATTTCCAACTGGAATGAAAGTTTTATCCCTGAATGAAGTTGGTTCACCCAAAAAAGGAGGCTTGGCCATCGTTAAAGCAGCTACGCTTCAGTTCCCATTTTTTCTAGGATAATTTGGATGGATTCAGTTTCTCAGTGGGTTTCTCTGTTCCTATGACATATGAGGCTAAAAGTCCTTCCAAAATGTGGTTTGGGATTTTTGTGTCTTCAGGAAGTGACCAGGAGGAGCTCTCTGCAGACTCTTTAGCTGTGAGAAGAGGAAGTTTAAGGGGATCTTAGCTTGATGGGAGGGAGTTGGAATGATGGATCCAGGCTCTTCTGAGTGGTGCCCAGTCACAGGACAGGAGGTACTGGGTTGAAATACAGGAAATGCCATTTAAACATCAGTAAAAACTACTGAGAGAATGGCTAAAGCCCAGAATATGTTTCTCAGAGAGGCTGTGGACTCTCCATCCTCGGGGATATCCAAAACTCCCTGGACATGGGCATGGGAAGGTTCCAGCTCCTCCTGATTCAGGCAGGGGTTTGGATGGAGGATTTGCACTTCCAACCACAAGTTGTGGCTCTGAGATTTGAGAACCTAATCCACAGTGAAAGGCAAGGAGAGAAATGTCCCAGACTTTTAAATGACTTTTGAAAGTGAGAGCCAAGCTCCCAAACCAGTCCCAATTCCGAGTGCAGGAGTAACAAAACACCCCCAAAAAACTGTTCTGTGCACCCCTCAAAAGGTTTGCACAGCAGTGTATGGGGTTTGTGCTCAAACCCTTTTTAGTAGGCTTTTAAGTCCCCCAAATACTTCCATTTGTGCAGCTATTACTTACCTTAAAATAGCCTTAATTCTTTCTGTTCGGTTTTGAATGCTAAACGAAGGAGCAAATAACACGTTTCTGCTTAATCCCATGATTATTAAATATAGAGTGTGAAAAAGCTATTGATGAAGAGTTCCTTGCTTAAAAGGTTACTTTCCTAAAAATAAAAGGGAGCCCGGCCCCGTTGGCTGTGCCGAGGCTCATTTCCTCTGCCTACCAGGGACAATAAGCTGCGTTTAAAGGTCATCGGTTCCTTTGTATGCTAATAAACAATTAGTGTGGCTGGGGGGGGGGGGGGGGGAGACGAGGCATCAACTCCTTCAGAACGGGCTTCTGAGCAAATTAGCCATTCCTGACAAGCTCAGGATGCTGAGCCCGACGTCTCCTGGATGATTCCTCAGCCATCGGTTCGGGCTGGGAAAATATTGCTGTTTAATCAGCTCTGGCTAACAATTATTTTTCTCCTTGACAAGCCCCTTCTGGGACTCCAGTTCACCCCCGAGATTATTATTTTTATTATTGTAACATTTTATAGTCGATAAGGCAAAAAGCATTTAGAGAAAGGAAATAACTGCCTTTTGCTTGCAGGCAGTTATGCTGCTTTATGCACATGGAATATATGTGCAGGGAATCCAAATTTGATGTCACTCCAGTCATTCCACTGCAGTGGGAGCAGCAGAGTTTCACACATTGTTGTAATGACAGTCCCCCCCTCATGCCCCTCTGCTGCCACACAAAAACTGACCATCTGGCCAACATCAGAAAGCAAAATAACTGTGATTGTGGATGGGAGCACCTCACTTGCCAAATGTCAGATAGCACAGGTTCAATAGTCCCACAAAAGCCTCGCTCTTCCTATTTCTGAATTGCCCAGGAACATCTGCAGGCGAGCAATCCATTTATTTATTTTCTCCTAATCACTGAAAAACACATTTTAGACTTCCTAGAATGACTTTCACCTGTCCTATTTATTTACTTGACTTTCCTATTAGTTCTGCCTGGCGTTTTTTTGGATGCCAGGGGATATTCTCTTACTAAGTTTCCAGAATACAGGAACATTGAGTCAGGATTATTTCAATTCAGTGGCAGAAGAGCTGCTGCTGCTGCTGCACAGACAAGTGCAGCTGAGAGGGGTGGCAGGGAAAGCAGCCTGGAGAAAGCAGGGAGGCTGCAAGAATTCTCTCTGCCCCCAGTCAGGTGTCTTGTTAGGGTTCTACTGGGACAGGGGAGAGGTTGGGAACCCATGGAGATGAGGAAGGAGTAAATCAGCCTCTTGGTGCCAAAGCAAAGAGCTGCCAGTGCCCTCCTTGCTCAGCTCCATCCTGCAGAGCCCAGACTCCTCAGCTGGGAAGTCTCAGGAGTTTCTCCAAGATTCAGGAATCCTCCAGGGGTGAAGATGGAGGGGATCAGTGTGGGGTGAAGTTCATTTGTGTGTTCTAATGCCAAGGGGAGGAACAAGCCCTGCAGGGTGGGGGGGCTTCTGCTGGGCCTGAGATGCTTCAGACAGGGAAGGTCAGCAGAGCCACCCGGGGAGGGGACGGGGCACAAAACCTGGAGCAAGTCCAGAGGAGGCCACAGAGGTGGTAAGAGAACTGGAGCACCTCCCCTACCAGGACAGGCTGAGGAAGCTGGGGATGTTCAGCCCGAAGAACAGGCTCCTGTGGGGAGACCAACCAGCACCTCCAGGGTCTGCAGGGGCCACAGGGAAGTCAGAGAGGGGGAGTTCATCAGGAGCTGGGGTGCTGGGACAAGGAGTAATGAGTACAAATTGAAAGAGGGCAAATTTAGGTGGGATATTGGAAAGAAATTCCTCCCTGTGAGGGTGGGGAGGGGCTGGGATGGAATTCCAGATTGAATGTCTGTTGGCTGCTCTTGGATCTCTGGAAGTATCCAAGGGCAGGTTGGAGCAACCTGGGCTAGTGGAAGGTGTCCCTGCCCACGGCAGGGGTGGCACTGGATGGGCTTTGAGGTCCCTTCCAACCCATTCCATGATTCCAGGGGTGGTCCCTGCCACTGGATAAGCTTTAAGGTTCATTCCAAGCCCTCAACCCTCGGAATGTGCACATGGGCACTTCCCAGTTGCATCCTGGTGCCAATGGAAGCTGCAGTCGAGGAGAGGACAATTGCCAGTCCAGCCCATCACCTTCTGCAGTGACTGCAACTACAAACACTGCTGGGGACAAACACTGCAAGTCATTGCCATTATCTTTTGAATAGTTTCATCTCTCCTTGATGCAGCTCCTTTAGTCAACAGGAATATTTGCACCTCTTGTTTGTGGGAGATGCCCCAAACACCACCCCAGGTATCCTCAGCTGCCTCTGAGGTTTTCACTTTACAGGGCTTGGACTCCTTTTGCTTTCCTTTGTTTATTTTTAATTAACTTCTTTCTTGTTTCCAGCACACAGAGCAATCAAGTGATAGCAGTTAGAGGCCATTGGTGAGCAGAAATACAACCCCCCAAAAACAGGGGGCAGGGGAACATTCCTTGGGCAAGGTTTGCCTAAAAACTCACTGCCAGACATGGAACCATCACAATTCACCCAGGGCATGACTGATGGTGTATAAACCACTAAAGGGGATACATGTGTGGGGAAAGAGTGGAAGAGACCCTCCTTAAACAGCTCGTTCTAAATGAATTGACTTGGTAGATGGGAGATGTAAGAAATACAGAGAAATTATTCTCAGTGCCAAAAGAACTCTCCCAAATCCTCGTAGTAAAATTTGAATTCAGGTTTAGTTTCTAAACAGATTTTAAGGGATTATTCCAAAGTGGACAGGCTGATGGTTTTCCACCCTAGCAAGGTTTTTGAGGTCACTGGATGTTTGCACATGAAGAGGGTAGATTGAGGTTGGATATTGGGAAGGAGCTGCTCCCTGGGAGGGTGAGGAGGGGCTGGGATGGAATTCCCAGAGGAGCTGTGGCTGCCCCTGGATCCCTGGAAGTGTCCAAGGCCAGGCTGGAGCAACCTGGTCTAGTGGAAGGTGTCCCTGCCCATGGCAGGGGATGGCACTGGATGGGCTTTGAGGTCCCTTCCAACCCATTCCATGATTCCAGGGTGGTCCAGGACATCCAAGAGCTCTGTTCTGACCCAGCTTTGAAGTGAGGAGCTGATAAAACACTTGGCAATAACAACCAGCTCCACATTATCCAGGAATTCTAATTGAAAGGCAACACCTTGGGGCACTTACCAAACTCGGCTTTGTCTGGAAAATTCAGCTGAAAACTAAATGCTGTGGAAAATTTACATTACACCCCTGAGTTTCATTGAGCACAGAGCATTTTTCAATTCCAGCCTGAGCTGCAAAGCTTAAACCTGGCAAAGAATTCATTATTTTAATGATAATAATTTACACTTGCATGGGAGCTTTCATCCAAGAAAACACCATGTTAGAATTTTCCATTCACAGCCTCTCCAAGATGGGATAATTTCACCTTGATAAGCATGTGTATTATATTTGCCTTTGCTGGTTGTGACGGAAAAAATGAAGATTATTATAGTTTGTACAGCTGAGTGTTTATTACAGAAATATTTTGCATTTATATTGTAGTTTTCTTAAAACTTGAAGGTGGTTTTGAAGCACTCTTTAAAACCTCTCAATAACACTATTATGGAAGATTATTCCAGGGTTGTATTCTTGGGGAAACTGAGGTAATAACCCCCAGGGATCATTCTGGTTCTTTTTTTGTTTGTTTTTGAAGGAAATGGAAGCAGTAACTGGTTTGAATCTCTGGAAATTGGGTCCAATTACTGAGATCAAATCTACTGGTCCAGCTCAGCCACATCTTCAAAAATCAAATATTTTCTCTTAAAAGGAATTTCTTCCTCTGCATATCTTATAGAGGAGATATTTTCCATGACTTCAGTGCAGCTCTTAATATCTTCAACTATATAGAACACAACATATATCTCTTTTCTTCCTGTCCATGGGAAATTGAGCCAATTTTGCCTCTTTTGAAGCGTAATAAATTCCCTGTACAGAAGCTTTGTTTTCTTTCAGCAATTGTCTTTTTGGAAGCTCTGCATAAACACACAAAAGCTCATTTCTAATTTGTTTTTTTCTTTTTTTCCCCTCATGCAATTCTCTTTGCGCTATTTGCTCGTTTAAAAAAATGAAATTGCCTTTTTTTTATTATTTTTTTTTTTGGTTTTCTTTCCCCAAAAGCTGTGAGGAACCTTTCATTTAAACATGTGTGAGCACAGAAGGCAGCCCAAGAACACAGAGTCAGAGCCATTCCATGGGAAGTGTTTCAGAAATGCTGATTGATATAAACTGGCTTGGGAAGCATTTTATCCAAAGTACCCAAAATACAGGACAGATTGCAGGATACATTCCCTCAGCAATAGAATTCTCATTGCTGGACTTACTTATATCAGTTTTAGCTGCTGGTCTTGATTATGTCACAAAGATTTCATAGATTGGTGGGTTTTTGCTCTGACAGTAGAATTTATGAACTGATGGTTGGGACTCACAAAATTTGATATCTAAACTTGAACTTTTAATGTATTTCCAGCAGTGGATGGATGTGACTTTATTCTGTCTTTCTTTATCATTGTCACAAGTGTTTCACTGCTTAAAAAAAAAAAAAAAAACCAACACTTTGGTTCTGCAAAACTTAGAAAATGCCTTAATAAACTTAGAAAACACTCCAATGTCATCACCAAAGATAAAAGTGTTAAGGCAATTAATCATTTCAGTCACATTCTATTGGCAAAGAAAGAAATTATATGTTTTCATTGTTTATTTTCATGCCCACATTGAGTAAATTAAATAAAAAAGATAATTTTGGACTTTGGAGGGTTCTGCAGGAATTTATGTCTGATTCAATGGCTTGGGTTAATGGATTTCTTGTTGCTACAACTGGAAAAACACAGAGTAGTTCTTGTTCATCTTTTCCTGAGAGGATCTGAGGTAGAGTCGTGATTAAAGGCAGTAATTATTTATTAAATGAGGCGGTTCCCATTGAGCAGGTGTAGCCACTGGGCCAGGGAATCAACCTCCAGGAGACACCTTTGGATTGTGTAACAAATCCATGGACATGACATTAACTAAAGCTCTTCATTACTTGCAAAGCAAGTTTATTTCTCCCCATCCCCACTTCTTCCCTTGCTTTTTTTTTTCCCACCAGTGCCTTATTAATGAACTGTGAAAGCTGACATTTCCAATAAGGAACAATTAAATCTGAGACTAAATTAAATGAAGTCATTCATTTACAAAATAATAGCTAACTAGCATGAGGATGGTGAAAAATGATTGCAAGTCATGGGGAAAAAAAAAGAGTAAATTAAGTCTGACTACAATTATGTTCTTTAAATACTTATGCTGCACAAAAATTAAATGGGAAACATCTTATTAGTTCTCTCACATATAAGGGAGTGAGGTGTGTGTTCAGCATGACACACAGGACACCAAACCTTCAGAGATGTCCCTGTAAGGAAGG
>NW_021940780.1:852156-857654 GCF_001715985.3 Manacus vitellinus
TGCTTGATTTTAAGGGAATGCTGATCTGCTGTGACCAGTGCCAGTGCTACTTAATGCATTTTTATTTAAAATTTCTTTCCAAGTTTATACATGAATCTAAAGTAAAAATTCTGCAATCAGTTATTCTTAGGGAGATTTACAGAGTTCACAACTCTTCCATAAGAACTTGTGTTTTACTTGTAGTAATCTAAAAATCTCCAACCTCCTGCATACATTCTTCAAAACCCTGTGTGTTTTTCCACCTCGAGACTGAGGAATATTTGAAAAGGAGAATTGGAAAGAGATTTGGATCCAGGTTGAAAAAAAGCATTGATTTCCTTAGCTATACTTAAGGCCCTTTCCTTTTGTAAAATAAATAAACTGAATAAACATGTCAGGGAAGATTAAAACCTCATTAAAAAGTGTAAACAGAGTATGAAGAAGATTAAAAAAAAAAAGGCTTGGCTGAATTGAATAATAGTAATAATAAAATCACTAACCAATATTGCAGGTTAAAAGTCCTGTTAAGGGGAAGGTACTGGTGAGCTGGGAAGCAGAGCTGCTCAGGATGGAGATTTCTTTTCAATAATTAGATAACGTTTTAATGAATAAATTAATAACATTATTCAGGAAATGGAGATCAGAGATAAAGTCGATTCCCTGCCAGTTCCAAATCTAATCAGGGCCGTTGTGGGCAGGGCTGGTCAGAGATGATGGATGTTTGCAGCTCAGCTGGAAGGAGACACAAGTGCTGAGCCCACCACTCCGAGCTTTACCTCCCAATATCAATGCAAATTCTGCCTTTTAGCCTGGCAATTATGCATTTTTATTTTACTGAGGTGAGCAGGCTTGTTGCATCTGCGCTTTCAAATGCTAAAGGAAACAACTTAATCTTCTTTTTGAGTGACTGACTTTCAAAGACCAACTCAAGGCAAAGGAGAAATATTGCTTGTTACTGAGGAAGCACTTGAGCAGACTTTGGGAACAGGATTGTGTTAATGCACTGCCAGTGCATGAGATTTGGGCTCAAGACTTTTAATTTAATTGGGGGAAGGGAAGGGAAAAGGAGTAGAGGGAAGCAGTTAGTGAAGGAAAGGGCAAAACAAGTGCACAGAAGTGATGTTTCCATAGCAAATGACAGGAGCAGGAGAAGGAATGGTATTTTTGAATTTAAGAGAAAATTTAATACAAGAGGAGGATGGAATGTGACTTGGCACAAGTAGCTTATGATTACCACCTCTGTTTCACCCTGACAGAAGACAGCAACAGGAAATACTGTAATTGTCTGCCTGGCCTTTCAGTCAGGATCAAGCAGAGGAATTTTAATAATCAGACCTTTACTCGAGGCTCCAGAGATAGCTGAGGCAGAGATGAACGAGCTGGTGTGGAATCCCAGCAGAGTCCTGTGTGTGAGGGTGCTGGGGAGGAGCTCAGAGCTGGTTCATTCTCCCAGCTGCCAGAGGGCTGGTGTGATTTACCCCAGCTCTGGCTGCCACAGCATCATTTCTAGCACAGCCCTCCCCATTCCAACAGCCCCCCCACACCCAGAGAACACCCCTCTGTGTCCTTCCCCAGGAAGAGGAGGGAATCCTCCTCCTCTCCAGGAGGTTTTTAGACAGCTGCTGTTTTTCCAGTGTCTCTCCTGTGGTGTCAGGGGTTTTCTTCTCACCAGGTCTCCCTAATAACACTCCACAAACCAAATCCAGGCAGTGTGGTGGTGAAATAGGAAGCTGGCTGCAGCTGCAGCTGGAGGGAGTGCAGCTCTTCCCCTGGCAGCTCTGGGGTGCTTTGCTCCTCAGCAGTGCTTTTCCCCATGCAATTCCCTCCATTCCTTCATGTCATTGTGATCCTTAAGCTGCAAAGCTGAATACAGACATTGCTGCAGCCAATACTGACATTTATTCAGTATTTCTGTGCTGGTTAAGGAGGGGGGTTATCACTTATTTTCAGTCCTTGAGAAAGCTCCCTGGAGCCTGCCTGTTCAGAACACCTCACACACGTGGGGAGCTGCATTTCAGACAAACCCAGGGAGATTTCCAGCCCAGGGTCACAAAGAAAACGTGTGTGAAGAGAAATCAAACCCATGCTTAGGGTTCATCTACTTGATCACACTTCCCAAACCTTTCCCATTCAATCCCCCCAACCCTCTGCTGAAGCAACCCACTTCAAAATCCAATCATCTTGTATGACATGAAATATAGGAGGATTTATTCTTACTCCAGAACATACAGTTTGCTGTTTACTCCTTCAGATGTGTTTGGTGTGAAAGGACGTCTGAGCCTCCCTTTCCAATTTGGGAGAGCAGTTTTTGCCTCATCATGTTGTCAAGAACAGTGAGTTCCTGCCCTGGGCTTCCCTTTATAAATAATCCATCGTTATTTCCCAGCCCTGGTTAAGGATATTAATGTAAATGCTGTTGTTCTACGTGACAAACTTTCCAGGGAGAGCAAGGGAGAGGAAGGCACACACAGCAATTTGTTCTGAGCTAATGACAGCAACAGATTCACCTTGATCTGCTTAATTCATTTCCTGCTGGTAAATCCCCGTGTTTCAGTTTATTCCAGGAGTTTAGAGAGATTGCAGGTGACTCAGATATGATTAGGGAGGTGTCTCACATGTGATCCTGCAGATGGATCAGCCAGTACTGGAATGGTTTGGGATCCTGAGAATGGATTTTATGGTTTTTATTATAAAACAGAAGGTTAATTCACGTTTTCCTGGCTGGGGTTGGCAGGTCTCTGGGCTTTTCGAGACCAGAATAAGTTTGGAGGAAGACACTCCATGTCTGTCACTAAATATATAGTGGCAGTGTGACACAGGGTGGGGAGAATCATCCTCTGACCAGAAACCATCAAAATACTTAAAGGGGGAACCAAAAAACTCTCCTGATCTTTTATAAGGAGATGCCAGGGCTAATTAGGAAAGAACAGCAATGACAAATTAAAGATTGTGGGTCCACAAACTGAGTAAATCCTGCTATTTAAGTGATGGTAATGTTCCAGTTTGTACTGGGGATATATGTGATTACAGCAGTAAAGAGCCTACAAAGGGTAGCAATTCACTGATATGAATTGGGTTTTTTCAGCTCATTTTTGCAGAGTGGAGGCCAAATGTGGTTTTGAGCTGGAGAGGATGGAGGATGATGCTACTTGATAAGGTAAGACTCTGTTCAAGCAGAGTTTATGCCTTCCAGAGTAGAAATGATATTGCTTTTCTCCAAACAGATGTGGTCTGCAACACCCAAGGAGAAATCCCTTGGCTGGCCTTAATGAAGAGATCATTCTGTTTTATGAGGGAACAAGATACCAGGTTTTGTAGTTACAGGATTTATTTGTGCACGTTTAAAACAATTTTAAGATTTCAAACATTGAAACATTTAAAATTACACAATAATAGTGGTGCTATTTTGAGGTTTTTGGGAGGTGTCCCTGGCCAGAGGAGCTCTGGGGTGTTTGGAGAAGGGAACTTGAGAAAGGTCTGCTAGAAAGGCTCTGCATTTCCAGGGATTTTGGCAAGATTTGCCCTTCAGCCTTTGTCTGGATTGACAAGGACAGCAAGTCTTCAGTGCTGACATTTCCTTATCTTCTTGCTTCAACTTCAAAGTTTAATTTGATCATTGCAAGGCTGGAAATTGGGGCTCCACCAGCGAGGGTGCCAAGTGGACCATGAAATCACTGCCCCTGATTTCTGCTTGGCTTTGCCTTAGAATTACAGACAACACAAAGTGCAAAGCAAATGCACTCACTAATTTGACCCCCTTGTGTGCTACAAGAGAAAAGAGAAATAAAAAGCTAAATCTCCCCCCCCCCTCATCTTATTGGTTATTATTCCTCTAATATTGTCAGTTGATTACTTTTAAATTGTGCCTTTTAAACCAAATACTGCAGAGTTGTGTTAGAAGGAGCAGCTCTGCAGTAATTTGGGTGAGTCTTAACAGAACAGCCTCACCTGATGTTGAAGGCTATGGTGGAGAGTCCTGATGGGCTGAAAATTTAAACTGCAGGAGTGTTGGAAGTTGTTTTTTTAGAGTTTACAGTAACCTGGCTTGAATAAGCCAGTTGTGAACAGTGAAAGCCTAATTACTGCCTTAGAAAACAGGTTGATAATGATGCAAAAGTGGCAGTGATGTAACATCCAAATGAAAACAATTAGAGTGTTTGCCTTGCTATTTAAGTCATTTATTCCCTAATTAGCTGCCCCAGAACCTCCTTTCCCCACTGATGCATAGATTTGCCCAAGGATTTCAGGTATTGGGATCAGCAGCATTAGTGCTGTGGATTAGGCTTGACAAGATTCATGCAGTAGAGACTGGAAGCAGGGCACAGAAAGATGGAAGAATACTGGGAAAAGTACTATGCTGGTTGTTTGGATCCATTTGTAAACTTCTGGGCTTGTCAACTTTTGATTGCTTTGTGTTCTCCCAGTTAAAATAATGCAATAAGAGTTTAAAAGCCTGGTTACTCTTAAAAGTGTCCATAAAAACCAGGAGCCTGGAGTCCTCTCTCAGGCCTTTAGGAGTGGAGAAATCATGGGCAGGACTGGACACAAATACAAATTTGGGGACAGATTAATGAGCAGCTGCTGCTCAGTGTTGGGCCAACTCTGAGTAACATGTTAATGTAGGAGTGGAGTTCCACAGCTCCTGCTTTTGGTCCTGCTAGTGTTAATTTTGACACAGACCCTTTACTGAGCAACTTCTGTGGGAGCTGGAAAGCTCAGGTTGGATGTTTGAATTAATTGCTGTGTATTAACACCAGACTCTCACAAGCCCAAATATTTCTTACATAAAAAAAATTCAGCAATTGCTGTTAAATATTTCACAGCAACTGTAAACCTTTTTCAGTCACTTTAATTGACAGGCTCCTTCAGTTCTGTTTTGGTTTGAATAATTAAATCTTTCTGTCATCATAAAAAAAAAAACAAACCCAAACTCCTCCAAACCTGTGAATATTCTTGCTGTATCCTGTCCCTTGGCAGTTGCCTTTTCTGAGTTTCTTTTTGCCTTATGGCCTCAAGAAAAAAATGGCACTGAGTGCTTTCTTGAAGTTTTTAGGTCTTGCAAGAACTTGTATCCCCCCGTGGTCCTTCTCCTGGAGGTATTTCACACTTCAAAACCAGGGAGACAGGAGTGCCCTTAATGCAGCTTTAGGCTTTAATCTTTGCAGAGAGGAGTTCTCCTGATCCCAAGCACATTCCTGAATTAGATTTCAGTGCTGATTCTCCAATCCATGCTTTCTTTGGATAACATTGGGGGAAAAAAAAAAATCTTCTGTTGCTCTAACAGAAAGAGTAATTTTGGGTTTGGAGTAAATAGGTAAGAGCAGATACATAGACAGACACTGTGTAATGACAGATTTCTGGGGAAACAATAATTAAATTACTTTCGTAATTCTCGTTCCAAACAATATTATACAATATATACAATGTTATACAACTTTTTTTTAGATACACTGGGTAACTCAGACCCTCTCAACAGCTGTTTCCTGTAGAGTCAGATTCACTTCAACAAAGTTTCTGTG
>NW_021940780.1:857914-997063 GCF_001715985.3 Manacus vitellinus
CTTTTCCTTTCATTCCTTCCCTCCCCAGTTCTTGTCCTGCTCCTCTTTTGTGCTGAGTGGCTGCAAACTTGGAGTGAAACCTCGACCCTGCTGGAGTCCAGGGGAGTTTTGTCACTGAGTGAAGACAAACCAGGATGTCACCCCCAGTGTTCATCAGAGCATCAGCCTCAACTCCTGGGGAGAAAAGCTCTTCTTATCCCTGCTGCTTCCAATGTCAGGGACCTTCCTTCCCGTCCTCAGATCCCATCAGCCACAAAAACAAGGGTGTAAATAGGTGAGCTGAGGGAAGCTGGGAAATAAAAGCATCCTCTAGTGGATCTCCAAGTGTTTGTCTCCTCTTGTCAGCCCCATAATGATAGTGCAGAGATGGCAGCTTAATGATAGGAGCCCCAACGATGCCATTCAGGGCCAGAGAGGTGGAAATTGCACATTTTGTTTTGGAAAATCATTATGCAGCTAATTACAGCACTCCACTTGAGCCCTTCCCTTCCCTGGGTTCTTGGGGAGGCTGCTCTGCTCAGCCTGCAAAAGACTGTGTCAGTCATTCTAAAGGTCAAAAGACTCTCTGATTATGATTTGTAATTGCTGGTAATGGGGAATAAAATAAATGCAGCATCATTTGGGGTCATTTAACTCATTGCTTAACCTCTGTGTTACTAATTCTATTCTATTCTATTCTGTGACTGTTAGTATAGACTAATAGTATGTACTTATCCAAGCGGTTGAAAGAGGAGAAATAACCCAAAAGTCAAGATCTGAACTCTTCTGAGAGCTCTAAATCTGAATTGCAGTGCAGGGCTGTGACCTGGCACTGCAGAACAATCTGGGTTAGGGCCATGTGCACAGGGGTGAGCAGCCCTGCTGGGGCCACGAGGCAAAGTCAGGGCTCAGCAGCTGCAGTGGCATCTCAAACCTTCACTGGCTGAAAGAGCTGAGCAGGTTTGGGCTCTGTGTGGCTTTGAGATCTCCCCTGGCTTGCTAAGAATGAAGTAATTTATGTAAGTAGGCCAGAATATATGGTTTGTGCAGCTTTTGTCTGCCTTTTCAGCCCCTCCTCTCCAAACCCTGTGTGGCAGCTCTGGAGATGGACCCCCTCCTCCTCCTTTGCTTGGACAACTGTTCTTGGAGAGCTCTGGAGCCAAACACAATTCCCATCCTTTACCCTCTGCTCAGCTTTTCAATCCCAGGCCACAGAATCCCTCTGGCCCCAGAATCCAGATGTTCCCTCACACTTTGGGTCAGCTCTAACTCTGATTCATTTCCATTTGCATAATCTCCTCAGCCCTCCATATTTCATTTAGACACCAAAGATTTAGTTTAGTTACAGCCTGATGTCATTTATCATTTACTTGTCTTCTTTCAGAGTTTGATTTAATCCCTTTGGTTCACTTGAAAAGGCTGATTTCTCATCCACACACTGCTTTGTTCCTTTGGGATTTCCAAGCTTTTGTACTTTCTATCCGGCCCTTCCTTATTGTGATATTTATTTTATACCTGGAGATAAACTGCCTTCATCTGTGCCTTGAAGAAATTAATAAATTCCACAAGCAGTGTTGAGGCCAGAAGCCTGGACAGGGCCATTTGTGTGCTGCTGGTGTTTTCCCTGCTGCTTTTTTGGATATTTGCCACACTAATGGTTCTGAGCAGGTCAGCAGAGTGAACTTGCTGTTTGGAACCCAGGATTTATGGCTGACCCTGTCCCTGAGGAAGTGCCTGACCAGAGGAATGTCAGTTCATTTTTATCTCTTATGCTTTGTCTAATTTTTTTTTTTTTAGGACACTTGCTTTTGGCACTGCAGTTGTACATGGAGTTTCCAACATACCGCAAAGTTATTCCCAACCATCTGATATCCCAAAATGTTTGAACAGGTGGTGACTTGTAGCATTTTTGCACAAGATTTTTTTTCTCTGTGGGTGCATTTTCTGAATCTGATTTTCTTTGTTGCTTTATTGCCAAACATAACAAACTCTCTTACTAATAACTTTCTTTTTAATGGGAAAATGACTGTATGGGGCTGATTTGTAGGAGTTTTGTACTAATAATATGAACCTTTCCCTTAAGTACTTCACCTTAGCTGAGCAGAGTTTTCTTTAGACTTTTTTTGCTCTGCTCCCAGGAACCAGCAGTAGGACAAGAGGGCACAGCCTGGAGCTGCCCCAGGGCAGGTTTAGGTTGGCCATGGGGAAGAAGTTCTTCCCAGAGAGAGGGATCAGCCCTTGGAATGGGCTGCCCAGGGAGGGGGGGGAGTCCCCGTCCCTGGAGGGGTTTGAGCAGAGCCTGGATGTGGCATCAGTGCCATGGTGGGGGGGACAAGGTGGGGTTGGGTCACAGGTTGGACTCGATGATCCCAGAGGTCTTTTCCAGCCTGGCTGACTCTCTGATTCTGTAACATTGATGCTGAGGAAAAACAACCTGAAAATGGGAAAAATACCGAATAGCGAGTGATTCCTGTCCTGAAACTTCTCCCCAGCTCCTCTAAACAGCAGCTCAGAACCTTCCAGAGGTGAAGGTGCCACTGAGACTATTGCAGTTTTATCCCTGTGAGTGAATCTGTCCTTTAGCAATTTGTCCAGTGTCTTTTTCAATCCCACACTGGCTTCTGTTCCTTTTCAAATCGCTGTGCAGTGATTTCTCTGCGTGGCTCGGGCGTTTCCAAGGCTGCATTAAGAGCCATGGAAATGATCTGCCCTGTGATCTTTGGAGGTTTGGGACTCAAATCCTTTCTTTGCAGGTGTGAGCACTTGAGTGTGTCCCCTTTCCCACCTCCTGCTCAAAACTTGGGCTTTAATAATATATTAAGTAATATATTTAATAATATATTAAGTCACGTGGCAATGGAATCACGGGAGATTCAGGAACAATAAAGTACAAGAAGGGGGAACACTCCTGTATAATTCTACTGTAAATCACAGCACCAAAAATGCCTCCC
The DNA here is from genome assembly GCF_001715985.3 of Manacus vitellinus. Taxonomy (NCBI): domain Eukaryota; kingdom Metazoa; phylum Chordata; class Aves; order Passeriformes; family Pipridae; genus Manacus; species Manacus vitellinus. Next base: position 860,845 of record NW_021940780.1, read on the forward strand.
AGATTCTTAAAGCAGCCTCTCCCACTTGTGACAGCTCAGTCTCCTGCCATCTCTTACGTGTCCAGGGTAAATATTTGTATTTTAAACTGGAATTTGGAGGAAAAGAAGCCTGGCTGGCTTGAACCCTGGGGAATTAAGGGTGGCTTATTTAAGTCTTCAAAAAAGCCAAATGTTTCTGCAATAAGGGGGGGGAACAGACTCTTTTCCAACCCTCTAAGACCCAGGAGTGTTGGGTCTGAACCTCCTCCTCAGAGCTTTGTGCAGGGGCAGAGCCTGGAGCACACCCAGGGGTTTCACACATGATGCACACAGGCCTTTTCCTTAGGATTTTCCCTCAAAAACACTCTGTAGCCTATAAAGGGAGGGGGAAGAAGGTGGTGTGTCTTTGAGTAGCCTAGCAGGCACATTTATAATAATATAATAATATAGTGCAATATACATAATGTAAAATATATGGTATATATTATACTATATCTAATAGATCTGTTATATGTAAATAAAATATAATAAATATATAAAAATACATATAGATAAAACTGTAATAAAATTATAATAAGATCCATTATATATAATAGAATATAGCCTATAACGTAAAATCTACATAGCACATTATACATTTTATATAGATAGAACATATATTATATGTATAATAGATATGCCATATAATATATAATAAGATATTAGAAATATAATATATATTATACAATATGTAGTGTAATAAAATACGATAGTAAAATTATATAACAATTTAGTAATATAATATAATACAATATAACATAATGAAGTATAATATAAGGCTCTTTCTTGCCAATAATTCAGCATTCCCAATGTCCCCCAGGCCTGGATGCTCTCCCTGCTGAGCTGACAAACAGCTTGTTTTGTCAGAATGTCTTGGGCTGGTGAACATTTCTAGGTGTGAACGTTCCAGAACAGGCTCCTGCTTTGTCTCTGCCTGTGAGAATCTGATGGTGGAGCAACAATTTCTTTGGAATAATTGGGATAACAAGTTCATCTGTCAGATCCCAGCCAGGTTTATCTTTGACAGTGATTTTCAGTCTCTGCTGGCAGCAAATCACTTGAGCTCCTTGCCATGGTTCCTTTGAGCAATTTTGGAGGCAGAGGATCCTCTTGCCTTTAGTGCCTTTTGATGTTGTGGGTTTTTTTTCAGGCTGTTTCATCTTCTTGGGTGGGATAGAGGTGGAAAGTGTTGGGAACAGTTCCCTCCACGATGCCAACGTGCCTCTGGACCACGTGTGGGCACCTCCAGCTGTGCCCAGCTGGGGGAAGGTGTTGGTTTGTGTTCTTGGCTTCTCCCTGTATACCCATGTGTATTTTTAGGACACTTGCTTTTTGCAGTCGTACATGCAGTTTCCAACACACAGCAAAGTTATTCCCAACCATCTGATATCCCAGAATGTTTGAACAAGTGGTGACTCGTAGCATTTTTGCACAAGATCTTTTTTCTCTGTGGGTGCATTTCCTGGATCTGCTGTTCTTTACTGCTGTATTGCCAAACATGACAAACTCTCTTCCTAAAGATTTTCTTTTTCATGGGAAAATGACTGTATGGGGCTGAGTTTGTATGAGGACAAGTTACTCCAGGTGGTAGGGAAGGGGGGGATGTGCAGCACCCCCCCGTGTCTCCCGTGCCAGGGGTGATGCTCTGAGTGCTGCTGGGTTTGCTCTGGGGACTCTGTGTCTGCAAGGGATGACAGCTCCTCCCCAGCCCGAGCAGGGAAACCAGCTGAACCCCTGATGCCCAAAAAGGTGCAGTGGAACTGTTTAGAGGCAGAGTTTAGCCTTTAAACAGCGAGGTGTTTATTTGGGCAACGTTGGAGAGCAGCCAGCTTGTGCTGGACAAACTGCTCTGTGGCTCTCAGTGAAAAGACAGGATTATACACAATTTCTAAGAGACATTACAACATCTTCACATGCATATTCATACAGTTGCAACATCTAGTTATAACATTCACAATAGGCAGAGTCTGGGGTGGAGTTGTCTTTGTGGGGTGATGTTTGGTGGTCGTTCCTGTTTCTTCAGCCTCACAGGGTCATATTTTCACTCTTCTTCCTTGGCTGAACTCTTCAATTTTCTTGATTTTTGCTGACTCCATGGTGAATTTTGCAAGATTTTGGACTCAAGCCCCTATTTTGCCCTTTATCTCTTCATGTTCTTACCCTATCTTTATTTATGTAGGTGTGTGAGTGTTCTTTTGGTGTACGGTACCATCTGATCCCTAAGCCCTGGTTCCTGTCTCTAGCTAAGCAGTATATTCTTCTGAGCAAGAGGGTCCCTGGGACAGTATTCAGAGTTAACTCTTTAGCCCCTTGCTCCATTTCACCCTCCAGAAAAAGAGATGGAACCCAAATCCTCCCGTTTGGGGAGGAAGAGCACAAAGCCTGCCTGCTTCCAACCACTCTTTGTTTTATCAAAATCCTTTATTTCCAGAGCAGCCTGTGACTGTGGTGCTGGTCCTTTGCTGAGTTTCAGAGCCATTGTCTCAGAACACTCTGAAATTCATCCTTTTTTCCCAGTTCTCTTGGACAGCCACACTAGGGATTTTTTTTGAAGTCTGTTCTCTAGTTTATCTGTTTCCAGTAGGAGGAAGATGAATATTAGGGAGTGTTGGAAAGATGAGTTCATTCTTCCCAGTGAAATTATGTTTAAGTATAGAATCATAGAATGGTTTGGGTTCAGAAAGTCTTTAAAGCCCACCCAGTGCCACTCCCTGGGACACCTTCCACTAGACCAGGTTGCTCCAAGCCCCATCCAACCTGCCTTCAGTGAAATTCCTCTTTAATCTATTTGAGACTCCTGTTTCTGACCCCCTGTAATTTTTATATTCACAAGATATTTTCTGAACAGTCTGAGGGCTGGGCAGGTGCTGTTGAACTTGAGAGGACTCTTTAAGAATTTAATGAGCATGCAGAACATTTTTCCTAATGTTTAAGAAGGAAAATTTCACATAATCAAAGAATCCCAGACTGATTTGAGTTGGAAGGACCTTAAAGCCCATCCATGACCTTAATGCCACCCCCTACCATGGGCAGGGACACCTTCCACTACAAGAGGTCAGTCCAGCCTGGCCTTGGACACTTCTGGGGATCCAGGGGCAGCCACAGCTTCTCTGGGCAACCTGTGCCAGGGCCTCCCCAGCCAAGGAACTTCCTTAAGGGAATAAATCCTGTGCCACAACCTGCCCCCCTTCAGAATGTGCCCAGAATGTCAATGATCCAGGAGTGTCAATCCAAAGGCTGTTGATTTTCTACTTGTGTTGGATGAACACAAAGTCCTCATTAGCTCTCAGCTCCCACAGCTCCAGTGGTACAGATGAAAACCCAACAGGCCATTCCTGGAACTCCTGCAAATAAAACAAAGTTTTCAGTGTTGCTCAGTTGCCTCATGTTTCACGGGGTAAAGCTGCTTTTAAACAGCTTCATCCAAGCTCTTCCTCATGGCAAATTTTGTCCAGCTCAGACTATTTTTTTATTTAATTTCCAATCATCTGGTGACAGCCTGCACTAACCTTCTAGCAAGACTCTATTTAATATGCACCAGAATTATTGTATTTGATATATATCAATTTTAAATCTGTTCCAACACAACCTTGAATGCCTTTCTGGCAGTATATCACTTCATCAGTCCAGCTTAACTAGAGCTGCTTTTTCATTTTTTATTGCCCCCATAAAATCTAGGAATGGAACACTTCGATTTTTCTAGCAGTAATTTTTATTACTTTTACCCTTTTTTTTTTAAGTACTTGTCAGTGAGATACAGTACTTTGTACAGAGTATATTTTTCAGCTACGCATTATATTTTTATTTCAATTTATTTTAGACAGAATGTATAGCATACATCTAAATAATACCTATGGTAGTTCAAATGAGTGTATTATGAATGCAATTAGAGGGGATATAAACTGGGCTCCCCCACCAGGATTGGTGCATTTCAGTTTCTGCTTCCAGTCCCAGATACTTTCAAGTAAGGCTTGAAAGGATAACTCATGTTGCAGTTTTAATGTTGCACATAAAATCCTATTGCAACACAGGAGGGGAAAATGAATTTAGTGCAATTTTTATGTTTTTACTTTAATTTTTAGGTATTTCTAGATTTTTCCCCGGAGTGTGGTATTGCACTGAGGTTTATTTTCTCCCTGAAGAACACAGAAATTGCTCTGATGGCTCAGAGCAGGGATCTGCCCAGGCACAGACCCTGGGTGGGAATGGGAAGGCCTGTGATAGAACATGGCCTTGAGCTGAAGGAGGGCAGTTAGGTGGGATACTGGGAAGGAATTCTTCCCTGTGAGGGTGGAGAGGGGTTGGGATGGAATTCCCAGAGAAGCTGTGGCTACCCCATCCCTGGAAGTGTCCCAGGCCAGGTTGGAGCAACCTGGGCTAGTGGAAAGTGCCACTATGGGCACTGGAGGTGGAACTGGATGGACTTTAAGGTCCCTTCCAACTCCAACCAGTCTGGGATACAATGAAAAATCTCCCAACTGGAAAAATCTGTTTTAATCACCATTCATTCAACATTACTCTGAGCTCTGAAATCATCAAGTTTCCCTCCTTTTGTCTGCAATGGTGCAGCCTCATCAGGAATATTGTGGCAGTTTTGGTCCCAGCAATATAAGAAAGATGCTGAGCTCTTAGAGAGTGTCCAAAAGAGGGCACGAAGATGGTGCAGGGCCTTGATTTGGAGCCGTGTGAGGACACTGAGGGCACTTGGTGTGTTCAGCTGGAGCAGAGGAGACTGAGGGGAGACCTCAGTGCAGTTCCAACTGCCTGGGCAGGGGCAGAGGAGGGGCAGGGACTGAGCTCTGCTCTGGGGGGACCAGGGACAGCAGCCAGGGAATGGCTGGAGCTGTGTCAGGGCAGGCTCAGGTTGGATCTCAGGCAAAGGTTCTTCCCCCAGAGGCTGGTTGGGCACTGCCCAGGCTCCCCAGGGCAGTGGGCACAGCCCCAAGGCTGCCAGAGCTCCAGGAGGGTTGGGATGATCCTCTGGGGCTGGGTTTGTGCAGGGCTGAGGGTTGGACTGATGGTCCTTGGGGGTCCCTCCCAGCTCAGCACGTTCTGTGGTTCTGTGATTCTTCCCTCACTGTTCCAGACATCTCGTGGGCAAATCGTTTTACCCTTCAGAGCCTTGGTTGTTTCTTTTGTAAAATTCAGTTAAATCACTCAGATTGTCTGCCTGTAAAAAGGTTTTGTGAACTATGCATGAGAAAGTCCTATTATATTTGAGATTCAGTTACACTCTTAGCACAATTCAGATGCATTTCTGTGCTTGTGTGTTTTGTGAAGTTCTGATGATGTCAGGGTATGTTCCACAGCCAACTGGAACTTTTTTTCATTGGTGAAAGTTCTTATTTCCCAAAAGTGTAGGAGAGAGGAGCACAAAGGAAAAAAAAAATGGTCTTTACTTGGTTGAAATTACATATGTCACAGTTAATGTTCATTTTAGAACATGCTTTTGTGCTGTTTCCATTAATAACACTAAGCAAGAACCTATGTAACAGGAGTTTAATGTTCCTGTAAGAAAATAAAATGGGCCCAGGCATGTCCAAGCACTGTTCCTTGACTATATAGCAAGGGGCCTCTTGTTATCTCATTCTGCTTAATTAATATGAATAATACATTTTAAATAATACCCACAATAATGGAACGTGAGGGGAGAACAGGAACACTTTTCTAATTAGGGCTTCTGAATGACATTGGGAAAGGGCTCTGGGTTAAATCACCTTCCCCTGCTATGGGTTGAATTAGCACAGATTTAATGCCACTGATAATTTTATGCAATGGTGAGATCAGGAGTTTAATGCAGCTGGCAGGGAGACAGGGATTTTCTTTCTCTGACAGCACTGAATAAACCCCTGTAATCCCTTTCCTTCAGCTCACACCCCTCCAACTCTCCAGCCTAATGAGAGGCCAAAGAAACCAGGAGTCTGCTGAGCACCTGTAGCTCGAGCACAGGCAGAATGAGATGCCACTGTAGCATATTTTGTGGTCCAATTAACTACAAAGACTAAAAATGGCAGCATTGGAGGACTAAGTTTGCATTTCCACCACCTGGCTGCTGCAGAGGGCTCCAGCAAGGTACAGGGTGTAGGTCAATTTATTGCTCAAACAACCTGCTGCAGCAAAATTAAAGGTAAAACAAGAGAATCTGGATTGGTTGGCATTTGGGCATTTTGCTTTAATTCTCTTGGGGTCACTCCATGCCAGCTGGAGCACAGCCTGTGAACTCCAACAGGGATGCTGCTTAATTTTCAGGGGAATGGGACAGGGTGTGTTAAAGCTGTGTGGGAAGGGAAGTCATTCCCAGTGCAAGTCCCCAGGTTTTAGTGGTTGCACAAAACCCAGGGGCTGGGCAGTATCATTTTGGAGTACAGCTTTACTGGCAGGCTGTTTGTCAGCTCTTTATGTGCCCATAAAGGCAGGGAGAGCCCAGAGTACCAAATATCTCTATCAGTCAGGAGGGGGTGATGCCAGGGGAGGTGGCACTGCTGGGTCACATCCCCCAGTTTAACACCATCAGAGGAGAATCTCTGCTAAAGTCTAAACTGGGCTTTGAGCCTAACAGGTGTTGGACTAGATTTTAAGTCAAGGGATGACACACAAGGACTCACAACCTGCTGGTGTTCAGTGTTTTAATTTTGGCCACAGGCTTTGTCTTAAACCAGAGTGTGCCCAGTTCTTCCAGTGTTCCCAGTCCAAAGGAACCCAGTGTTGTCTTCACTTTGAGAAGCTGGGCATGAACATGTAACCACCTTTCCACTCAGTTTTTCCTGAAATGGTGAGAAACTGGCAGGTAGGACCACACTGCTGTTTGTGTTTGGACAGACAGGTCCCTGTTTGTCCATCAAGAGCCTTGTGTTTCTACTGTTGTAAAAGGACAACTGTGTGTTCCCATCCTCAAGCCAAGCAGGGTCCAGACTTGGCTTTGATTTTAGACCCCTTTGAGGAAGATTTGCTCTGAAGGTCCAGTCCCAGCTGAGTTATTAAACTAATGAAAAATCACCCATAAGTTCCATTTTTACACAATTCTCCAATATTTTCCCCAAACTATTGTAATTTGAGTTCCTTTTCTGACCTTAAATCCTTGTCCTCAGAAGATTCTCCTGACAGGAGGTTTCCCAGCTCGCTTCTGCTTTGTGAAAATGCATTACTTTTTATCTGGAAAGTTTAATAGAGATTTAATCTCATCCATGTCTTCTCACAGCCTGAACAGTGAGGTTTTTTCCTGCAAATTTAGCACTCAAATAACACCAAAACATTATATTATGAGCTATAGGTCAGGTTTATCCCCTCAGAGTAGTGTGTGGCCTTTTTAGACTCTACAGAAAATTTTACACCTTTAACATCTGTGATGGGCTTTCCATATTATCTTACCTTGATCATATAGAAAAGTTCAGTGCTACTGTCTTGATCTCAATTAAGGTGATTTATAGGCTCCTCATAAATTTTAACCTAATGATAACAGTGACCAAACCTAGAGAGAGGCACGTGAGAAATGGTTTGGGTTTATTGAAGTTAATTCTAGAACTGGTTTCTGTTAATAAACAGTGAGTTTGCATCAGAGTGATTGTGGGGAGTGGATTTTGGGTGAGGATGGCTGGGAAAGGTTTGCCTGGAGATGGGGTTGAACAGTTTATTTCCTGTTTGTTCTGTGGAGGAGCTGCTGTGGTGCTTGTCAGGAATAAACTGCTGCTGCTGGAAGTTCCTCAAAATACAACGTGCAGCAGAATTAACACTTTTAAAGCACAGTAAGGCCCTGAGATCAGAGCACCAAAATCCCAATTTTAGATAGTGAAAGCTCAGCTTGCTGGTGATAATCTGTGAAATAATGGTTAAACCTCAGCAGATTGATTCCAGTTCTTTTAATCAGAGTAAAAAGCAGGTGGAGGAAGGGGAGCTCTCCAAAACTCAGAGGCAAGTTGTGAATGCATTCCTTTGTGAAGAGGGCTGGATAGAGACTTCAGGTAGGCACAGTAGAGCTTCATCCCCCCAAGTTTAAATAAAACACTGTCTTTTAATAAAGCATTCAAGAATAAAGGCCTTTGGGGAGGTGCCTGGAAGCTGCTCTGAGCTCCCAGCTCAGAAGACACGCTTTGATTAATACATCAGACTTCAGAGGTTGCTCATCTCTTGTTTAGCCTGACTCTTAAGTATCAAAAGAGCCTGTTCATACAAGGATTTGTTTATTTACAAGGATTACACTTGTTAACTGACAGTTTCAAAAGAATTACACAGGCCTCCAGCATTGATAGACTGGCACTGAAGAGGGTATTAAATGCTGACCTTGGATTCAGCCAAAGGCTCCATCCATGGGGCTGGAGATGGGTTGGAAGTGGGAATATGCCAGAGTTGATGATTATTATACAGTCAGGTGGATGACTGAAATAAATTCTCCACTGAAAAGGAGTATAGATGTGTCTTATGGGATGATTTTAGGCTGCTGAGGTGCCAGGGGGATTCCCAGGGCTGCTCCCAGCAGAGCAGCAGGAGGAAGGCTCTGGTGCACAGACCTGCTCTGGACTTTGTATTCAGCACCTGAGAGCATCCCTGCACCTAAAAAGAGCTGGAATGAGGGACCACTTCAGCAGGAAGGATCTTTAATGCCCCATCTCTGGAAGTGTTTAAGGTTGGACGGGGCTTGGAGCAACCTGGGCTGGTGGAAGGTGTCCCTGGATGGGCTTTGAGGTCCCTCCCAACCCAAACCAGTCTGGGATTCCATGATTCTGTGTTTTTATGATTTAAAAGAGCCCTGGCAGCAAAAAAAAAAAATCCATGTGAGAGGAAGAAAAACAGAGTCTTCAGCAATGTGAGCAAGGTCAGAGCAGAACAAACCAAACCAGCACCATGAGCAGGAAAACTGGGAGGGGAACACGGAGCCAGGGGCTGCTGGGGGGAATAAAGGCATTATTGGGAGCATCTGGCCTTGACAGACCAGCACAGGTCATGGAAAAGCAGCTAAAAGGGAAAACAAATTGTTTATTATAAAAAAAAAAAACAGTTAAAAATGTGCTGGTTACTCTGGTTCTGGCCAGTATTTGGGGTTTCTTTTTTGATGGGACAGTTTTACAGGGAAAGATTTTTGATGCTGAAGTACCTCAGAATATTTTAATCTTTTTTTAACCTCCAAGTTACAGAAATATGTTTCAAACATATTTTAATATGACAGGATTTATCAGTCTAAAGAAACTGAAACATTTCCACTTTGTGTTTTTTTTTTTTTATTTTTTGCTGTGATTTGCACAACTTCAATTTTTTGCCCAGCTTTTTTTATTTTTTTTTTTTTTCCTTTTCAACTTCCAACATTTTGTCCTGCTTAGGAGGAAAATACACTTTGACGTGCCCAAATGAAAACCATGTTTGACTATTACTCCCAAGTATCTCCGTGTGGTACCTTCCTCCTGCAAATCAGCTGCAGAAAAGGTCACATTGCAAATGTTGTGTGTGATGAAACAATATGTGAAGGAGAATTCCTCAGGGGAGCCCCTGACATTAATGGGACATGGAAAATGCTGCATTAATATGCTGAAATTGGGGGTGATGTCTCTTATTTGGGTGGTTTTTTTAAGGTATTAAAGGGCAGCAAAGTACCCCTTAAAGCAACTTCTTCAATAAGTGTGTTTTTAGCCTATTAAAAAAAAAAAGAGGAGAGAGGAGAGGAAATATGGGCTGAGGATTAATAGGAAATTTTAGGGATTGTTCACAACTTTCATTAAAAACAAGTAAGAGGCATTTGCAAATCAGTACAATCATAATTCCATCCATTTGTCTCTTCAGACAGGCCCTGCCTGCACAATATCTCTACGAAATTCCAGGCTGTATTTTCAATTCTTACCATTATTTCCATGGATGAGGAGTTTCCTCACCCTACACTGCCCTGGATTTTTCAAGACAAAGCCTTAACAACACATTTTTTTTCCTATTACTGTGGTTTTTTCTATTTCTATCTCTTTTTCTATCTATATTTTTCTATTTCTATATTTTTCTATTTCTATCTTTTTTCTATTTCTATCTTTTTTCTATTTCTATATTTTTCTATTTCTATCTTTTTCTATTTCTATCTTTTTTCTATTTCTATTTTTTTCTATTTCTATATTTTTCTATTTCTATATTTTTTCTATTTCTATAATTTTTTTCTATTTCTATAATTTATTTTTCTTTCTATTTCTCTAATTTTTTTTCTATTTAAATTGCTCTCCTGGTTTCCACTGCAACCACCAGCTGGGCTGAGTGAGCTCTGGAACAATCCTGAGGGGGACTGGGATGTTCAATCCTGCATTTTAAGAGCTATTAAGATGTTAAAAAATTAATAATGGACTCTCTTCCCACTGGTAATACCTTGAACTTTGTCTCCTGTCTGTCAATCTTGGGAGTATTGTCTGTCAAATAGTTGTAAGGAATTAATTACAAAGTCAAGGCCATTTTATCTGGGAAGGACTTTTCCTGGCACATATGGAAAGAAATGCCATAATAATAATAATAATAATAATAATAATAATAATAATAATAATAATAATAATAAATGTCTCTTTCCAAAATGATGCTGTGGCTGAGCAAAGCAGAAAAGAGCAAATAATGGTTAAATAGTTGCTTTCTAGATAAAGAAAAGCTTAGGATTTCTTAGAGGACAAAAGAAAGGGAATGCTGCCTAAAAAAAACCATGCAGTTTGACAGTAGGAATCAAGACAATCTGGATTTTTTTCTATTTTTAAAGAGGGTTTTTTTAATCATTGTATTTAAATTTTCCCTGGGACAGATGCCTCTGAATAAAAAATAATATTTTCTTCCTTCTGAAATTCATAAATGAAATGTTTTAGCAATTTTAAAACCCTTATTTTTATTTTATTTTATTTTGGCTGACCACACTTGCCCGAATTTCTCATTTGACAAGTCTGAGAGATTTCAGACTTGGTGAAATGGAGTTTTGGGCTTCTTTTTTTTTAAAAAAAAAAAAAGATAAATCTCAAATCTGATAAGGGAGCTAATGGTGCTGGGTGCCAACAAGCAAACTTTATTCCTCTTTTGTGGGTTTTAGGTGCCTGTGATGATACAGATAAAGATGAACCATTTATTGTTTTAGACATATGATGCTCTGTCCCCTAAGTTTGTACAGCAGAAACTGTTGTGGCCTTATCTGTACGAGGAAAGCTGCACTAAACTTGATCTCAACTGTAATTATTTTTCTGAAGCACCCTCCTAAATTCTCACTGAACTCCTCTGGCTTTGCCATTCTCGCCACGTATTTCAGCCCAGCCAAGATCTTCCTGTCCAGCCTGGGGCTGATACCAGGGGTTTATCATCCCTGCAGTGCTGCTGCTGCAGGAAAATCTCATTAGGGATTTCCCAAAGAGCTGGAGCAGGAGGATTTCCAGGCGGTGGAGTCACATTTGGAGCTGCCCTGCGACATCTGACCTTCCCAATAGGCTGGGCAGGACTTGGGTATTGTGATTTAATGGGCTTGGGGGGCTGGGGAAAGGAGGTATTTAAACAGGGATCCCATTTATTGCACCAAGGGTGAACTGGCAAATTTATAACGGAGGATTGGTGCCCCTTCCCCCTCCTCCCCTCGTGGAAAGGTGTGGGATAAAAAGGGAACACTGAAATAAATCCTGCTGCCCAAATGGAAACCAGGACCTGAGCTTGGAACCAAAAACCCCAATGAGATCAAGGGGCACTTATAATAAAAATTTAGGGGTGAGGGATCAACCCTCAGCATATCAAATCCTTGTCCCTTCTCCCTGCCCAGAGAAATTATATTTTGAACCAATCCAGGCTTAATATTTATTTATCCTCAGTCTTTCAGTAATGTTTTCAGAGCTGGTATCTTATTCAAATTGTCAATGTTAATTAAGCACATAGTTGTGATTATCTCTTGCAAGAGAAATGCATCACAGGGCATGAGAAATACAAGTTATGAGAAATAATAACATCACAAGTCATGAGAAATACAAGTTATGAGAAATAATTACATCACAGGGCATGAAAAATACAAGTCATGAGAAATAAATACATCACAAGGCATGAGAAATACGAGTTATGAGAAATAATTACATCACCAGCCAAGAGAAATGCATCACAAGTCAAAATGCCTTGTAGAAAAACAAAAAAAAACCCCAAAACAACCAACCAAACCCTCCTGTTTAATATCTAGAATTCTGGGTTCATTTTTATTCACTTCAGTGGGCTTTTCTTTTGGGATTTTTTATTGTGTGTGGGCATTTTGTTCTTTAGAGCACACGTGTGTGTGCAAATTATCAAATAAATGACTAATATTGCAATTAGCAAAGGCAAACTGGGGCAGCTGTGAAGTGCCCTGAGCACTTGGATTGTAGAGGGGATGATCCCCACAGAGCTGATGTTAGTCTGTGTGAAATCCACTTTATCTGGGTGATTTTTAGGGGCAGGATGGGGATTAGAAAACTCTCCTGCTTCCCGTGGCTCCAGTGAGGGTTGTTGCATCTCTGAAGTAGCCAAGAGTACCACAAACATTCCCTGCAATCCCTCTACACCAAGGAGTACCCAGTACAGTTTAAATCCACTTTATCCGGGTGCTTTTTAGGTGCAGAATGTGAATAAATGGGAATAAAATGAAAATGGAGTGTTCTAGAAGTCTAGGAAGTTCTAGGAGAAATAGTGACAAACCACTAAAACCAGTATTGCTTTCCCACATTTCCCATTCTGAATTTTCCTTCAAAACAAGGGATTTTGTTTGCAAAGAAAAAAAGGGAAGAATATATTTTTTAATTCCTTATTTTTTAAAAGCTTGGCCTTTAACTCATATTTCTGCTCCTTTTGTTGTCTGTGTTTCTCTCCTCCTGTGCTGCATCCAGTGCCTGGTGCAGTTTTGGGTTCCAGTTCCTCACCAAACCCTTTCTATTTCCTCAAAATATAATCGGGGTGGGTACAGAGTGTAATTGAGTTTCCAGGGAGTTAAGCACGAGCACACAGAGGGCAGGGCTGCCAAATCCCCCATTTGGACCCTCCCCAGCATTTTGGGGTCAGTCTGCCCATGATTTCCCCAAATTCCTCAAAGGTGAGGCTGCAGGAGCAGCTCCCCTGCTGGGGACTGGGTGTATTAAATTATCAAGGAGTCATATGTGTGCGTACTTTAATTTCTAGCTTTGCTTAAATTACGTGGAGTCCTTCAAAAGGGAAAAAAAAAAAAAATCAATTTGCCTTTGGCAGCTGTCTCCACGATGCTGCCAATCACCAGAGGATCTTGGCTATTTTTAAGTCTCCTGAAATCAGTCTGCATTAAGGCAATAGCTGTGCTTGGATTTAAGCCCAGGACTCTATCAATATAAAATGATTTGTTGTAAGTTTAAAGATGCTTCATCCCTATTCTCTCTCTTTTCATTTACATTTTAAGCTTTCATCACACCGTGGATCAACAATACTAATAGAGCCCTTTTTTCCTCTCTCCTGCTTCACACTTTTTCTGCAAAGAACACCTGAGACTGTGTGTTCTTCCCCTCAGCCTGACACGAGGGGGGTTTCCCCTCTGTTCAAACCAGAAGGATCCCTTTGTTCCCTAAAAGATCCCCCTGTGGGTCTTTCCAGCCCTTGTGCCACCGGAATGTTTTCCAGTCAAGTTCTCAGGGATGTGAAATGTGGGATTAAGAGAGTGGTGGGAAGCAAAAAGGAGATGATCCTTCATGCAGCAGGAATGGAAATAACCAGTAAAGAAGAGATTTTGTTTTCCCCAGTCTGAGATTGAGGTTTGCAAAGTGCAAAGTGCTTCAGACCAACAATCCTTGGGCCTTTCCACAGGGGCCCAGAGTGACAGGACAGGGGGGAATGGCCCTAAGGGTTGGATGGGATAGTGGGAAGAAATCCTTCCCTGGGAGGGTGGGGAGGGGCTGGGATGGAATTCCCAGAGAAGCTGGGGCTGCCCCTGGATCCCTGGAAGTGCCCAAGGCCAGGTTGGAGTAACCTGGGATAGCGGAAAGTGTCCCTGCCCATGGCAGGGGTGGCACTGGATGAGCTTTAAGGTCCCTTCCAACCCAAACCATTCCATGATTTTATGATTCTATCTGTGATATTGGACCAACTGGGATCATTTGCTTCCAGCAGAACCTGTTGATGAGGCAGGAGATGATCTCCAAGGCCCCTTCCCACCCAACCCATCCCATGTTCTTGCCCATCTCTGGCAGCTCCAGCTCCATCCCACCAGCAGCACTGGGGGTCTCAGACCCTCCTCAGCCCAGCCCAGAGGCAGCTGAAAGACTTGGGTTTAACCTGTCACTGTAATGGATTTAAATGCCAGGGAGTGGGGGGAGATGGGATTTTGGGAAGGGATTCTTCCCAGGGAGGGTGGGGAGGGGCTGGGATGGAATTCCCAGGGAAGCTGTGGCTGCCCCATCCCTGGAAGTGTCCAAGGCTGGGTTGGAGCAACCTGGGCTAGTGGAAGGTGTCCCTGCCCATGGCAGGGGGTGGAACTGGATGAGCTTTAAAGCCCCTTCCAACCCAACCCATTCCATGATTCCACTGACAGACCAACTCTGGATGCTCTGGGGACACTCACCTGTTCCCTGCAGTTGGGATGACATTTCTAGTTCCGTGTTCCCCAGAATCTGGGAGGGGAATGCTCACAAGGGGAATAATTGTGGATTTTTCCAATAATTAAGTTTCTCATGCCTGATTTTGCCATTCCCCTCTGTCCTTTCAGACTTGCCCACAGTCACTGTGTCCACCCATTTGCTGAGGGAGATTTCCCCAATGGAAAACCCACAGAGATTTAGCCCAAGGAAAACTGTGGAGAACTGCAGCCAACTAAGTGCTTAAATCACTTTGTGATTGAGTAGAATAGTGTTAGATCTAAGCTTACTTTAATAATAAATTAAAAAAAAATCAAGATAATAATTATTGTTCAGATTCTCATTAGTAGAAGCCTAATTTCACTGCATGTTTTTCCCAGGTTTCCTGGGATTTCTATGGCACCCCCCATCTTACAGAAGCCATTTGTATCCTTGGCCTTTATTTTGGCCTTTTTCTGAAATTTTTCAAGACACATGATCATAAAATAAATAAAATTTAAAAAAAAATTGAAAATAAACTTCTTACTTAATCTGTAAGGAAAAGATTGGACTTTTTTTTACAGCTTTGCTGTAAATATTGGTTAAAAATAGCTTAACAGGAGCAACTCTTGCTGTGTTGTAGCTAAATGTGATTTCTGACACGTATATGTAATTAAAGCAGAACTGTTTGATGTTTTCTGTGGCTGAGGGAGTGTCTGTAAAAACAAATATCAGTTCTCTTGCCTGTCCTGTCTCAACATCTGCACTAAATATTAAATATCACACAAGCCAAGATGGTCTGTTGTTGATCAGCTCTTTTGTGCCTTCAGGGCACTTTGCAGTAGCATTAATGCCTCTGGAAAAGGAAAAAAGAATAAGAAAAGTTCACTCTCCTCCCTTATTTAATTCTTTAAAGTTCCCTAATTTGTATAATTTCTGTCCTTTTTGGCACGAAACCCTCTCCAGGCTGCAGCAGCATTTTCACTCGTGCCTTGGCATTTGGAGCTCTTCAGTTTATCAGCAGTGCAAGGAAAACCTTCCTGGAGACTTTCCATCAGAGCCATTTGGTGATGAAGGAGGGGAACATCTTTTCTGAGGCCTTAAAACAGGAGCCAGAATTTCCAAGTGAACTCCCAGTGCCCTTATTAACAGAGAAGTAATTTTTTTTAGCATCACCCTGACCTGGGGAAGGTGAATGTTGGGAATGGGGAGACTGATGTGATTTAGGGGAGGTTGTTTTGTTTTGATTCTTGATGCCAAGTGCCTTCACCCAGGGCTGTAATCCCTGCTCCTGCCACTCTGCAGAGCTGGGGGAAGGTAGTTTAGACATGTTGACTTCCACCAGGATGGTTAACTCTGGTCTAACTTCTGCAAAATCTAAGGTAGGGAGGAAAAAAATGGCATTTTTTCCAGGCTCCCTGAGAGTGCCCACTGTGTAAACTGTGCTCCTCTGTTCCAGTCTTATCTGACTTGTAAAAAATAGCCTTGAATTAACAAGATGCAAATAGAAGGGGGAGGAAAACCAGGTAGAGACCAATCATTGTCATAAAAATTGCCAGAAAGAATCAGCGTGTTCGTAAAAGTGTCCAACGCTGATGTTGTGCTGCAGAACTCATAAAAGGGGTTTAAACAGAATATAACCTTGAAATGAAATAAATACACCCTTGGAGGAGGAAGAAATAGTGCCTTGGGCCTCGTGCCAGACAAATGAGTGTCGGGTTCTAATTGCTCAGAGTGTCTTTAAGAGCCAAATGTCCAAATCCAGCTGTTCCTGCAGGCCCAGGATGTTCCCCCTGCCAGCCAGAGCCTGGGCTGCCATTTATCAACTTATTCCCTAACAATATGGATTATTGAGTGTGGGGGCTGCCCTTTAGAGCCAAGGAACTCGGCTGCATTAAAAAAGGCTTTTTGGGGCCAAGGACTTTTTCCCCTTGTCTTGCTCCCAAGGTTGGTGGGATAAAGTTTAATGTGGAATCAAACACTTCTGACAGGGGACTGTTGCTTTCTTAGAGAGGCTCCAGGTCTCTCTGGGAACGGGAATCAGAGATTTGTGTTGACATCCCAATGCCATCGTGTCACCTGCTCAAAAAAGAAACTATTTCCTGCAAGGAAATGCAAATTTTAATGATCACCTCCATACTTAGTTTTGCTATAAATGTAGAACACATTAGTGTAATTCCCATGGATTTGAAGTATATTAACAAAGCATAAAATAGAAACTTTTTCCTGCCCCCAGTGTGCTTAGAGCTGTTGTTTTATTTTTTTTCCAACCATGGGAAATTAAAACAAAGGGCAGAATGAGGATTAAAGCAGAGTGACTGACTTTGATTTTCAAGTGCTATTGGAGCAGAATTGCCTTTGGGTGGGCTGATATTTTTTGTGGTTCAGCTGAATTTGAGATTGGGAAATTACCTGGGAAGGCAAGTTAAGGAAAGTTGGATTGAGACAGTGTGACTGAAAATACCTGGAAAGCAGCACTGAACTTGCTGTATTGATTTTAGGATCATTTGAATTTCATCTCTGTAATGAGATAGATGATGTGAATGGGAAGGACAGGAAAAAAGGGATCTAGAAGATGAAAATATTTAAATGCAGAGCAATAACTTCTTAAGGAGCAATTGAATCTTAATATCTGGCACTGCTTTTGTTTGCAAGCTGAAGTCTGGGCCTCACCTAAGAGCAAATCTCACTGAAATTAAAATCCTTGTAACCCATTTCTGCTCCTGTTCAGCTTCACCAGCGCTGAGCAGGAAGATTTTAAATTCCCCAGGACAGTGAGGAACTCAGATTAAATAGAATGCACAAGGAAGATTAAATAAAATAAGTTTGCAGATTTGTAAGGCACTGATTATTCTGTTGTGGCCTTGGAGATGAGTTACACAAATCACAGACTGCAGGACACGGGAAACCTTTGAATTAACACTTTTCTGAGGGCAGGAATTCCACTCACAGGAGCTGTGTCTGGACATATTTTGCTGACTGTTCCACTTATTTTCCTGATGCTTCCACATTTCCTTGCTGAAGCTGTGCTTTTTCAGATGAGATTATCCCTTTTCCTGATAAGGAAGTGTCCCTGCACCCAGAGCCCCTCCCAGCCCCTGTTTAAACTGTTAATTTACCCTGTTTTATCAGGGTAATGCACCAGCCAATTGACACATGTCCCCTTCCATCAATCCCGGGCTCTGATGGCCTAAAAGAATTACTGGGGAGATGAAGATTTGATGGATTGCCAGTTAAGCTGAAAGCTCATCTGTCTGCTTGTGTAATTTTGGACTTGCCCAACTCCAGAGCTGAGCTGGGAGAGGCACCTGAGGCTGGAGAGACTCTGGGACCTGCAGGGCTGGACCCTCCCTGGGGCTCTGCCACAATTAGTGCTGGGTCAAACATATTCCCCTTATTACACCAGCACTTCTTGTCTCACTGTGCTGCAACATGACCATTGCTTCATCAATTAAAGGCTGTCCCATGCTTTTATGGGAGTTCCCAGCACTTTCCACCTGCTCTGGATTCCAGCCCTGGGCTCCAGGTGACATAAACATTTAAGAGCAGTGCTAAAGGACAGTGCAAAGGGGAAGTGCTTTGGAAAATTGAAGTGGGAAGGTCAGGGAGGAGATCAAAGGATTGGAGCCCTTGGTTTAAAATATTCTTTCGGATTTTAAAAATATAATTATAATTTTTTTATGGTGTTACTTCCTGCCAGGGTCAGAGCAGCCCAAATGCTGTTTATTTTAATTAAACACCCTCCTGCACTGGGCAGCTCAGGCTTTGAGGAACTTCCACTCAGCTTTTCCTCTCTCAGCATTGGATATAAAATCCCCCAGTGTGTCTTGATAGACTTTGTGTCTCTATTTATGTTTCCAGTGGCAATGGGAGACATTTTTCCCTCTGAGGTCCCCAAGAGGTTGCAGATCCTGTGCTGTTGTTTCCAGATCCAGTGGTTATCAGAGGGGGTCTCTGCCACTCCCTGGTACCTGGGCATGCTGAGGCTTTCAGAGAGCAAAGCCAGGAACACCAGAAATCACTCACTGCTGGGAAAATATCTGGAATTTGGAAAACTCCAACTTTTCAAGCCTTCGAAAATTTCAGTCTCTGCTTTCATTGCCTTTGGAAGCTTTTTTTTTTTTTTGTTAATTTTTTTTTGTTAATTTTTTATCGTTAAATTAATTTTTTTTTTTTAGTTATTTTTTCTCTCTTCAATAAATTATTCCCTAAAGCACAGTCCTAGAGGCAGAAAAATGTTCATCAATTCAGGTTCACTGAAGAGCTTCAAACAAAACTGAAAGACAGTGGACAGTCAGGGTTGGACTCCAGGATTTTGGAGGTCTTTTCCAACCTAAATGATTCCATGATTCTGTGATTCCATGTACTTACTGGCTTTTGGTGCTTGGGATATACAAGCACCATTTTTTAAAACAGGGAATAAAATGAAAATGGAGTGTTCTGGAAGTCTAGGAAAGTTCTAGGAGAAATAGTGACAAATCACTAAAACCAGTATTGCTTTCCCACATTTCCCATTCTGAATTTTCCTTCAAAACAAGGGATTTGGTTAGCAAAGAAAAATGGGCAGAATATTTTTTTTTTTAATTCCTGATTTTTCAAAGCTTGGTCTTTAACTCATGTTTCTGCTCCTTCTGTTGTCTGTATTTCTCTGCTCCTGTGCTGCATCCAGTGCCTGGTGCAGTTTTGGGTTCCAGTTCCTCACCAAACCCTTTCTATTTCCTCAAAATATAATCGATATTTCAAAGAAATCTATTCAAATAACAAGCCCAAGTGTATCAAAAAGCAATTATCGAGTCTGTAAAGACCTGGGAAGTGACAGACAGCCTTAAAAATGTTCACAGCTTTTAGAGTTTGGAATTCACCTGTTGGGGATTATCAGATCTCATCCGTGGAAAACAAAACAAAGCTCAATTGATGGTGATTAATAACAGGCTAAATTTACAGTATAAACCTCTACTGTAGCACTTGAGTGGAGGATTTGATTTGAGTCCATTTCTGAGGGATATTGGTAGTTAAATAATAGGAAAGATCCTTTTTAAGAGCTAATTACAGGGCACTGAAGGGCTCCCAGTGCAGCACTGGTTCCCTCCGTGCTCCCATTCTGCCACTCCACAACTGTCACCCCTCATTAGCATTTAAATCAGAAGTATTTGGGCTTAAATAAGCTTTATTTCTGATTAATGTAATGCCGTGATTTTGTGTCCTTTTTAGGGTCTTTGGCTTAAAGCAGGAGAGCTTATGATAAATACTGGAGATGTGGGAGAAGTTGATTAAATTAGTCGTGGAAACGGACGGGAGGGAACAGGAGGAAAAGTGCACAGATGAGCAAATTCGGGGGTTTTCAGCTCTGTTCTCAGAATTTGTTAATGGATGCAGTCTGCTGTTGGAAAAAATAGAAATATTAAAAGACTTTTTTAACTGAGGATTAGCAGGGAGGGGAAAAAAAAAGTAAAAGAGAGTTTTTTTGCCTGCTGGAAGAAGTGAGTGAGTAACCTCCCAGGGCTTCTGATATCATCAACTTTGGATGTTAATTAGGGGGGAAAAAGTGTAGGCGAAAAAATGAAAGTCAAAAATCCCCCCTATGTCCCCCCAAAGAATAAAAAGTGAAATTTAACCCCCCCCAAACCCAAAAGCCTTTAAGACCCTTTCCTCATAAGATTGCTTAAAACTGCAGTGGGTGAGATGAGAGAATGATTTAGAACTGCATCAACTGCTGTGCTTTAAATCCCTCAACTTTGCTCCAAATGGCTTTTGGAGGTTCAAGATGAATTTGGTTGCCCATCTGCTGTGAAATCCCCTTGTTTCCTGAGAGTGCTGAGAGCAGAAAACACAAATACCTGTTTATAGCCAACCCCCTCCGAAAAATTGCAAGTTTTTTTTGCAAAATGTCTGATCTGTGGCCACATTTCAGGAGTGGAAAATGACTTTGATGGAGGTCAAGAGGCAAAGCTCTCCACCCTAAGAAGGAATTTGAACTCAGAAACTCCACTAAAAACGAATGTGTCACCTGGAGGAATAGGAAATTATTATCCAAACAGATTTACAATAAGCAAGTGCCCAGCAATTAAATATTATTGTTGTGCATTATTTCCACTTATTGGCTTTAAATAGCGAAGGGAGGTTTTGGGGAAAGAGGGCAGATGTTGTATCATCATCTCAATCGTTTGGATCTCAGATGCTGTGGGACAAATTCCAGGCTGTTCTGTCAATAGGACATGGAGGGGCTGGAGCAGGGCCAGAGAAGGGCAACAAGGCTGGGGAAGGGACTGGAGCACAAGTGCTGTGAGGAGAGGCTGAGGGAGCTGGGGGGGCTCAGCCTGGAGAAGAGGAGGCTCAGGGGAGACCTCCTCACTCTCTGCAACTCCCTGCCAGGAGGGGGGAGCCAGGGGGGGTTGGTCTCTTTTCCCAGGCAACCATCAGCAAGACAAGAGGGCTGGGTCTGCAGCTGTGCCAGGGGAGGGTTAGGTTGGAGATCAGGAAGAATTTCTTTGCAGAGAGGGTGCTCAGCCATTGGAATGGGCTGCCCAGGGAAGGGGGGGATTCTCCATCCCTGGAGGTTTTTAAGCAGAGACTGGATGTGGCATCAGTGCCATGGGCTGGGAACCACGGCGGGGTTGGATCAAGGGTTGGACTGGATGATCTCAGAGGTCCCTTCCAACCCAGCTGATTCTGGGATTCTATGATTCTCTGATTCTATGATTCTGTGATTCTATGATTCTGTGTATCTATGATTCTGTGATTCTCTGATTCTATGTTTCTATGGTTCTATGATTCTATGATTCTCTGATTCTGTGATTCTATGGTTCTATGATTCTATGATTCCATGTGCCCCCAGAGCAGCAGCTCCAGGAGCGAGGCCATGAGCACACACCCATCACCTCCCATTCCTGGGGCAGGCTCAGCTGCTCCCCCAGAGGATTTGTCAGAAGAGAGACAGGCTGGAGTGGCTGATATAAACTGAAATAAAGTGAGAATTACCCAGCAGGGACCAATGATCACAGAAATGGGGCTGGTTCTCTGGGCTGGACCAATATTGACAATTGCAGCTTTACAGAGACTTCATTTGGAGCTTAAGCCAGTCTTAAGTCTAATTTCAATTGAATTAGTCAGATTTCTAATAGGTAGGCTTCTGCCTTTGTCCTGATTTACCAAAGCTCTGGAGATAAACCAGTGAAGAGTCTTCAGCCTCTCAAAGGGAATAATTTGAGGGGGCACCTGGTATGAAATTAAAACAGGGAAAGGCTCTTCCCAGTCTCTCCAAGGGAACTGTTGAGTGGGTGGTTCAAAACAAACAGTGTGCCAGGAGATGCTGTTGATGCCAAAATAAAGGCAAAGGGAAGAATTGTTTTGGGGGGAAGAAAAATCCATCAGGTGCTTTTCAGCCCGAATATATAAAAATTATTGTGAGCTGGGCAAAGCTTTTTCTGTGTAATTCTCACTCTGTCCCTCCCTGCTAAATGCAGGGGGAAGTGTCACCTCTGGTGTTCAGTGAACAGGTTTGAATTGGGTGAGAAGTGTAAAACACTAAAGAAACCTCAACATGCAGAGGGAAACAAGATCTGAAACTGTCACAGGCAAAATAAAACCAGTTTCAAGGGAACTTCATAAATCAATATAATGGGATGGGTGAGGCAGTTCCTTAGAGCCTCTCAAGAGAGAGACCTGTCCCCTCAAATCCCATGGAAATCCTATGGAAATAAATACCAAATAAATACCAATAAATACTCGAATACCATGAGGAAAAAAAAGTTTGGGAAAAACAGGGAGAAGAAAAGAGAAAAAGAAAGGAAAAAAATAAAAGAAAGCCCTTGCCATGGTGAAAGATCCTGCTCACAACAGGGGGAGGAGTTTTGGAGTGATTGATTTCAAATAATAAAGATGTCAGAATGTGTCCTGCAGTTATTTACACATATCTTCCCTTAATGAAAATGAATTACTTGTATTTCATGTAGATGTGCATTAAACACTCCATATATCAAACTCCTCACTGCACAGTCCTGGGAAGTAAGAAACCATCAAAGTTATTGCCCAAACAATGGGTTATATATGAGTGAGTCTGGAGCAGTAATAGAAGCCCATCAATCTCAGGGCAGGCCTTAGGCTGGGGTTTGATGTGTTCTAAGTGAGCCAGGCCCAGCAGAGCAGCTCTGAGTCGAGCTCTTGCTTAGCTAAATCTTCCCCTTTGTCAGCAGGAGCAGGGCAGGAGTGGATTTATTCCAGTGGGCCTGTACTTATCAATATTTTACTGGGTCAAGTCTGGCAAAGGTTCACACGTGTGAGCTGGTTCCTTTTCCAGTTGGGTTGGTGCAGTATAATTCCAGCTTTATTACCAGTGAAACTCTCTCAGACAGCCCTTACTGGGGTGTTACAGCCCTTTACTGGGGTGTTACAGCTCAATTGGATTTTAGAAGTGATTTTTTACATTTTTTTTCTACAGGGGAGATATTTCTTTGAGCTGTTTGAGCTCAGAGACAATTGCCAGGACAACCCGTATTTGTAACAGGGCTTCTTGCAGCCCTTCAAATCTCCATCTGTGTGTTCAGATTGGCAGGAATTGGGTGCAGAAAGAGAGATTTTGATCAAATCATTACAAATCTAAATAATGGTAATGTTGTACACATCCCAAGGGTCCAGTGAGGGCTTCCAATGAAGCTTGGGGAAGAATTTAACCCATTTTCAATGTGGGAGGCTCAGAAGTTTCTAGAATCCACGGACAATAACAGTCAGAATTAAATTCTCCAGAGAAAGCATCTTCTCCCATTTGAAAATTGCTCATAAACAATCAAAATCTGCAATGGGGAATCATAAAAGACTGTTTTTGATAGTCCATTGTGGTGGGAAAAACAACTGGAAAAGCTCAGTCTGAGATGTTTGCTCATCAGCTAATTGTGGTTTGAAACTTTTGTTTTAATGGCTGTTTACAATAAAACTGCAGGAGGAGAAAGAGTTTCTTAAATACAGGTTGCTATGGAATTTTTATAAGGAACAAGCAAATTGAAGTGACTAAGAGGGCAGAAAATACATGTGAGACATGAGTAGTAAACAGGCAACAACAAACTGAATCCACTGTGTTCTGCTCTGGGAAAAAAAAATATAGACAGGACTAAAACCAGCTTGAGCTGCTCTTTGTACCCAACTCTCACCAGTCTACAAAATATCCCAGTTCTGGAGGGGGCACTCCTTGCTTGGGCAGCTTGGCTGGGGTTGGGTTAGAAAGGCTGGTGAGTGCAGACAGGAACAGAGGAGGGAAAAAATGTTCCCAAGGTTTCTTTTTTTACCAAAACCAAGTAATTTAATAACTTGGGGAGGTGTTTGCATATAACACCTTCTGTATTTGCCCACATATTAAGACAAAGAGTATCCTGGGGAGAATAACTCCCTAAGTCACCTGGGGCTCTCTGGGTAAAGTACTGGGAAATTCCTTCCCCACGTGGGTGCAGGCAAAAATCTCTCTCCCTGGGATCTCTTTTCCATGTGAGACAGGAGCAAACAGGCAACAACAAACTGAATCCTGTGTGTTCCTGCTCTGGAAAAAAAAATAGAGACAGGACTAAAAGGAGTTTGAGCTGCTCTTTGTTCCCAGCTCACACCAGTCCAACAGAATATCCCAGTGCTGGAGGGGGAAGTGACACCTCTTGCTTGAGCAACTTTGGTTGGAGTTGGATCAGAAGCAGCAGAAAAATTGATAAGTGCAGGCAGGAATAGAGGAGGGGAAAGAATGTTTCCCAGGTTTCTTTTTTTTCCCCAAAATCAAGGAATTTAGTGACTTGGGAAGATGTTTGCACGAGGTGTTTGCACTTGGGTCAGTTTACAACAGGCATGGAATAATTTTGGCCTGGTTCTCGAATGTTCCTGTTGGATAAGTTTGGGGTTTTATCCTTTGGAACAACTCAGTTGATCTGAGCCTCTTCACACACAAGCAGTGCTTTGGAGATTGTTAGACTTAATTAGTGTATAAATCTGTCTCCAGTAGCTGCACATGAAAATTTAATGTGCCAAGCCCACAACACCGCGGTGGTTTGTACTTTGTTAGGAGACAATATCCTGGAATAGACCAAAGATGGGAGCAATAAAGATTAAAAACCTTTCAAAATAGTACAGATGTTCCAGAGCTCCTTCCAGAGCCGTAACCAGGCAGTGGTGACACTGTGGGGACACCCAGGTTCTGGAGAAAGGCCTTGATGATATTTTCAATGAGCTGGATTGATAATTATCTCCCCCAACCCCTAATCCTGGATAAAAATTGCAATATAATTACATTTACTGTTGCTTTTGCCCCCATCCCCCAGCTGCAGTATTAGATGTTTCCAATAGTAAAGACTTTCTGGGTGAAGGTTCTTTTTTCCTTTCCATTTTTGAGCTGTGTTTGCAAGCCCGAGAATGGAATTCTTTACAGCAGCTCTACCTGTGGGCAGCCTTGCTCCTCAGTAACATGGGGCTTTTTTCTTGCTTATTTATGCATAAATACAATAATTGTTGCTGCTCCTCACAAGGGAAAGCTCATCCTGTGTCAGGGAGGCCATGCCAAGAATATAAATAGAATAATCTCCTGTTCCTGCAGCTCTGAGTAATCCACGCTGCACATCTCACAGGTGATAACAGCTTAAACATGAATTCATCTGAGAGCATTATGTGATAGAAAAGGTACACAGAGTTAATTAAGCCTTGGGGGCGTCCAGGATTGATCCTGAGCTGCTGTAAATTGGCTTAACTTCGTTGCCTTGAAAGGAATCAGCCTCATTTACACCAGCAGAGGATTAAGCCTCTCTATTTTAAGATGCTTTAGATTTGAATATCTCAAATTAACATGTACAAATTCTTTATCAAAGGGATGATATTAATTATTCAGTGTACAATAGGGTGTGTTTCAAAGAGTAGGTTTAAATAGTTTGGAAGTGATAGATAGAACAGGAACCCATTCACCAGCCACAAAGGTTTGTCATGGTTTCATTCTGTTCCTTAATTGCCTCTTGGCCTGTCCCCATTCTCCAGAACCTGGTGTGGCCCATGTCTGAGTGGAGATGACACCTCTGATCACCGAGGAGAAATAATTGCTGGCTTTCTTCAGTCAAACATTTCTTCCCCGTGCTGAACCAAAATTCAATGAATTTTTCAAGTCCTGCAGGAAGCAAAGGGAAACAGCAACTTCAGGAGAGCTGCATCCCTGCAGCCAGGTGGGGCTGTGCCAGCAGGTTCCCAGGACATCCAACTACTTCTTGAAGTCCAGATTTGGGTCAATAATGCATAAAATAAACGTGTCGAGCAGAATTTTGAGCCTGTTTTCTTTTTAGAGCAAGTGCCTGAAAAGGGTCACAGAATCTCAGGATGGTTTGAGGTGGAAGGGACATTAAAACCCACCCAGTGCCACCCCCTGCCATGGGCAGGGACACCTCCCAGCAGCCCAGGGTGCTCCAGGCTGGCCTGGGACACTCCAGGGATGGGGAAGCCACAGCTTTCCTGGGAAGCAGGTGTTGTTGTTCCAAACAACATGTTGTTCTGTCTCACATGGTGACCAGGAATTGTCAGGTGTGAATAAACCTTGGTTAACAAGCGCTCCTGGAAATGGAGGAGTTCCTGGGAAAAGTGGCAGCTCCAACAAATCAGTATTTTCCTGACAAAAAAAAAAAAAAAAGGACTGGAAAATTCCCAATTAACTCTGCCTTTGGGTCCTGGTTCCTGGTGGAGATATTTCATGGATCTGTGTGTCTCCCACCAAAATGAACAGGGACTTCTGAAATGTTAACCTGGTTTTTTTGAGGTTTTCAGGTACAGAACAGTTTTTTTGGTTTGCCCTGTGCCTCAAACTTCCTCTCTCCTCTTGTGCCCCGTTTCAACTCTCTCCAATTTCCCTGAGTTGTACCTAAAACTTGTGTTTGACTCAAAACCTCCTCCAGGCTGGTGAATTTGGGTTTTTCTTCTGTCTGTGTGCATCCACCCAAACATACATATACATTTATAACATACTTGTATATAATATATATTTATTTAATGTATTTTATTATATATTTAATATAATTTATATATGTATAATATATTTATATTTATTTTTATTAATTTATTAATATATTTATTTATAATATATTATATATAATATATTTATATATTATATACTTATTTATATGATTACATTTTAAATTCCTTTCTTAAACCTTCCTAGGATATTTTTTCTCCAAAGGTACTTTTTGCCAAACCAGCTTCTCACGTCCAAATAATTCCTTTTAGTTTAAAGGAAGTGCTTTATTTTAAGAGCAGGATATACTAAGGGATTCAGCCTATTGATTCCTTTCAAACAGCCTGATAGCAGCTTTATCCTTTTTGTTCATTTTTTAATGGGTAATGAAAAACAGTTTAATATCATTATGTTCATCAGATAAAACTCAGTGAGGTTCAAAAGAAAGTCCTAAATAGATTGTGAGCTCAGCCCTGTCTCAGGAGAGCCCTGCATTTTCCAGGCTTCTGCATCCTGACACATCCAGCCCTCCCCCAATGTTTATTTAATTCTGCCAGGGAATGCTCCTGGGCTGTGTTTTATGATGTCAGGGGAGAGCTGGGCTGGAGGAAGAACATTACAGAGTTGGTTATTCTGAGCTAGTTCCTCCTCCTGCCATGGCACCTCCTAAATAATGGAGCAATGATTTACTTCCTTGGATTTGTTTTCCTTCGTTCCTCCTATTTGTTTTCCTTAGCTCCTCTTATTTGTTTTCTTTAGTTCCTCTTGTTTTCTCTGCCTCCAGAGTGTGTATTTTATATATGGCAAAGCACACAGGGATTTTGAAGTGTCAAAAAGAGCATCTCCTGGCAGTGCTGGAGAATTCCTGCTTGGAGCAGGGACCTGGCCCTGGCATGGGGGACAACATTCTCCTGGTTACTCCTCTGTTTATGCATTAAATACTCTCTTTTTTTCAGCACATGGCTCTTTCAGCTGGTGTTACAGATCCTAGTCATTGCTGCTGTCCAATCTGCCTGCTCGTGGGGAAGAGTTAAATCAATAAAAATGTAATTCTCCCGTGCCTGCCTTGTAAACCCCGGCTCAAAGGGAGCTGGTGGATGGTCTTGCATATAAACCCCCCAGTGCAGAAACTCAGAAAGGTTATTGCACCTTTTTGTGCTTTCTGGAATCAGATTTGTTTAGTTCTGTTACAAAAGAGGATTCTGTTATAAAAGAGAATTTATACTTGATACCCTTGTGAACACTTTGCCCTCTTAATAATCTATTTTGGGGAATTAGCTCGAGTTTTTGGCACTGTTAGTAACATGTGCAATGTCACTGGAAAGAAGGGAAGTTCCTCACAGTCAAATGAAAGACAGTGTGTGAAATATTGTGCCCAGAGAGCTGGAATAAATTCTGATGTATCTGGAAGTTTTAAGGCTAAAATTAGATGTATCAATACCTGCAGGTCTTCAGCACTTCCCAGAGCAGCAGGAGCCACCCGTGTTCCAGCAGGTGCAAATGTCAGCACTTCAGTGACCCATCCTGGCACAATATTTGGGGAATGAGGAGAGAGAAGAGGCCTCCCAGACTTTCTTCTGTCACTGTTTCAGTGTCACATCTCTTCAGCAGCACCACTACCCACCCAGGGAGGGGGAACTCAGGGGGCACTTCCAGAGTTCTTGGAGTTATTCCTGGAGCTGAGACAGTCTGCCAAGAGCAGGAGGAACCAAATCCTCCCTCAACAAAACCTTCCTTTGGGCTTGGGAACAGACAGTGCCTGTCCAGCCTTCCCTGCTTGCCTTGGACACCCATCTCCATCACTCTAAAGAGAATCCCCAAAGGAGACCACCCACTGGTGTCCATCTGGAGGGAAACTGGTTGCAAAATCCTGGAGAACAACTGGTGGCATGTGGGTGAAGCCAGACAAAAGCCTTAAGTCAAAATATAGGTTTACTAAATAGGTTTACTAAATTAAGTAGAATATAGGGATCCTATAAAATATAAACAAAAGCACAAAGAACCTTGCCAAAACTTAGCTGGGATGCACAGCCAGAACTTAGAGATAGAGATTAGGTGGTACTGTACACTGGAAAAATGCACACACCCCCAACCTGAGTAAGATAAGGGGGCAAAATCCTCCAGCCCAGCCCCTTGCCCTGAGGTGAGTGGTGTTCCTGTGCTGTTCCTCACACTTTTCACGTGCTGTTCCTCACACTTTTCATGTGTGTGTGTGCTCAGTGTCTTCCCAGCATTTCATTCTGGGGCCATTTCAGTGCCAGCAGAGCTTTGAAGCTTTTTTCCCAGTTTCAAAGCTTAAAAGCTTTTTTCCCCAGTGCCTAATTTACATCTCCACTACTTCACTATAAGCCTACTGCTACTTGTACTGCTCCACAATGGACACAGAGAATAAATTCTTGTTCTTGCAGAAAATCTTTTTCATATTTAAAGGTGATTATTGTGTCTCACTTCGGTCATTTTCCCTCTAAATTAATCACTATCAATGATTTCAAGACTTCTTGTTGTCAGGGTTCCTGGTTCTCCTCAGCATCCCTTCCTGAATCTCTTTGGTGCTGAAAATGGAACAGTGCCTTTCACATTGTTTAATGAGATGGGCTTTTAGAGCTCTGATCTGGGCAGATGCAAATTTGGGATGATTTTCTGGGGCACAAAAAGCTGAGTACACAAGGAAGGATACAAAGCTGCAGAGGGGTTTTTTTTTATGTAAGAAAACATCTTAAGTGGCTGATGCCACTGGGATGCCTCACTGGGGAGAAGGAAGAGACTTTCACTGCATTTACTCCTTGATTTTCCAGGTTTGTGCAAAGCAGAAAAGTTCCTGCTCTGCCTTGTTTTGGTAATGGATTTAAATGAGGACTTTATAAGGCTGCCCCTAGCCCTGCTATATTCACTTGGAGCTGCCTCATCTTTGGGTCTGAGCGAGGAATTTTACCTTGAAGTTGGGGGAATGGTTTTCCTTGCAGGGAAGGTTTGTTTTGGAGAGTGGTTCCTCTTCAAAGGTGCTGCTCAGGGGTGCTGGGAGGGGTTATGCACAGGACAGGCCTGCATGGGGAGTATGCTGTGAAAATGGATCAGCAGGGAAAGGGAGGCACCAGGAGCCTTTGGATCTCTGGGAGAAGGGATTTTGTGCACCTGGACCAAGTGTGTCCAGATGCATCAGCTGGGTGAGCAGAGAGGGGCTGGAAAAGCCCTTGGGAACAGAACAGAGCTGGGAATCACAGAATCATAGACTCATAGACTCATAGAATCAGAGAATCAGAGAATCACAGAATCCCAGAATCACAGAATCAGAGAATCACAGAATCCCAGAATCAGCTGGGTTGGAAGGGACCTCAGAGATCATCCAGTCCAACCCTTGATCCAACCCCGCCGTGGTTCCCAGCCCATGGCACTGATGCCACATCCAGTCTCTGCTTAAAAACCTCCAGGGATGGAGAATCCACCCCTTCCCTGGGCAGCCCATTCCAATGGCTGAGCACCCTCTCTGCAAAGAAATTCTTCCTGATCTCCAACCTACCCCTCCCCTGGCACAGCTGCAGACCCAGCCCTCTTGTCTTGCTGATGGTTGCCTGGGAAAAGAGACCAACCCCCCCTGGCTACAACCTCCTTTCAGGTAGAATTTGCTGTCCCAGTCAGCAATGGACCTTCTCCCTGTCCCCACAGGTGTGTCCTTTGCCACTCCCTGCACGGATTTTCAGTCCATAAATAGCAATCCAGGTCTGCTGTGCCCTCTTTTTCCATATGGACTCACAGGAGCTTCAGAAGGTGAGACCTTACACGTGGCAGAGTCACTGGAGAAGACAAAGCTTCCTCAGGATCACCCATGGCAAAGGCAGGCTGGCAGTTCCCTGGCATTCACAGAACTGCTGCCTCTTTTTCATCCCCATCAGCCACCAGTGGTCACCTGTTGGGGATAATGAACCTTCTCCAAGGGGGAAGGGGCTGGCAGGAATTAGCTGAAGTGTTGTGAACCCCCAGGCAGATCTCCCAGTGCTTTGGAAATCAGTGGGATGAGGGACACAAACCCTGTCTGTGCTCAAGCCCTGCAGAAACACGAGCTAAACCTCTGTGGGAATGTTTGATGTGGAGTTGTTGCTTAGCCCTCAAGTATTGATCAAATCTAAGCTTCAGGTGAGAGGAGCCTGGGTCTCATCCTGCCTGTGGTGTTTGGGAGATGTACCAAGGCCACATGTGTCTTCTGCCTGGAAAAGCTTCTCCCCATCGAGGTAAATTTAGGCAAAAGAAGGATCATGCAGTTTATTCCGTGCTGTGGCAGCCTGAGGAGCTGCCCTGAGGACTCCTGACCCCCAAAACTGAAATACAAACTAATATTTGTGCCATGGAATGGTATTTGTGGCTCTGCCCCTGAGTCTGTCCTGTGCACATCGTTGAATTTTAAGGATATCTTTGTTCTGTGTGTTCATATATCACAGAATCAAAAGGGATCATTTTGATCCTTTGCTTTAGAATCCTGTAGTGAATCAGCTGTGGGATTATCTGAATGACACCCACGCAAAAAATCTCTCCAGGCAGGGGTTTGAGAGGTGGGAGCTGAGCCTCAGATTAATAGCTGTGATGAATGGACAATTTGACTGAGTCCCTAGTGGCAAACAGTCTGGAAGGGAAGGGAATTTTCCTTGGGGATTGATGCTTTCCATTGATACAGGTCTTTAAAAGCAGTGCACAGCTGACATGAGTTATCTGAAGAACTCTCAAACAGGAAAAAAAAAATCCAGGAGAGCTATTGTTTCATGGAATTGCATAAATTATTTAATTAGTACTAATTAAAACAAAGAGGGTTATAATACCACAGATAAATCTGAGAAACAAGGAGCTCTTCAATGTGACTGAGAGGCAGGATTTCTCTTTTTTGACAGTGCTGTGCAGTTTAAGGTAGATTAACTTCTGTATGGTAGGATGGGAGGGATCAGGACAGGAAATATCTAGAAAGGGGGAAAAGCATAAAAAACAAAGATGAGAAGTGTTTACAGCATTAAAATGGAAGGATCACTTGCCTTGTGTGATGGTAAAGAATATGTGGCATTAATAGCAAAGAGCCCTTGAATGCCAGTGGCAAATGAAGGAGAGGGGCAAAAGTGATGGATCTGATGGAAAAATAAGGAACTGAGATCACAGGAGCTCTGGAGTTTGGGGGGTTTTCCATTCCTGGGGCTCTGAGATGCCTCAAACCTTGGGGCTGCCCAGGCTCAGAGCTCAGGGGGAGCTGCTCCAGCAGCACCAGGCCCTTCAAAACCAGCCCCAGAGTGGTTATTCCAGGAGCAGCTGAGGGGCCTCCTGTGGCTCAGGAGCCCCTGGGACAGTAATTAGCTGAAATCCCAAATCTGTAGCAGAAAAAGCACATTTCTTTGTGCCCTATTCTCATATTCTCCTAATTACTTGGGTTTTTACTGGCTGCTACAGCCAGGCTGGGGAAAGCTGTTGGAGCCAGAGCTGGAATGAGCTCCTCTCTTACCAGGTTTAATAGCTCTCATTTTCAGTAGATATCAAAGAGTTATTTCAGAGTTAGCTGGGCAAAAAAATGACTGAGAGGTCAGTCCTTGGGAACTGTTATTTATTTAAAAAAAAAAATAAAAAGCATCTTTATAGCTTGGTAAGGAATGCATTAAACCTTTGTGAATTATTACCTTCCCGTGCCCGAACCTGCAATATTTTATTCAGATTAACTGAATAGAATGGATTCAGATTGCTGAGTCAGATATTGCTTTCCATGTTTATTATAATATTGCCAGGGTAAGTCCAGCAATAAAGCAGCTTTTGCAGCTTGGGGGGGAGGGAAGAAGCTTGTGAGAAGCAGGGGTAGAGCAGTTTGTGCCCTCCCTTCCCCACACAGGGGCTTGGGCTCAGGTTTTCTTGGTCAGGGTTCATGACTTGCAGTCAAAAATAACTTGAGTTTAACTTTCCCCTGTTATCTCACTGTGGGTGGAGGAATCTGGAAGGTCCCAACGTTTTGGCTGTTGCTGGAAGGACAGGTGGGCCCAGGAGGAGAGACTTCACCAAGGACACAATCAGGGAAGGATTAGTTGCAGATTAGCTCTAGAAAATGATGAATGTAGACAGCAAAATATTTTTTTCTGCTTTATTTACATGTATTGAGTGCTAACATTAATTTGCAGTTTTCTTGTAGTGTGAAGACACCCCATTCCATGAATTCTTACTTCCACAATGTATTTAAGGCACCATGCTGCCTCTTTTTCTCTGTTTATAACACTCAGAGAGGCAGAATTTCTGCTTCTAGATTATCCTTTTTGTCAATAAGTGTTGCCCCCAGGAAGAGCATTTGTGTGTGTTTCCATCTGTGTGTCTGGGATGGTCCTTTGGAACCTCCAACCAGTCCTGACATGAAAATAAGGGATGTTTCTGTTTGAAAATGTCTTATAAGGGTTCCACTTATAACACCTGCACAAAACACCCTGCCAGGTGAACAATCCTGTGGTAAATGAGCAGCAGTTATTTGTTACACACCATTTGGAGGATTATTTTTTTTCATTCTGATTCTTTTAATGTATTTTAGTCAATTTTATACTGTTTTGTTTTTGTTTTTTAAATTTAAATTCTTCAGTAGTAAAGAATTCAAGGCAGTAAAATTCAAGGGAAACTTCAACTAAGGGACTTTTGCAAACCCCTTTCCTGCAGGTTGGTTGTTACTGGATAGAGACTCGTTCTCCTGCCTCATCAACAGGTTCTGCTGGAAGCAAATGATCCCACTTGGTCCAATATCATGGACAGAATCATAAAATCATGGAATGGGTTGGGTTGGAAGGGACCTTAAAGCTCATCCAGTGCCACCCCTACCATGGGCAGGGACACCTTCCACTAGCCCAGGTTGCTCCAACCTGGCCTTGGACACTTCCAGGGATCCATGGACAGCCACAGCTTCTCTGGGAATTCCATCCCAGCCCCTCCCCACCCTCAGAGGGGAAAAATCCTCCCCAATATCCCACCTAACCCTGCCCTGTGTCACTTGAAAATCATCCCCCTTGTCCTGGCACTCTGCTCATACAAATGACTTATCCAGGATATATTCATCCTGTATCCAGGTTTCCTGTTGCACTGTCACACACCCTGTTTATCCCAGTATTTTCAAATATTCAGTAGGATTTTAGGGAACTAATTTAAATTGAAACCTATTGGCAGTTGAGTGCCTAAATCTCCCAGGCACCATTAAAGCTGCCAGGTTGAATTTCTAATGATTTGCAAAGACCCAACCCCATGGACTTGGAGAACAAAGGACTCCACTGAGCTTTGGAAAAGACCTTAAATTTGCAGTATCTTAATTTTGTACAGATCTGCCCATAGATATCTGCAATATATCTGCCCACATATCACTGGGACCAGAATCTGATGACATGGAACATACCCATGTCACTGTAAAATCCATGGCAGCATCCTAATGCTACATCCAACATAGGATAAATCCAGCATAGGATAAATCTAGCATAGGATAAATCTTACATAGGTTAAATCCAACATAGGATAAATCCAACATAGGATAAATCCAACATAGGATAAATCTAGCATAGGATAAACATAATATAGCATAAATAGATAGAATAAATGTCATATAGCATAGGCTGTAATCCAGAGGTGTTTTGGGGTTTTCTGTTTTGGTGGGTTTTTTCCCTTTGCTTTTATATATATATATAAATATATATTGGATTATAAATAATATATTAAATATATACATATATAAATACATATATAAATGTATAAATGTATGTATATTTGATTAGTAAGGTTGGTCTCATGAGCAACTCTATGTGGGAGCTGAGCTACAGCATTTTCCATTTCGGTGATGCCATGATAAATCTTAGGAGCCATCTGGGATTTTCTTTTGATTAAACAGCACTTAAGCAGAAAAGGTTGATAGATGAAAATCAAGAAGGGTGTGAATCAAAAAACCATCCTCCCTTTTTTTTTTTTTTTTTTTAACGTGGAGATTGAAATTCATTTTGTGTAGTTCAATGGAGATTAATACGCAAGTTAAAGAGGCAAAAAAAATGAGTTTTTCCAGAAAGGAGCACACATTAGCAGAGAGAAATAAAAAGAGTTGCCTAAAGCTCGACAGCCAGAGCCAGATCCTCCCAGGCTTTGCCACTCAGTCCCACCCTAATAGAGGTGCTGCAGGAATGGGACTGGGAGAGGTTCCTGCAAATGGAAAACATAATGTTGGTGCTTCATCTTTCTGTCCGCAGCTGTTGGACAATAGTCTCCTCCAGTGACACTTGGCATAATACTGGCATAAAATTTCAAGTGTTCCTGCTTCCAGGCAGCTGAGTCAGATTAATCTGAAAGCTGAGAGCTGAATCATGTCTTGGGGATGGTGATTTTCACATTAGATGGAGTCACGAGGCAAAGCTTTTTCCTCTCCCGGACACTAAATTGCACTTGTTTCCCTCACTGCAGAGCTTGGGCTCTTTAGTCATCCCTGTTTCTTAATCTCTAACGGGAAAGGCCATGTGTAAGTTATCCCAGAGCCTTGATTTGTTTCCCTTTTTTAGTATCAAAGGGGCTAAGAGTACTTTTAAAATATTCCAGCTCGAGGAAGCCAGCGGGGCAAAGCCCTGAGAGCAGCTGGCAGTGCCCACAGGAGGGGCCCTGTGTGCCACGGGGAGAAGGTGCCCTGTGTGCCATGGGGAGAATGTGTCCTGTGTGCCATGGGGAGAATGTGTCCTATGTACCATGAGGAGAATGTGTCCTATGTGCCACAGGGAGAAGGTGCCCTGTGTGCCATGGGGAAAAGGTGCCCTGTGTGCCATGGGGAGAAGGTGTCCTATGTACCATGAGGAGAAGGTGCCCTGTGTGCCATGAGGAGAAGGTGCCCTGTGTGTCACGGGGAGAAGATGCCCTGTGTGCCATGGGGAAAAGGTGCCCTGTGTGCCATGGGGAGAAGGTGCCCTGTGTGCCATGGGGAGAAGGTGCCCTGTGTGCCATGGGGAGAAGATACCCTGTGTGCCATGGGGAGAAGGTGCCCTGTGTGCCACAGGGAGAAGATGCCCTGTGAGCCACAGGGAGAATGTGTCCTATGTGCCATGAGGAGAAGGTGCCCTGTGTACCACAGGGAAAAGGTGCCCTGTGTGCCATGGGGAGAAGGTGTCCTATGTGCCATGGGGAGAAGGTGCCCTGTGTGCCATGGGGAGAAGGTGCCCTGTGTGCCATGGGGAGAAGGTGCCCTGCCTTTGCTGCAGCTCCTTGAGATCCTTTGGGTTCGTTCCGTGATGAAACCGATATCTGCTCTCTTTAGCAGCACGGATCCTTTGTCCTCTGTAATCAGCATTTATTCTGCTCCTTCACCCTCTGATGGCTGCAAACCCTGACAGGAGCTGAAAGTGTCCCAAAATAAATCAGGCTGGAGAGCTGGGAAAGGTCACATGCAATATGAGCTCGGGTTGTGGGAGCCAGAGTTACCTGTTGTCTCACCACCACCACAGCAGGGCTGCACTTGGGGAAATGACATTGAGGTGATCTTTGAAAAGCCAAAATTACCCAAAATAGGAAAACAGATGCCCTGGACATGAAATGAAACGTGTGTTTATTAGAGGGCTCTGTCTGAGACATCCCCAAGACAGCCTGAAAAAGGGAACAATTTCCAATCCTTTCTCACAAGAGCACTTTCATTATGTAACAGGGGCTGGGTTTTTTGAACAATGGTTTAAGAAGGGTTTTGCTAAAACCTGTCAAATCTAATTTATCATGTTGGCACACATGGACATGCAATGTCTTCCCTTCATTTCAGTCAAGTGCATTTGTACACTCGGGCTGAGACAGAGCTGTAATGGGGCTGCTGGATATCCAGGAGAGCGTGGAGCATATGGATGTGTCACAGTGGGGCTTGGAGTGTATTAATAACATCCTACAAATCCTCAGTCCTTTGCT
This sequence comes from Manacus vitellinus, assembly GCF_001715985.3. Lineage (NCBI taxonomy): Eukaryota > Metazoa > Chordata > Aves > Passeriformes > Pipridae > Manacus > Manacus vitellinus. Next base: position 897,214 of record NW_021940780.1, read on the forward strand.
TAGCTGAGAAAATAGCAAGTTTTCTGCAGCTCTGGAACGGAATATGTCATGTGAAGATCACCCTTTTTTCAGTTGGGATTTTTCTCTGGCTAAGAGGAAATAAATAAGCGTTAAAACCAAACTTTACCACGTGGAAATTTGCTTAAAACAGGGAACTTGAGATGATTAAGGACCCAGGACCCAGGGGAAAAACAGTTACGTCCTGTGGGGGTGTTTTTTCAATCCTGTGTTTCAAAGGTTCCCAACAAGGTTCTCTCCTCACCCTGTCCCAGGGAACAATGACACTGCCACCTTCTTGTGTGATTTAAAGGTCACTGTCCTCGCTGGCCTGCCAGGGCTAAGCCAGGCTTGTGAGTTCTAACTTGGCATTACAGCTTTTCTTTCTCCCTGGAAAACTTGTTAACAAGGTATTTTGCTCTACTGTATGACAGAATTTTACTGAAATGGGATATTTCCTGTCTACCAACTTGCTTGTAAACAGAGCCCGGTGTCCACACTGCTCCAAACGCCCTGAAAGGACACTCTGAGGCTTGTTCTCCCTCCAATTGTACCTGAAGTAGAACCACTGCTTGAACAGTTTCGTGTCACTCCTAAAATACAATTTAGGATGCTGACTTGGATCCCCATTTATGTTCTGTTAAGATGATTTAAATCAGACAAATCCCTGGGTTTTGCAGCTGCAGTTTTGGAGGTGATGCTTCCTGCCATCAATACTGTCAAGAGAAGGGTCTGACAGGCAGGCAGCTTATTATTTCTCACAGAAACCACGTGGAATTGGGTCTGAGGAAGTAAAGCAAGTGCAGAAATTCTCTTCTCTGGTCTGTGCTAGGGGTGTGCACAGTCAGTGCAGATCAGAAAACATCCCAGTTAAATGGGAGTGGGAAATGAGACTGGGAGAGGACTGTGATGTGTGCTGTGGGAGAACCTGAGTTCAGAACAGCATTTACTGAAATCAGGGGGGATGAACTCCTCGTCCACCTCGTGCCCTGTGTCCAGGGAGGTGCTGGAAGGGGCTCTGGTGACCTTGTGGTGAGGACACCCCAGCCTGGCTCCTGCACTGGGAGAGCAGAGAGGGAGTCCAAGGCTGGATTTCTGTGCCTCTCCTTTCCCCTCCTGCTGGGTCAGAACATTTTCCCACCACTCAAAAGACACTCGTGATGATAAATGTTATTTACAGGGTGATGTGCTTTCATAAGTTTATTGCAAATCTGCTTTTCCAAAAGTGCTGGTGTCTGGAGCCAAGCCTTCAGGAGGGTTTATCTCACTTTTTCCTCCCAAGGACCTTTTCCAAAAGAACAGTTCTATCCTTTCCTCTATGAACCAGCCCCTTCTGCTTCATAAGCCTGAAGAATTGCAGTGTTCATATTCCCACAGTTGGATTGTTCCTATTGTTGTAAAATTAATTAATTTCTAGAGGTCATGATTTATGAGATTAATAATGCAGCTTAGGAGTTTTCAAAAATGCTTTATTTTCCCATCCCAAAGTCTACTTCCCTGAGAGGCTCCTTCTTTATTTAAAAGCAAGACCCCAAAGCCCTGGATGATTTCTCTTCACTTTGTCAGCAGCCTACAAAGCCTCCTGCTTGGAGGATCTTCACCTGGCTGGCAGCCCATTTTTAACAGGCATTTTGCATTGCTTTTCTAAAAATCAAGCTTGAAATAAGAACCATGTTGTCAGGGCTGTGATGGAGAAAAGTCCACCTCAGGCTGGCACTTGCTGTTCATCACACACCACCTCAGGCCTCGTCTCCTGCAATATGTTCAGGCAACTCCTGGGCTCTCTCTGCTCCAAACTTTTAGATCTTTGGATCTAAAACCCTCCATAAGAAGCACTTAAAGCTTTTTTTTTTTTCTCAGGGTAATAAGCCTTTGTGATGCCAGAGGAGGCTCTGGGTAGAACAGCCTGAAAACCTTTGCTCAGTGATCTTAAAATCTTTATTCTTTGAGAGGTGACTGTTAAGTTGTTGGAATGAATAATGGATTAAGGTATGTGCCTTTCATTCCCTGGGGTTCCAGGTCCAACAGATGCTTCCTGGCATTGCAGAGGCCACTGAATTGGGAACATGGACAAGTAAAGAGTCTTTGGATGAGAAAGATGACTCGGAATTCCCTCTCCTGGGTGCTCCCAGGTTGGAAAGCCTTCCCTGGCCGAGTGTCCATCACTGTCTCCATTTCCTTTGTTGATCATCTTCTGTGATGAAGGTACAGGTTGCCCAGAGAAGCTGTGGCTGTCCCTGGATCTCTGGAAGTGTCCAAGGCCAGGTTGGACAGGGCTTGGAGCAACCTGGGATGGTGGGAGGTGTCCCTGGCCATGGCAGGAGGTGGCACTGGATGAGCTTTAAGGTCCCTTCCAGCACAAACCATTCCAGGATTCCAGGATTCCTTTCTCCAGACCTGTTCCAGCACCTTTGCAAGAAAAGGGGGACGAAATTTAAGAATTTAAGTCCTTTCCTTACAGGGACATCTCTGAAGGATTGGTGTCCTGTACCACTGTCATGCTGAACACACACCTCACTCCCTCATATGTGGGATAACTAATAAGGTGTTTAATTTTCTGAGCAGCACAAGTATTTAAAGAACATTAATGTAGTCAGACTTCAGGGCTCTCCTAACCCAATCCATTCCACGATTTTGTGATTCTCTAATCAGCCAGGAATACAAAAAATATTGCTTTAACAGGGCTGTGACACCATGAGGATATAAAGGCAGAAACCACATCATGTGTGCAGCAGACCCAGCTGGGTTCTTCATTTCCAGATGGAAAATATACCCATACATACATCTATATGTATAATATACATATTCCTGTTAGGATCCCTCTCCTAATAATCTGCTGTACTTGGAAGCAGCTGGAAACCAAATGGGAATTTCAGCCCTGCAGAGATTGGCTGTTTAATTTATTAAATGTACCCCGGATCAGAAGGCTGCTTACAGTTCTGACTGGATGTTCCTGCATAGATTTGGATCAAAAGCATGTAGATTCCATGATAGGGAAACTTTCATTTCCATGTTCTAAAATAGCTGTTCCCTGTCTCTGAGAGGAGGGAAATAATTTGTTTGCAATAGAGACACAGTTAAGAAAATTACCCCCCTAAGGTTCAGGCACAACAGCCAATTGATTTCAGAGGGGTTGGAATGAATGGCAGGAGAAAAAGCTTTATTATTTTTAACTTTGCTGTTTCTGGTTCCAGATAATTGCAATGGTGTAAAAGTATGATTTGAATAGAAGGTGGTTTAAAGGAGCTTTAGCAGATCAACACTGTTAAAGGCTGGGGCAATTCCAGGGGTGCTGCTGGAGCCTGACACTGCTAAGGCAGCATAGGAAGGATTCTGTTGGATACAAATTAAATTAAATTTCCCAGGAGGAAAGAAAAAAATGTCTAGGGCAACTCATATGTGAGATAGGATGGTTGTAAAAATCCAAGTGAGTATCTTTTTCTACCTGTCTCCTCCCTACCCATTTCATTCATCTCCTCAGCCAGGATTGTCAGTAACCTTGGCAACCCCTAGTTTGCTTTCTCTCTTCTCCTCTGCTCCTGTGACTACTGAAAATGCGCTTTTTTTATTATTATTTTTTGTGGTGATGTAAAACTCGAGTCCAAATCACATCCTATTAAAGGAGGAAGAGAGAGGACTGAGAGGAAAAGGCTTATAATGCTTTTCTAATGCAGATTTTATACCCTATAAAGGAAAGCTTAGGAGTAGCCAGGACAGCCTGTATGTGACTGTGATGTTCTGAGCAGGGTTATTTTGTCAGTATATCTTGCTGCCTGGGAATATTTAATTCCATCTCCTGATGACCCAGGCCACTGCTCTTGGCTGTCAGAGGGTTCCTTCCCTGCAGAGCAATCCTGGAGGAGAAGGGACCAGTGGAGCAGGAGAAGTTGAGGCCTTTAATGCAGTGGTTCTTCAGCTAAACCAGTTCTGTCATAACTGGGCTGCAAAGTCTCCCCAAATGAAAAGTTCAGGTGTCAGTTTTGTCCTCCAAAAAACTGCAAAAGGCTCGAAATTTCCAAAGTTCCCTCAGAACTGGAGTTTTCTTCTGGGCGGTTGCTACGACAGATAAAGTGCTTTTGCTGCTGGATCCTCATTGTCCCAGGGAGCTTCAGCAGCACCCCTGTGCTGGCTGCACATCCCAGCCCTCCCTCCTTCCTTGGCTGCACCTCCCAGCCCTCTCTCCTTCCTTGGCTGCACATCCCAGCCCTCCCTCCTTCCTTGGCTGCTCCGAGGTGAGAGAACTGTGATGAGAAGCTGCCCATGCCACCAGCTCAAACATCCAGACTAGCCACTTGTACCAAGGGCAATGAAATTTTAACCTCATGCTTTTAACCTCAGTTTTAGCCACCTGGTCAAATGTTTTCCCCTCTTTGCAAGTGGGAATAACAACCAGGAATCTTTAAGTGAACTTGCACGAGTGGTACAGAGGGGGATTTCTTTTGGACGTCCCTTAGTTTTGCAGACCCCACCCAACCAGTGCACACAAAGGCTGAATGGACACGAGGGATTCACTTCATGCATATTAATTTTCCAGGATTTTGGTGTTCCAGAGCATGGCCAAGGGTGCCATGCTCAGCTTTTTATCTGGTTAGTCCAGCTGCATTATAAGCACAGGATAATTCCTTTTTAAACTTTGGATGCTGTGCTTGGAAGTGCAGCTCCTCTGCTTTGTTGTCCTGGTTGTGATCTATGATTTAACTTTCAAAGTTGGGCACTCTTGAAGGACTCTGATAGAAGGTCAAGCTTGTTGATTATGAAAAAGTAATTGAAATTTGTTTTATTGGGGCAGGGGAAGGAAGGGAAAATGATTTGTATGTATCTGATAATAGAAAACATTATGGTCATTTATTTTAGTTTCTGTAATTGAATTTCAAAGCCTTCAAGTTGAGGCGTGGATACATCCAGCTCAGAAACTTTCTGTAATTCCCTCGTCCACTCCTGATCAATTTTAGTGATTGTATGGATTTGTCTTTCCAGAAGTTGATTCCCAGCCTGTAGTTAAAGAGCAAGAGCTAAAGGAGTTACAGTATTGACAACCAGCTAATGTGGGGCACGTTCTAATTGCTGCTGCCAGAGCCTGCAGAGCTGTTTGGGACACAGAGAACAGCCTTCCCTGCTTCTGGGACAGGCTGGGAAGGGGAACACACACCTTCTGGAATTGGTAAGGTATCATTTTCCTTTTAACCCTTCCCTTATCTGGGCATATTTACTGAAACTTGGGAAACTTAATCCCCAGGAGTCAATGGGAAGGCCTGGGCATCAGAGCCTGGGCATCAGGTGCCCACCAAGGTGCTCCATCCCTGCCCTCCCCAGCTGGAGGAGAAATGCACCAAAAGCTCAGAAAGGCAGGTTTTGAAACCAAAACCCCCAGGGCAACACAGCAGATGCTCTTTAGCTTCCACAAAGGGTCCAGATCAGGGGACAAACATATCCAGAGGGAACTGCTGCCAAAGTGCAGTGCAGGAGACCCAACCCCTAAATCCCTACTGCAGAAAATATTTCTTTACAGAGACAGGATAAAGCTTCATTCTATTACAGCAGCTCCTTTTGCAGAGCATTTTGATTCCTTTTCTTTTTTTTAAGTAGACTGAAGGCCCAGTTTTTACTAGCTAAAGATACAAACACAGAGCATGTAAACCATGCAAAGACATAATCTCTGTGTATTTGATTTAAAACACATGAATGCCAGCTTGTGAATAATACTCCTTTTTCAGCATCCTTGAATTAAGCACAGAACTCTTTTTTTGGCTGAATTGTATTTCTTAAGTGAACTTGATCTCATGACTAAGAAACTTCAGCTTAAGGAAATCCTGAGCACAGGCTGAGATGGAAATGGTCTCAGTCAATTCAGATGTAAAACACGTCAGTTTAAGCCTTCAGTGCCAAAAGATTTCACCTCCATTTCCAATAATTCAACTGCTTTATGGTCAGTGGCTGTGACTCAGGTAAGACAACAGCAACTCATTAAACTAAGGTGGAATCCAAGCAATCCACCTTGCTTCCAAGAGGCAATAGAAATATCCTTGAGGGAAGGGAAAATTAGAAGCACAACTCTGAAAAAAAGGGTAAGTATTGATCTACTTGGTGAGTACAAGAAAAGCATCCCAGGTATTGCAGCTCCTCTTTCTTTGTGGGTAGCTAAAAAGTTCTGACAGCACCTGGGGAGCACATGCTGCTCATTTTTTCCACCTGTCCTCCCCAAATGTGCCTTATCATAGAGAGGTTTTATTTGTCTCACCAACACCTGCACTGCAAAATAATCTCAACTTCAGCTGCTGGAAGAAAAGCTGCATCAGCTCAGGTGGTCAGAATGTGGTGCCAGTAACAACCAGGCTGTGGGGTCCATCCCTGGAGGGGACAAGAGTTGGACTCCATGGTCCTCATGGGTCCCTTCCAACCCAGAATAGTCTGTGAAATGGGAAAGGTTTGCCAGTTTGAGATTTATGATTCAATGTGATCTGCAGGGTTTTTTTGGGTCCCTCAGCCTCCTGGTGAGGCCCAGGTGGCTCTGCAGGTAAAGAGCACATTCAGAGAATCATAGAATCAGAGAATCACAGAATCAGAGAATCAGAGAATACAGAATCAGCTGGGTTGGAAGGGACCTCTGAGATCATCCAGTCCAACCCTTGATCCAACCCCGCCGTGGTTCCCAGCCCATGGCACTGATGCCACATCCAGTCTGTCCTTAAACACCTCCAGGGACGGAGAATCCACCCCTTCCCTGGGCAGCCCATTCCAATGGCTCAGCACCCTCTCTGCAAAGAAATTCTTCCTGATCTCCAACCTCCCCCTCCCCTGGCACAGCTGCAGACCCAGCCCTCTTGTCTTGCTGATGGTTGCCTGGGAAAAGAGACCAACCCCCCCTGGCTCCCCCCTCCTGGCAGGGAGTTGCAGAGAGTGAGGAGGTCTCCCCTGAGCCTCCTCTTCTCCAGGCTGAGCCCCCCCAGCTCCCTCAGCCTCTCCTCACAGCACTTGTGCTCCAGTCCCTTCCCCAGCCTTGTTGCCCTTCTCTGGCCCTGCTCCAGCCCCTCCATGTCCTTCCTGAGCTGAGGGCCCAGAACTGGACACAGCACTCCAGGGGTGGCCTCACCAGCATTGATGGAACAAGGGCAGAAAGAGCTCACCTGGATCTTCCAAAGACTTCCCTGTGTGTCCTGGAACAGGAGAAGATGGGGACGTGATGGCTGGAGCCTCAGCGCCTGCTGAGAGAATTCCACGCCTTTCTGAGGATCCAAACAGTCCCATCCCTGACAGGGAGTGGCTGCTGAGAGTGCACCTGCCTGCAGGTAACTCAGGGGACCTGTCAGAGAGGTTGTCCTTCCCTTTGACAGAACTGCTTCTGCACTGATAATCTGGAAGGGTTTGCAGTGTTGAAGGCAGTGGCAATGTCTGACTCGTTTCCCCTCTCTTAAAACAACCCAATTATCCAGCCATGACAAGAATAGAAACACAAGGTGGTAATTTCTTGCACTCTTTAATTGCCTCCCAAGGAGGATAAAGCAGTTACTTGAAAAGACTGTGCCTTCATCTGCAGTGTTGAAATAAAGTCTTTTGAGGATAACTTAAAAGGACAGATGAAGAGCCCTGGTTTGCTAAGGAAAGCCAGGCCTAAATGAGCTACTGGCTCCAACAAAACTTGCCTATCATTAGGAATTCTCTCTGTCACAGGAAATAGTGCAAATAGCATGGGAATTAATGCATGGCTTCCAAAAAAGACACAAAACGTAGGTAGCTGGTGTTCTAGAAGCCATTGGGAGTTCTGCAGTAGAAAAGGGTGTTCAGTGGGTAGAAAGCAGGCCTGGGATGTGGATCATTCTGTAGGTACCCTGCAATCTTCCTGGGGGATCTCAGGTCAAGGATTTTGGATGTCCAGGAATTCACTCCTCAGCTGTGCCCGTGTGAAAGTGGGCCCTTATCTGGGATTTCCACTGCAGACTGATTTCTTTGCTATCACAGCAGTCAGGAATATCTCAGGAATATCAGGCAGCACAGGTGGAACTTAACTCTCCTGACTTGTGCTTTGGGGATGTTCATCCTGTTCCCCTCGCTTTGGAGGGGGCAGGGCAGGGCAGATGTTCCAGTTTAGGACTGTAAAATCAGTGTTAAATCACTGCCCTGCCCTGTGGGAAGCAAAGGAGTGGCTGTGATAAAATATCCATGTCTGCTCAGAACATCCCTGACCCCATGAAAGCAGCTCCAGTACAGAGAGGAGCCAGTGCTGCTGTGCATCCAGAGCCTGGGGATCAGGGCCCAGCCCAGCTCACAGAATCTCCATTGTTATGCTCCTGGAGAGTTTAGATCTGAATTTCCCACCTGCCCACCCAGCCCTAGGCCTGCCTAAATCCCCTCCAGCTCTTTATGTCGTTCCCCACAAGAGCTCAGGGTCTGAAAACAGGATAAAAGTGTGCTGTGCTTGTCACCCCTGAGAGCTGTGCTGGTGGGAGGGCAATACCCACAGTTAATGACGTTTTTACAGCACCCTGTGCTTGGAAACTTCAGTTGTACAGGTGGCATGTCTTCAAAACGTAGAGCAGGAAAATGCTTTCTGTTGTGCTGGCTCTAAACAGCCCCTGGCATTGGTGTCCCACCTGTGGGCCTGTTTTCCTCTGGCTGAAGGGATGAACATGCTGTGAATAAATCTGATCTCCTGGGTGCTGGCCTTTCCCTTGATTAGATCTTGGCTAATCCTGGTTGCTCTGTGGTTTCTCCTTTCTTCGTCCCCTCTCCCTTTTCTCCTGTGGGTTGTCTTTGTGTCAGTGTGTGAGGAATGTGATGCTCTGAGTGTTTCAAACTCCGTTTGATCCATTGCACTGGGGTGGGTTTTTTTTTTAACTGGAAAATGATTTTCAACCAAAATGAAAATAGAAGTTGAAACCAGCTCTAATGAGAACCTGCAATGAATACTCCCTGGGGGCTGTTTCCTACAGGATGTTTGGTAATTCCTCCTTTTATAATGTGGAACATACACTGGAAAAATTGTGTTGGAAACACTTCTGCTGAGAGAACACACACAAGGAAGGGAGGGCAGGGAAGGAGCATGAAGCAAACCAGTGAAAACATATTTTCCTGTATAATTGCATACCTGCAAGGAGTTTTTTCAGCATAGAAAGGCCCAAAAAAGAGAATTAAAGCATCTTCCTGCAACTAGCAGTCAGGCTGATTGGATTTCTCCAGTGAATAGGATGTGCTCTGGCTCAGAGCTGTGGAGACCCCCCAGCCAGTGTGTGTTGGTAATTCGTGTTCCTCATTAGGAAAAATCCCAGGTTATTTCTTCACTCCTGCATTTCTCCTATTTATCACCTGCCCTGGAAGGATTTATCCAGTTTTCCAGCTGTTTCTGAGAGGTTCCACGTGGTTTGTTCAAGGTAAAGGGTTGGCAGAGGGCACACAAGCAGGAGCTGCTGGTTGGCAAAGGGGGCTTTGGGAGGGGTTATTGCAGGCAGGATTTTCCTCCTGCTGGGGGTCATTCAGTAGAACCTTTGTGCTTTCATCTTTTATTTCCTGGTGCACCTGACTGACACATGAAAAGGGAGGCAGCCAAATTTGGGGGATCACACTGAAAAGCAAAAATATAATGGAGATTTTATACCTCCAGCCTTTGTGTATCAGGTTATACTGATAAATAGAGTTTAATCAGTGTATGGAACATATGTATTTTTGTGAATATTTGGGTTTTTTTTCTTAGCTCTGAGTGGGTTTTTTTTAACCTCTAGGATATGAGAGAGCACTGACAGGTCTGAAGCATGGTAAGCTTTACCCAACACTTGTCAAAATGAAGCAATTCCTATTTTATCCTTCTCTCTGCTTTGGGAAGGAAATCCAGTTTTAAAAAGCTGGTTAGTTATGATTTGTCAGGCTGTCATTGAAGAATCCACCCTTCCACCCATTGCTGGATTCCCAGGTAATGGCACCAGGTGGAACTGAGCATTGGGAGGGTCTGTATAGAAATCACAGTCATAAAATCATGGAATCATGGAATGGTTTGGGCTGGAAGAGACCTTGAAGATCATCCAGCTCCAATCCCTGTGCCATGGGTAGGGACATCTTCCACTGGACCAGGTTCTGGAGTTCTCAGAGGGATGACACTAAGCTGGAGGGGAGTGTGGATCAGCTGGAAGGCAGGAGGGCTCTGCAGAGGGACCTGGCCAGGCTGGATCCATGGGCTGATTCCAATGGGATGAGGTTCAACCAGGCCAAGGGCCGGGTCCTGCCCTTTGGCCACAACAACCCCCGGCAGCTCCACGGGCTGGGCCAGAGGGGCTGGAGAGCAGCCAGGCAGGAAGGGAGCTGGGAGTGGGGATGGACAGGGAGCTGAACAGGAGCCAGAGTGTGCCCAGGGGGACAAGAAGGCCAATGGATCCTGGCCTGGCTCAGGAACAGGGTGGCCAACAGGGCCAGGGAAGTGATTCTGCCCCTGGACTCAGCGCTGGTGAGGCCACCCCTGGAGTGCTGTGTCCAGTTCTGGGCCCTCAGCTCAGGAAGGACATGGAGGGGCTGGAGCAGGTCCAGAGAAGGGCAACAAGGCTGGGGAAGGGACTGGAGCACAAGTGCTGTGAGGAGAGGCTGAGGGAGCTGGGGGGGCTCAGCCTGGAGAAGAGGAGGCTCAGGGGAGACCTCCTCACTCTCTGCAACTCCCTGACAGGAGGGGGGAGCCAGGGGGGGTTGGTCTCTTTTCCCAGGCAACCATCAGCAAGACAAGAGGGCTGGGTCTGCAGCTGTGCCAGGGGAGGGTTAGGTTGGAGATTAGGAAGAATTTCTTTGCAGAGAGGGTGCTCAGCCATTGGAATGGGCTGCCCAGGGAAGGGGGGATTCTCCATCCCTGGAGGTTTTTAAGCAGAGACTGGATGTGGCATCAGTGCCATGGGCTGGGAACCACGGCGGGGTTGGATCAAGGGTTGGACTGGATGATCTCTGAGGTCCCTTCCAACCCAGCTGATTCTGGGATTCTGTGATTCTACAGATCCTCAGTAACCAACCACGTGCTAAGAGCAAAGGAAACCAAAAAACCCATGGCTGAACTGTCTTCGCATGAACCTTGAAGGTGAGCTCAGCTTTGAGCCTCGAGCACAGCCTGTGCCTGTGTCACCACTGGGGGCAGAGCTGGGCAAAGGCAGCGCTGGGATGGCTTCGTTCAGGGAGCTACAGCTGGTTGATCCATGGAAAAGCCAGTGTGACATCTCCTCTTTGCTTTAAATACACCTGACCTGGGGAGGGGCTCCAGACTGCACATTAAATCTCCAGTTCATCAAATCACGCCAGGATTGTGCCTGACTTTGAGAGCAGTTTTTACAGGAAAGGGCTGCTCCACCCTCTGGGATTCCAAGGCCCCTGTCCCTGTGATTTTTAATTCCACAGAACAGGCAGGGGCTTGGGGAGCTTTCCCAGAAGCCCTGCAAGAGGGACTCAGAGCTGTTGTGAGGTTTGGTTTGGGTCTTTTTTACTCTGGACAACTGAAGGACAATTCAGCTGAAGGGGGCCCAGGGAAACCTTTCTTAACCTGAAGGATGAAAACAGAGAAAAAGTTCCTGTTAGAGAAGAAAGGAACCACCAGTATCCAGGGACTGGAAGAGTTTCTGAGATTTCTGGAAGTGAGAGGAGCCTTTTAAGGATCTGAGCTGTGGCAGTAAATACTTGCATTGGAATATGGGTAAGATACATGTCCCTGAGCTTTTTCTTCTTTCTTCTTTTGTGAACCTCCTCCTTAATTTATCTCCATCTCCCAGCTGAATTGAGGATATATCCGTTCCGTTGGAAACTGGGATTTTGAAGTAGTTCCTGCCCCAAATGATAGTGAATAACCAGAACTCTCTGGAAAGTAGCAAGGGGAGAAAAAAAGGGAAAAATTAAATGTACTGAAACGATTTCATGAAAAACTTGCACAGCCATTCACTGAACTGATGGAAAAATTGACCCGCTGGAGAGAACAGATTTTATTTTGTCCTTGCTTTAGCATTTATGGCAGGTTCCAGTGCAACTGGAATTTTCTTGCCAGTGAAAATACTGTAAAAACAATTAAGCAGCGGTTCAGCACCGGTGCTGAGAACCTGGGTTCTTTTTTAGGGAAGCAAAGTTAATATCCTGCAAACATCCCAGGAACGTGCCCAGCAGCAGGACAGGAGGGGGAGCTCCCAGTGCAGCGATGAGGAGGGAGCAGAACCCTCTTTGCTCTTAGATTAGGAGGGAAAATCTGTTCCCAGCCTGTCCCTGCTGCTGCTTAAAGCCACCAGTGACCTGGATTTGAACTGGGCTCCTGAGGGGTGAGAGGCTCCATCTCTCATGGCCAATCCCCAGAGGATGCACTTGCTCCCAGCAGGGATTTGTAACAAATCCTGCCCCGAAGGCAGCAGCCTTTGCTTCCCTTGCTCTGCTGATAGATGGTAATTTAAAGCTTTTCCTTTCTTGCCCACCCTTCCCCTCTCCCTTCTGCCATAGAAATCCAGCTAAATCTTCTGAGAGGGGATTATCAGCTGGGAGATTTTTAAATAGTGGAGAGCCAGAAGAGAAGAAAACAAGGTGGATGTTCCCATTCCAAGGGGTTTTCCCCCAATTTCTTGACAGACAGAGATGTCCTGAGTTTAATCTGCCTCTTCAAAGGAAGGTTCAAAATCCATCTCTCTTGAGCAGGTGTTTTCTTCTGGGTGCTAACATAGACCAACATCTGCAGCTGCTGTGGGATCACCCCTCACATTCCCTGCTTCACCTGCCTGTTGTGTTGCAAAATCCTTATTGACCCAGCAGGGTTTGTATCAGAGAGACATCAGTTAAGATTTTCTCCCCTTTGGCCTGAATTCTGTTGCACTTTAATTCACACCCCCTCTGTATTCCTGGAATAGAGAAGCTCCAGGACAGCTGAGCACCAGGCCCTGATCTCCCTGTGGAATTCCTGCTGGGATTGTTGGATTTTGCAGCAGGAATGTGTTGTTTGCTCAGTGTTCTCCTGGACTTCAGGAGGAGTCATGCATGGAAAATGAGGGCAGATGAAGGCTGGTGGTGCCTGGTGAGCTCTGTCACCTCCCCCTCGGAGCTGGGAACTTAAAAATAAAGAGACAAGACCATCACTAACAGCCCCCTGACTATTAATTAGTGCAATTAGTGTGTCCTCTACCAGTTTGACTTCCAAGATGCCCCCAGTCTCTTGGATAGACACTTGGATAGACACTTGTTGAGAAAGTGTCTCCAGCAAAACCTTCTGCTGGTGGTGGTATCTCTTCTGTGCTTCCATTCCTGAAATTCCTGCTGTTCTTTCCTGCTAATTATCTGACCCTGTAACCTTTCAAACTGTCCTGAAATGAGTGCAATCCCTTTGTCACTTCTTTTCCTAAATGTTGGTATTGTAAAAACAACCATAGCAAAAATTATGGTCCTATGAGGAGACTCCCAGGATTTCTTCTGGAGTGTTCAGACATAATGTGTGCAAAGACTCTGACATTGTCCTATTGATTTGATATCCTTTGCCACAGCCCAGGGGTGGTGGGTGAGGTTTCCAGAAGGGGTTGCTGATCTAAGGGCTTTATTTTGGGTTTGGCAGCCCAGCCTGGAATAATTTACAGGAGTGATTTTTGAACTTGGAGCTGTCCTCTGTACATGGCATTTACTTGTGGGGGTCTGAGACCTGATAAATCAACTCCTGATCCCCCCCCAAAGATCACTGGAGTTAATTTAGATGATAATCAGACCCTGTGCTGTCTCCTTCCCTTCATCTGCTCTGCTGACTTGGGGCCAGCATGAGGAAGCAAATAAATATTGGTAGGAATGTCTTCAAGAGCCTCAGATTCCCGGACTTTGTGACTTCTGCCAAGCTGATTTATCCCTTACCTGCCCCATCCCTCTGGAAATTCAGTACACTCTTGGAGACAGCAGGAACTTTCTCTTCTCTAATTAAAAAAAAAAAAGATGAAAAATCCTTTCTTGAGACCAATGAAATCCCCTCCTATCTGGGGGCTTTTTCCTGTTTTTGCTTCCAAGTTTTCTGGGGGCAGGGGCAGGGAATGTCTCCTCCTGTTCTCCCCTGGTTCAGATCAATATAACGACCTTCACCAAAGCTGTAATTACATAGGGCAGGGATGCCTCAAACCTCAGAATATTTGATTTGTCCTCAGCCTGAGGTGAGGACTCTGAATGCATTTTTTTTCCTTCCCAACCCTTTGCAAGTGTAATTCAGCTGAAATCTGTGGGGATCACTCTAAGATTGCACCAATAAAGGAGGTAGGTTAATATCCCTCCTGTCCTTGGCTTTCCTGCAGACAGTGGCAACGAGGGGCCTAATTAGTGTGTTTGGGTTGTTGGTTATGGAGGTTGCTCCAAGAGAAGCTGGACTGACACCATGGAACTCATTAGACTCAGGTCTCCCAACGCTGTGTTTTTATGTTAAAGAGAAAAGAAAGTCAAGAGAGTGCAAAGTAGAATCCTCATTAGAGTAATTAGCACAAGCCATTATTTCCTAGAAGCCTCAAATGGCCACATTTATTCTAAAGAGATGCCAAGGGTATGGCTGGATGCAGCTCCAGCAGCTGCCTTGGGAGGGGAGGAAGGGAGTGGGTTTGCTGCCCACGTTTCCCTGGTGTGGGGATGGGTGATCCTATTAAGCTCAGCACAGTTAATCCTCTTTCATGGTGCTAATTTCTCGCCATTATCTTTATTTGGCTGCTAATTTCCCTCATGGAATTCTTCTACTATTCCAATTTTAGTGAGTAGAAATCAAGAAAAGGAAAAAAATCCTGCCTGGACCTTGTCAGTGTTCCTGGAAGGAAAAGGACTTGCTGTGTGTCCAGTAAAACCTTGTGCTGGTGGTGGCATCTCTAAGGAGTATCTGGGCTTCCATTCCTGAAATTCCTCCTGTTCCTTCCTTCTTATGTTGTCTCAGTGAATATGAACAAGCAGCTTTGCCAGCAAACTTCTTACACTTTGAGTGACTCAGGGAGAAAAGGAGATCTTGGAGAACAGAAGGCAGGGGATCTGCCAAAGTCCTGGAATGCATTCCTGGTCTCTCCATTGCAATTCCAGCTTTGTGGATGTGCTGGGTCACCCTTTGGGGCAGTTCTGCTCTTCTGACCAGTGAACAGACCCTTCAGGCTTGTGCTGAACCTCCTACTCTTGTCTCAGGACAAAATTCCTCCTGGACAGACCTTTTCCTGTGCCCATTTTTCAGTTGTGAACTTCCCATCCCTGGAAGTGCCCAAGGCCAGGCTGGATGGGGCTTGGAGCAACCTGGGCTAGTGGAAGTTGTCCCTGCCCATGGCAGGGGGTGGAAATGGAAGACTTTTAAGGTCCTTTCCAACCCAAACCATTCCATGATTCTAAGATTCCATGGTATTGTTAGGAACAAGTCGGGGTTCTGACTTTTTGAGGGGTTGGTTTGAGTTTTTGTGTGGTTAATTTTGGTTTGTTTGATTTTTAATTTTTTTTTTTTTTTTAACAATAAAGGACCTTCATTGTATCACCCTATACTGTCCTTTATCAATAAAATAAAGAGAGGTTCCTACACCAGGATTGTGCTGTGATGGGAACATTGCAGAAGGTCACTGGTGCTTCTTCCCAGCATCAGGATGGGAAACTGGTGGATTTTCCTCTTTTTTGTTGTTCTTTAAGTGTAGGATCTGACCTAGAGAAGCCAAACAGGTGATTTTCGCTGGATATTTTTTCATATTTCAATTAGAAATTGAAAATTAAATCAGCTTTTGTTTCAAACTGCACAGCTTCTCATGAGAGCTGTTCCTGCCAGGAGACAACTTGGAGAGCAGGTTTGTCCTGATGGATCTTCACAGGATTAAAGGAAGATGATGGGCTGGAATATTACCTGAGGGAAGACCTAATCTTTTAAATCTGTGCACCCTCAGAGTGACATTAAGTTATTTATTATCTCTCTTTGGCCTACAGGTATCCCTATGACTGATCTCTCCACATTTTTTCCCAAGTGACATTCCTGATAAGCAGAAATCCCTTTGGATGCAGGGATTTCTGGAAGCCTTGGTGTCCCAGGTTTGGTTGGGGTTGGGAATTTTGTGGGGTTTGCTGCTTTTAATTGATTTTTTTACCCACAGTGCTGCATTTTGAGGATCTGAAGGTTAAGGCCTGCCCAAATCTGTACTGAAGGACATTCCTACAGTGGGCAAATGATTTTTCACCTTAGTACTTAGGATATTTTCCTACTCATGTCGATCCCAGAAAGGACATGATGGGGCTGACTCCTCAAAGCTGAACATACACAGATTTTCATGGAAATCCATAGAAAGATTCCTGCTTGATTTAGATCAAGTCCAAAAACCTCTTTTGTTCCTGAGTTGCTGTTTAATCTCCTCCTTTCCAGCCAGGGATTCTGGAGTCAAAGACTTTAACTATCAGACCTGTGGGTCTTAAAGGTTTTAGAGGGGAGGGGGGGAGTTGCTTCCCATGAAAAGCCCTGTCTGGCACCGTATCGGGATTTTCAGGCATTGACAAAGCAATCAGGAGAATTTTTCTTCACCACAGATTATGCTGTAAAAGCAAAAAGAAAAAACAAGCCGTCATTGATTTGAGTTTGTAATAAGATGACAAGTTTGTAATGATCATCAGGTTCAGAGATTAAAGAAGGTTCTTTTCCCTTTCCTGACACGACGTCGATATCTTCCTCCAGCTCCTTTGAACACCTCGAGAGCTTTTTATCTTAAAATCTGGTTTTGAGAATGATAACTAAAAGAAAAGGTGGATCTGCCATCAACACAGTGTCACTTCTGTCTCTTTTTTAAATCCCTTTGTGTTCGGTAAAATATATATTATATAAATATATATATATATGTATTTTAGATATTACACATATTTATATATAAATAATATTTTTTATATTATGTATTTGGGAATGAAGATTTGGGAAGCCTAGCATGATGATGATATTATGTATTTTATATAATATATTATGTGTTATATATAAATTATAAATATATAATACACATTGTATATACAATATATATTATATATATTTTATATATATAAAATTATATATTAAATATAATTATATATATTATATATAATTATATACATAATATATATTATTAATATATATTATTTTATATAATTATATATAATCTATAATCTATAATATATGTAATTATATATTATTAATAAATATATATTATTATGTATAATTATATATATTATATATAATATATATATATTATTATATATGATATATAATATATATAATTTATATGATCAATAAATATATATATTATTATAATATGTATATAATTATATATATATTATAAAGCCCCCAGTTTTTGTGTCATTTTCAGGCAGAACACAAAATTAATGAGGTTTTAGGCTGTGAGGTGAGTTATCCTCATATCATTACCTTGCCAGGATTTTTGAAAAAATAAGCAGGACTAATGATCCTAAATGCCTTTTGGAGCCTAAACAACTGCACGGTGGGGCTGATGTAGTTTGGTCCCAGCCAAATCCATCCCATGTGAGTAAAACAGGCTGAGGAAAGGGAATGGGCTCGTGAAATGGGATGGTTTATACTCGATTTGATGCCATAAATTATTGATCAAGTTTTATTAACGATTGTCTGTAAGTGGTGTTTGACCCCCCAGCGTGGGCCAAAGGGATGTGCAGGAACCCAGCTGGAATTTCCAACGTATTCACGTAAATGCCAGTAACACTCAGGTAATCTCAGACCTTTTGGGGGCTAAAATGGTGATTTGTGTGCTCTGCTCCCTTTGCAGTGTCTGTGCTCTCCCCACTGCAGACTGGCCTGTTTGTTCCCTGGATGTGCTGCTGGTTGGACACTCCCAATCTCCCTGGCAATAGATGGACTCTGGATACCCCTTTCTGGAAGTGAACTCTGCACTGGATTCCCCACAAAAATTGCTGCTGGAGCTGCTCTCCCAGCGCCCCTCCTTCCCTCTGCAGGGGACACAACCCCTGCCTGTCCTCCTTTCCACGTTCTGCAGCGAAGTTCTGGGAATTTGGGGAATTTAAGTCGAAATCCAGGCGTTTGTTTTGTGTTCATATCACACGTTGTTTCTGCCACAGTCGCTCTCCTTCCCCCCCTCGGCGAGTAGCAAAGAAATAAAAGGAGCTTGTGTGAGATTTGGCTCAGCAGCCTCTGCTCTGCCTTCAGTGCCAAACACCTTAAAGCTGCAGCAGCCCCTGGGTGAGCTCAGAGCTGCGACTGCTCAGCCTTGTCACCGCTTTTCTTCCTTTCTTTTGAGTGTTAGTGATGCTGGGGCAGGGATTGAAATAAATCCCAGTCGTTTTTGTGCACCTGGAGGTGGCTCAGCCAATATGTCCCTGGGTGCAGGGGGGTGTTGCACGAGCAGGCAGGAGAGAGAGAGGGGTAGAACTGCTCAAATGGAAAAAGAAACTAAAAGAAAGGAAATTTAAGGTTGGATATTGGGAAGAAATTCTTCCCGTGAGGGTGGCGAGGGCCTGGGATGGAATTCCCAGAGAAGCTTTGGTTTCCCAAAACCTGGAAGTGTCCAGGGCCAGATACTGTGTGTGAAATCATTGCCTATATTATATCAGCATTTCAGGGTCCTGCCTCAGGTTGAATCACAGAACATCAAAATAACCCTGAAGTTGCTTTTGAACAGCAAAAAGGAAGGGGTTTGATTGTACAGAGCAGGACAAGGGGCTTGGCTTCAAACTGGCAGGGAGCAGAGGAGATATTAGGGAGAAATTCTGCCCTGTGAGGGTGGGGAGGGGCTGGGATGGAATTCCCAGAGAAGCTGTGGCTGCCCCATCCCTAGAAGTGTCTGAGGCCAGGTTGGAGCAACCTGGGACAGTGGAAGGTGTCCCTGCCCATGGCAGGAGGTGGAATAAGAGGAGGTTTAAGGTCCTTCCAACCTAAACCATTTTGTTATTCTTCAGTTCCATGAAAAGTAGCTTTTATTGGAATTCAGTTACAACTTGAAGACACCTTGTACCACTGTCTGTCCCTGTGGTTCTTTCTCAGAGACACTGGAACCATCCACGACAGGGAGGTTTTGCTTTGCTCTGCCTAAGTGTGTTGTTGGAACATGGCAGTAATGCTCAGTTGCTCAAAAATTAAATATGCTGGAGTTTAGTGCCTAAGTTTAAGTAAAACTCACTTGAAAATCTCTGAAGTGTGTAAATCCATGGCAGCATCTCTTGCTGCTGGAAGGAATTCCCCTTTGCTGTTCAAAAAGAGAAAAAGAAATTGGCTCATACCAAAATTTTTCAAGGTGCCAAAATGAACTGTTGCCTCCCCATAGGAATCCAACCTCATTTCCAGCATCCATGGACAGATCTTTCTACATAATAACTTATAATAACATAATAATCCATCTTGAGATTCTCCTTAAAGAAAGACTCTTTCCTCTTTCCTGAGGAGCTGAATTTGGCTTTCCAAGGAGAGGGGCCTTGTGGCAATGGGAGAAGACCCAGGAGGGCTGGCAGCCAGTTCTGGCTCCAATTCCTACAGGATCTGTAGCCTTGGGCAAGTCAGTTGGGGCTTGTGCTTTTTTTAATCTCTATCTCTAACAAACACAAACAGCCTTCCTGGTGCCTGTTCCTGGCTCTGGGTTTCCAGAACGGGCCAGGCACAGATTTCCATGATCCCTCCTGGAACCCTCCTCACCCAGCAAACGGAGCAGAACTTGGCAGGAGGAAGAGGAACAAACTTCTGAGCTCTGTGTTGGAACCTGAACTCGTGGTATTTTATGGAATCCCAGACTGGTTTGGGTTGGAAGGGACCTTCAAATCATCCAGTGCCACCCCTGCCCTGGGCAGGGACACCTTCCACTAGCCCAGGTTGTTCCAAGCTGGCCTTGGACACTTCCAAGGATCCAGGGGCAGCCACAGCTTCTCTGGGAATTCCATCCCAGCCCCTCCCCACCCTCCCAGTGTATTTACAGCACTTTGCCTTGTCTTTAGCTTTGTGTAAGCACTGGCTGTGGTTTTATCAGCTGGGGTTGGAGATTAAATATTTTCATTATGTCTGGAATCTTTTCCACTCCTAAAACCATTTCTGTGGTGCTGTTTACTGAGCACAATCACTTGGCTGTTGATGTTTATCAAAAAAAATATGAAGATCCTCCTTCTCTAGTGCTGTGAACTCCCATTGCCATTTTTCCTGCACTCAATTAAAATAAGGCAAAGCAGTGGAAATTCTGGTGGTTTTGCTCAGTAAAGAAAAAAAATTCAGAAGAGAGTAGGGGGGGGGAGAATAAGTAGTAGGGGAAGAAACAGGCTGATATTTTGCATATGGTGCAATGAAATATTTGGGAGCAGGCATGTTGACAGCAGCCTCAATGCTTGGAGAGGCTTTAAGGGGAACAACACATGAAATAATCCCTTTTTGGGTACCAGCTGCATTAGTATTCGCTGCCCACATCAGCCCTGGCACCGTGGCATGTTAATGAGGGCTGTCCCTCTCCTTCCCTTCCTTCCCTCCACCTCTTCCCTCCCCTTTTCTTCCCAGTCCAGCCATCCCCTGCTCCCAGAGCTCCGTGGTTTCTCTCTTCCCAGCCATCACACTGATGACCCAGGGCAGTCCCTGCCACTTTTGATAAACTGTCAGATTATTTTTGGAATGTCCACATATGCTTTTCTGGAGGTACAATTTAGCACTGTGATAATCTCCTAAATTGCATCCTAGGCTGTGCCAGCTCTTCACTTCTGCTGCTCTCTTGGAGGTTTGCACTGCCCAAGAAAAAGGTGTCCAGCACATTTGAGGTGATGCTGCACCCAAAAACGGGACCAGCATGATCTCTGCTGGATATGAAATACAGGATTCAATAATCTTTCATTGAAATGTCTCAGAACCATAGAATATAATTCTATAATGTTCCAGCATCACAGGATGCTTTGGGTTGGGAAGGACCTTGAAGATCATCCAGTTCCAACCCCTTCATCCAGTTCCATCCCCCATAATTCCAGGCTGGGATTTGTCTTGGTGATGTGTGTGCAGAACACAAAATTATTGGAAAAATGAATGCTTGGGTTTTTTTTCTTAAAAAATCTATAAGATTGATCTCCCCTTAATTAATTTTACAACATGATAAATTGGCAGAATTATGACATCAGAAAGACTATCTGGTGTAGCTTTTATGTGAATCATTTGTAAATTTGCTGCTCGTGAAATATTAAAGGAGAGCTCTGGTTAAAAGTTGAATTTGCTCCATATTGACAAGGACTGGGCTTAAAACAAGTCTGCCTGAAACTGGTTTTGAGGACTCTGTGCTGGAGAGGGCAAAAAGAGGAGCTTGAATGGATGCTCTGGGTGGGCAGAACAGAAGTGAAGCAGAAAAATGTCCATGCCTTTTATTGAATTCTGGACTGGTTTGGGTTGGGAGGGACCTTAAAGCCCATCCAGTGGCACCCCCTGCCATGAGCAGAGACACCTTCCACTATCCCAGGTTGCTCCAACCTGGCCTTGGACACTT
Organism: Manacus vitellinus; assembly: GCF_001715985.3. Classification (NCBI taxonomy): domain Eukaryota; kingdom Metazoa; phylum Chordata; class Aves; order Passeriformes; family Pipridae; genus Manacus; species Manacus vitellinus. The sequence goes on from NW_021940780.1 coordinate 918,594, forward strand.
CCATGGATGGGGCAGCCACAGCTTCTCTATGTTATACCTTCATGGGACTTTTCTTACTGCAACAAATTTTATAATAAATCATTTTTCCTACTCATTTTCTCCTTACAGAGCATGCAAATGTCCTGAAATACTTAATTTATCTTTTTTAATTATTATTTTTAAATAGCACTGTGCATAAACTTTCATTTGGTTCATTTTGGGAAAAATATGGCTGACCTAAATAGCAAAACTATCTTTGATCTTGCAGAGATTGAACTGTTAGCAAAAATTAATGACTGAAAAATGAACACGTGTGGCATCCCTCCAGAGAGCAAAATACATCTTTGAATCAAAGAACTCAATGCAGAAGAAGCCAAATTCCCACAAAGCTTGTGCTTTTAAACAAAATGATTAGAATTTTAAAAAGGGATCTAGAGGAGGTGAATGACCAGGCTCTGCCAATGGTTTTATAAATGAAAATTCACTGGTGTGTGTTGGGCTGGCCCTCATTTTGGGGGGTGAGTACCTTTGAGGTGGGTCAGCCTTTGCTGCCTGGGAAGAGAATCCCAGAATCCCAGAGTCAGCCAGGTTGGAAAAGACCTCTGGGATCATCAAGTCCAACCTGTGACCCAACCCCACCTTGTCCCCCCCACCATGGCACTGATGCCACATCCAGGCTCTGCTCAAACCCCTCCAGGGACGGGGACTCCCCCCCTCCCTGGGCAGCCCATTCCAAGGGCTGATCCCTCTCTCTGGGAAGAACTTCTTCCCCATGGCCAACCTAAACCTGCCCTGGGGCAGCTCCAGGCTGTGCCCTCTTGTCCCACTGCTGGTTCCTGGGAGAAAAGTCTGAGCCCCCCTGGTTCCCCCTCCTGGCAGGGAGTTGCAGAGAGTGAGAAGGTCTCCCCTGAGCCTCCTCCTGTCCAGGCTGAGCCCCCCCAGCTCCCTCAGCTGCTCCTCACAGCACTTGTGCTCCACACCCTTCCCCAGCCTCGCTGCCCTTCTCTGCCCCTGCTCCAGCCCCTCAACATCCTTCCCAACCTGAGGGCCCAGGGCTGGGCACAGCACTCCAGGGGTGGCCTCCCCAGTGCCCAGGGCAGGGGCACAATCCCTGCCCTGCTCCTGCTGCCACACTATTCCTGAGCCAGGCCAGGCTCCATTGGCCTCTTGCCCCCCTGGGCCCCCCTGGCTCATGTCCAGCTGCTGTCAGTCAGTCCCCCCAGGGCCCTTTCTGTCCCCCCACTCTGGCCCAGCCCGTGGGGCTGCCGGGGGTTGTTGTGGCCCAAGGGCAGGACCCGGCCCTTGGCCTTGGGGAACCTCAGCCCGTTGGATCCTTCCCATGGATCCAGCCTGGCCAGGTCCCTCTGCAAAGGTTTCAGTGTGTGGAGGGTGATGTGGAGAAGCCCTTACCTGTCACTCCAAACCCTTCCTTGGATTCTGACACTTGGGTGAGGAACATGGAAAAATGGAAGGTTGCACAGGAAGCCTGGAATCCACGGCCTGGATTTCAGCTCTGCCAAGTGCTTGGTGTTTATGGAATTTGGTGTTTGCTCAGCACATTGGGAGTTCTAAATTGCCACAATCCCAAAATGCTGAGTTAGAAACTGAAATTTCTACTCATTGCATCGAAATATTACTTTTTTTTTTTTCCAGAATCTTGGCCTCTTTACCCCTCTAGGACAAGGGGAAACAGCCTCAGGTGGCACCAGGGGAGGTTCAGGTTGGATATTGAGGAAAACTTCCTCACTGAAAGGGTGGTTAAACATTGGAACAGACTTCCCAGGGCAGTGGTGGAGTTGCCATTCTGGAAGTGTCCAAAAATTTAGTGGATGTGGCACTTGGCAGTAATAGTTTTGTTGACATGGTGGGATTTGGTCAAAGGTTGGACTTAATGACCTTGGAGGGCTTTCTAACCTTAATGATTCCATGATTCTATGAGATCGTTCTCCTGCTATAAATCAGGGCAATATATTAATTTTTCTCCTGTCTCTGTGTATCACCTACGTTTAAATTTTGGGTTCCTCAGAAGTCTGTCATTTATTGCCACGTGTCCAGTCCCTTGCCACATTTACAGTCCACCATGGGCTTGGATTTCAGATAGGTCCTCTCTGAGGTTCTTTAATGTAATTAGCAATGGTCACTCTGATTTAAGTCATAAAATATGTGTAATACTCTGCCCAGGTAAGGCTTAATTAATTAAAATTCATTTAATGTATCACAAAGCTTGTGCAGTGAGGAAAATACTGGAAATACCAAATATTATTTATTACTTCTGTATTGAAAACATGGATAATAACTGGAGATTGTGGTTCCAATTTACAGGATTTGTACATGAACTCAAATTCCCCCAGAGATAACTTGACCTCAATTTCCATTTATTGACAGTGTGTCTGCCTGGCTCGCCCTCCCAAGGCATTGTGGTGTGAAATGGGAGCTTAAATTAAAGAAAGAACCAAAATTAATGCTTCTTTCTGTCCCCTGTACCTGGCTTATGACTGAACTGGAAGGATGCTTTGTATTAGAATGAGGATTATCCAAAAGAAATGGCTCTTCCAGCTCTGTGCTCCTTCCTTTCAGCGTGTTTGTCAGCACAAACACGGCACATTAGGATCAGATTTTATTCCTCCTAAATTTGTACCTGTGGTTTTCCACCTAGAACTCCAGGATCTAAACCAGCCAGGATCCATTAGGACATGGGGCAGGAAGCACAAGCTGGGCTTTCCTTCCTTCCTTCCTGCCCGTGGAGGTAATTCCAGCATCACCCCTGTGCTCAGGAGGAGACCTGAGCTGGGTTTGCTCTGCTGGTGGGAGTCTCTAAAGGTGGTTTATGAGGTGAAGCCATTCCAAACTCCCTGAGTAGGGAATTGGGGCCGTGGGTTCTTGTGGTGGTGTAGGAGAGGAGAGATGGAGCCTGACCTTCCTGGGAGAACACAGAGAAGATTCCCAGCTGGAAGGGAACCACAAGGATCACGTGCAGAGCTCAGTGCTGCTGTCTGGGCTCAGGGACAGCAGTGCCAGGATTTCTGGGTGCAGTGGCAGGATTTCTGTGTTCCTTTCAGCCATAAAAGCTGAGTGAAAGCTCTCAGTACCTTTGCAGTCAGTCTGAAATCAGTTCACAGCTTTGGTCCTGCCATATTCCCTAATATTTTCCCAATTAAAACCCGGTGTCAATCCTCTGCAGTCAGACAACACAGCAAATACATTGCACAGGCAGGCACATCAAATAATTAAATGGCAATTAAATGAAGAGCAGGCTCACAGGAGAAGTGTTGGGTTTGTAACAGGACTCCTGAGTTGTGTGGCTGTGCAGGAGACAAAAATTGAAATCTCTGACACTTGTGATTCCTGTAATTTGTGATTTTAGTTTCTTGGAAATCTATTAGTCAAATCTGGAGGTCGATACGTTCTCCTGGAACAGGATGGGTGAGTTTTAGAGAGCAGCCAGCAATCAGGAGTGACAAAGGCATTGTAGTCATCTCTGCCTTAATGGAAATGCCACTTCACACGTGGTGGATTTTAAGCAGCCTGAAGACAGTCACTAGCAAAGGTGTCATTATCTCCAGCACGACAGTCCAAAAATACCCTAACAAAGTACTTTCTTTTTCAAAAAAAGAGCCATTTCCCACAAGAACACTTTAGTCTTGTGCTTCTGCCATTGTAGTGTGACAATGACTGCAGCTGCTTTGTCCCACCCTGGGGTTCTGTGTCCTGTGAATGTGCTGAGAGCAGGAGCCCAGTGGCAAACTCAGGGTTTGGTTGTGCTCAGGTAACTCCACACATCCTTCTGCAGGGGAGCTGCTGTGCACGGGCCTGGATCGGGGAGAGCTGCACCATGAATTACTTTGCATCTGTTCTTGCTGCTAATCCTATTACCAGCAACAGGATTAGTTCATAAACAAAGAGCTGGGCTCGTCTGCTCTATATGAAAATTGAACAGGGCTTACATGCAAAACCTCTTACTCTGAGCACCAGAGCTCCCAACTGCTGCAATTCACTGGGCTGATAGATCTGTGTGATTTCTGAAAAAAAAAAAAAAATAGGTAAAAATGTAGGAATCATCTTCTCTTAGAAGGTTTTGAGGGTTATACATTTTTCAAGGAGTGCCAGAATGTATTTCAAAATAAAATTATTCAACTTGGGGGTGGGAAGCACAATAACATGAGCCATTATTAATGAGTTATTCTGAACTGGGGGGACTGTCCTGGGTGTCCCTGCCTTGCTGTGTGCACAGGTGTGTTGGAAGGAACCTGATTTCCTTGGGACTCAAGTTCCTCATCTGTAAATGGCTTTAACGATGCTCAATTAGTGCTGGAGATTCGAGGTGCTCGAGGTGATCTCCCTGCCCTGTAATTCCCGGGCACTGCTGCTAAATCTCATTTGCATCCGGTAATCGGGTGAAAACACTGAACTTCCTTTAGTTTTCCATCCTCCTCTTTCTTTGTTCCAGGCTTGTGTTTGGAGGGAACAGAGGCAGGAGCAGGGAGAACACATGCGAGCTCCCCGAGTCAGGAGCTGAAGGGGAGCAGAGACACGTCTTTGCTTTCACAATGATTTCTGCAAAGCCACGCTGGCAGATCCTCCCTGTAGAACCACAGCATATGCCAGCAAAACTTTCTGTGCTGGCACTGCTCCCCGAATGGCTCAGATGATGCGAGCTGAGTTGACAAAAGCAGGATTTTCTCAGTGGTGCTACATCTCTTGGATTCAATATTTCAGGACCAGACAATGTATTTCTTTTCCCCCTGCTCGCCTCCTTCCTCACTGCTCTTCCTCTCTTTCCCTCGTGTCTTTCCTCATCATTTTCTCCACTCAGGAGAAGAAAGAACAGACAAACCAACCCCAAATCCTCCCTGTGCACCAACACTGGCATTATGACCTGAATCACTGATTTCAACTCCATGTAGAGGGTACCGAAGTATGGGATCATTTTCTGCAGCTTCTCTGGCCCTCGCTGCTTCCACATCTCATACAGATATTTTCCAGGTGGGGATCTTTGCTTTCCAAGAGAGAGACATCACTCAAGGAGAGCCAGTGATGTCACCTGACCTTTCCAGCCCAGGGATTCGCAGTGTCTCCAGCCAGGCAGGGCTGGGGAAGGGAAAAAGGAAGAGCAGATGGATTTATGGCAGGAGCTGGGTGGCAGATGGTGCCTGCAGACAGTTCCTGACATGTCCCCGGCCCTAATGGGTATGGGTTTCCCCTTTTAGCAGCACTGAGAGTGCACTGATATTTGATATTTGTGTGTGTGCATGAGAAAGATGGGTTGACAGATAAGGGATTGTATCAGCAGCAGAAGAAACTCAGCACCTCTGATATTTAGTTTGAGTACTTTAGAGTTCACCTCTGTTTGTGATGAAGTGACACCAGCAGGAACCTTTTCACACCACTTGATCAGATCTGTGAGTCCTCGAGCCACCGTTTTTCTGAGACAGTTCATCTTCAGCGTATGGGGTTGATTTCATCTAATAAGAATTGCCACTTCTTCATCCCAAATAAACCCAGAGCATTCTGGCTGTACCTGTACAGCTGGAAACAAATTGACAGTTTTTAGTGTGCATTAGTTGCATCCATTTTCAAAAGGTGTTTGGGACAGGCTTAACCAAAACCCAAAGCATTCTTAGCATTAAGCTGATGAGCAGGCTTAGGGCTCCAGCTTGTCTCTAAGCAGTGTATTTAGTGCACTTGTCTTCCAGAGGCCTCAGAGAGAGTCCCCAGAAGAGGTGAGAGCAGCTTTGAGGGAGAGATGATTGTGGTGATTTGTTGTCTCTCAATAAACCCATCTCAGCAATTCCCAGCAGCCACTTTTCCCCTAAAACCAGAGCTCAAGCTGCCCCAACCCCCTCCCACAAGCTGCAAATCTGCCATCTGAGATCTCCCCTTTGGAGTGATTTGTACTTGCCTGATTTAGCAGATGTAGACCTACGTGGTGACATCCTCAATCCCAGACTAAATCCTGGCTTTGCCTAATCATTCTTTACTGGGCTGCTTTCAATCTCTCCTTTCTGCATCTCTTGAATTTTTCATTGCCTGTAAAGAAGGATTGTCTTCTGGAGTCAAAGGAGAAAGATGAATTAAAAATGAGCAGCTGGGTTATAATAGGTCAAGTTACTGCTTTGGGGGTTTTGTTTGTACAGAAATGTGGGTGAAATACAGCAAAGAAATTTGGCTGGAGACAGACTGGAGAAACCCCCTATATCCAAAAATCTCCAAACCCAAGTGTTGCACAGAGACGAGGTGGGACCTGCCTGTGTGAAATATCTGGGGTAAAATGTTGTCTTAACTGAAAATCAGGGCAGAATGTTGCTCAGGATGAAATCATCATTCCCAAACTAAGAGATAAAAGAGGTGAAATGTTTCTATTTGGCCATTTGGTGCCCCTCAGTTACTCTCAGTCAGTGGCACTACTGCCACAGCTTGAGACCTTGTGCCACAGTGATGCTCCTCCTGTTGCAAGATTAGTTTTTTCCTAGTGTCAAAGCAGTCTTATTTTGAGAAATCCCAAGAGATGAAGGGATTGGAGGATCCTTACAAAGAGTCAAACTTCTGGAGAAGGTGGTGTGAGATGCAGTGGGAAAGCTGGGCACTTTGTATTCTCTAAAAGCAGATTGGAGAGGGAGCAAAGAGTTGACTGAGAGGCAAAAGACATATTGAGGCAAAAAGTATTAAGTGATGCAGTTCCAGTGGTACTGAAATCTGAATGGTATTAAATCAAACCCCCTTTGATCTGACACACCAGTGGAATTTGGAACTGAGGCAACTGGAGTTGCAGGAAAAATCAGTGTCTGGCCAAGGAGGAGCTCAGGGACTCCCAGACCTGGGTTTTGCAGGTCCTACCTGGTGTGCTGAGAAGGTAATTTTTGGGCACAGTCACATCCCTGGATTTCAGACCCCCTCACCTGGAAGTGGGAAGATTCCTCTGTGATTCCCAGCCTCTGAGAGTGAGCTTTGGATCTCCTCTGGAGCAGCAGCCCATGTTCCTCTTCACTGACTTAGACTTGCTGCCAAATTTAGGCACCTCAGGTCAGGGTTTGTGACTCCCCTTCCACTGCCACTCCTGGTTTTGTACTTGGATAATGGAGATGATGATGCTGGACTTGTTTATGAAAAGAGCTGAAATTCACAATTTGGAATGTTTCTATATATGAATGAGATGCAATTAATTTCTTTCTGTCATTACATGCAAAATTCTGCAACAGATGGACCAGTATCATTTGGCAAATAATTCATCTGACATTCCCTCATCAATCATTAAACAATTGGTCCATTTCTTCATTGTGGAGTCAGCTTGAAATCCTGTTTTGTTCCATTTTCACAGCATTCCAAAGGGATTCCTCTGGGTCCACTGAAATCAGGGAGGGGACTGACTGACCTGGGGGGGCCTGGGATAAATGTGGGGGTGCAGTGACCTCCTGTCCATCACCAGAGAATCCCAGAGTGGGTGGAAGGGACCTTAAAGCTCATCCAGTGCCACCCCTGCCATGGGCAGGGACACCTTCCACTAGCCCAGGTTGCTCCAACCTGGCCTTGGACACTTCCAGGGATCCAGGGGCAGCCACAGCTTCTCTGGGCAACCTGTGCCAGGGCCTCACCACCCTCCCAGGGAGGAATTCCTTCCCAGTATCCCATCTAACCCTGCCCTCTGGCAGTGGAAGCCATTCCCCCTTGTCCTGTCACTCCAGGCCCTTGTAAACAGTCTCCATTTTTCCTGTCGGCTCCTTCAGGTCCTGGAAGGCCACAGTTAGGTCTCCCTGGATCCTTCTCTTCTCCAGGCTGAACAATCCCAGCTCTCCAGCCTTTCCTCCCAGCAGAGCTGCTCCAGCCCTCTGATCATCCTGGTGCCTCCTCTGGACTCTCTCCAGCAGCTCCATGTCCTTGCTGTGCTGGGCCCCAGGGCTGGAGGCAGCTCTGCTGGGGGGTCTCAGAGGGGCAGAATCCCCTCCCTGACATTGTGGAGAAGTTTAATGACATTCCATGATTTTCTTGATGTCCCAGCTACCTGGTATTATTGACAGCCCCTGCCCCAAGGCAGTGATTTTGTTCTGTGTGAGCAAGGTTTGACAGAACCTGAGTGAATCCTCTGGCTCATTAAACAGCAGCAACCGATAAATCTCTTTTTTAATAGTCTCCTGAATTTTTAAATCTTGGAGTTGCTAATGCCCATACTGTAGATGTATGGAAATGGATATTTCAAATCAGGGCCCTAACTTTAAGAAGGGTGATTTGGATAAATGATTTCACTTTTCTTCCACCTTTTAATTAAAACTACCGTGGCATGGGCTGAGTATTTCAACAGATTCCTTTAATAAATGGCATTAGGTGCTATTAACTTCCAGGGGATTACTCCAGGTTAACTCTCTCCTTTCTAGGATTTCCTCAAGTCTTTGCCATAATGAAACAGCAGCTTTCTTTGCCTTCTCCCCCTGTCTTTATTGCATCAGTATGCATTGCAAAACCAGGGGCTTGTACATCCTAAGAGAAGATAATGAGAGCAATATTAATTCCACTACAGCTGCTACAGGCATGTAAATGAACCTTTCATGTGGCCAGCCAAGCTCTGAGCCTCTCTGAGAACAGGCAGGCCGAGCAGCAGAACAGCTGGGGGGTGGCAGAGGTGAGGGGGAGAGGGGAGGCCACGCTGGAAAGGGCTGGAATCCAAACATCCTGAATTACCATTTCCAACCCAATCGATGCTGCTCTTGTCCATGGCATTAATTAGTGCGTTTCTCCTGTTCCCCACTGGCTGGGATTGGGCTGTTAGCACAGAAATGGACACTCTGGGAAGCCCCTCACATTTGTTACCACGCTGGCTCCAGTCTGTGCTTGGGCCAGGTCTGCCAGGCTGTGCCCACTTCGGGCTGAGAGCTCTGCAGAGGGAGGAGGGCAGTGCAGGGGCTAATTAGTTCTGCCTCTCAGCAAAGCTAATTAATCTCGACACACTCTTGAGCTGCTGTGACTCTGCTGCTTGGATTTCTGGCAGGAATTAGTTTGTGGCTGATGTGACCCAAGAGAAGGGTCTCTGCTGGTTGGGGGGTTTCTTTTGCACATGCAGAAGAAAGAAAAGTAAAAGTAAGAAAACTTGGGGTGGGATGGGAGGACAGTATTGATCCTCAGCCATGTACTGCCTCTTGTAATGTATTTTTATTTTACCAACACACAGAGGCTTCCCAGAACTCCAGAAAGGCAAGGATTCTTTTTTAGCTCAGGTTTCACCCGTGTAACAGTGCAGTGAGGAGCTGTCTGGGGTTCTGACAACAGGAGGGTGAATAACTCTGTGCTGCTGGGAAGGGCAAACCCCATTCCATCCATCCACCCATCCCTGCTCTTCCCACTGCTCAAACACTGTCCCTGCCCCCCTCCAGGGCAGCTCTCCCCTTTTGGAAATGGGTCAGAGTGGCTGCACTGGGGTTTACCCACATGGGGAAGGGACGCAGGTTTGAAATGCTTTGCTGAGTAAGGTCCAGATCAAAGTAGAACCTCTGGACAAACATCTGAGTTCCCTGAACTCCAGGGCTCCACTGTCACAGGTTTGGAACCTCCAGGGAGGCAGCTGATGTGTGGGGAGGCAATGCCAGCCTGGGCTGGTCCTTCACCTCTGGGAGGTGGCTCAGGGCTCGTGTTTTGGCAGGACCAAGGAGAGGAGTTTTGAGATGTTTTTATTCTCGAGTGAAATCCCATTTGAAATCCATCCATCCCTGTTTTATACAGTTAAGCCAGAAATAAGCAAGGAATCCAGAGGAGCTGTGGCTGCCCCTGGACCCCTGGAAGTGTCCAAGTCCAGGTTGGAGCAACCTGGGCTAGTGGAAGGTGTCCCTGCCCATGGCAGGGGTGGCACTGGATGAGCTCTAAAGTCCCTTCCAACCCCAACCATTCCATGATTCCATGATGGCAAGTGTCCCTCATCTTTGGTGAAGCTGGAATGCTGGTGCCTGTTCTCTTCAGCTCTTGCAGCCATTGGGATGATTGACCTGTTGGATGAGCTCTGCTTGTTTTGGATCCTTCAGGAAAGGGTGCATTTAATGGAAGAGTTCCATGGGGGGATGCAAGGCATAGCCTTGGAGTGTGGGAGGACCGAGCTGAGACTGAATTCGAAAGTTCAAAGGAGATTCTCCACGTTATTGCTAGAATATAAAGACATGAAGCAAATTTTGCCAAAATAGTTGTGGCACAAATTGGAGGTAATACAGAGGAAAAAGTGAGTCCTTGGAAGAGTTTCTACTGCCTGGAGAGCACAGTGCAGGGTAGAGACCAAAGCAGCTCCTGGGGAGCTGTTGAAGGGGGTGCTGAGAGGATGGGAATAAAGACAAGGTTCTATATTTGATTTTATTAAAACCCCACCAAACCCAGCACAGCTGGGAGGGGCAGGTCCAACCTCTAAGGCAAAGGAACGTGTTACCAGGAGGGATTTCCTTATGCATTGCAGGCTCTGGGGGATCTGTAATTACATTTAAATAATAGACTAGAGCAGCCTTTTCAGAAGTATTTCACTCTCTGTAAATAGAAATAAAATAGAAATAGAAACCTTAATAACTGTGAGAAAACATTATTTACTTCCTAGCTTTTATTCACTGTGGAGGAGCCTATTCCTGGATTCTGGAGTGGCTCTGGATTTAGCTCCCTGAAGAACACACACTCAGGGAGAAGGAGAAGGGAGAAGGGTCATGTCAAACATTCCTCACCCTGGGACTGTGTTTCCTTAAATTCCAGGACTTGAGGGATGCAGCAGTGACAGAGGGCAGGAAGATCCAGGGTGTCCTGGGCCTTTTGCTGGGAACATCCCTCGGGGTTCTCTGCCCCAGCCCTGCTTTCCAGTTTGGGTGCCAGCTCAGCATAAATCAAACACTGCCAGATTTTAACACAAAAACCTCTTCCCAGCAGGAGGAAAGGTGAGAACAGACTTGTCAGGACGGAGCCAGAAATAGAACCCAAATTTCCAGGTCCACCCCCGCTGTCTGCTGGGTGATTTCACGTTGCTGTGTGTTTTCCCAGCATTATTTCCAGGTTCTTTTCCCCATGTTTTGGCATTCTTAGGGCAGTCATGATCACAACTGAATATTGACTCACACATTTAGGGATCACATCATTTCCTCCTGGGGATTCTTGGGGATTTTTCCCCTCAAGACACTTGTTGCTGAGAAGAATCTTGGATCACTCTCGTGCCACATGAGAATTTAACCCCAAATGATGAGCTCTAGAGTTGGACAAACAGCTGCAAGGATGGGATGTCCTACAATCTAACTGTCCTTAGGCAGCATGTACTTCTGTAGAATGGAGGAGTTCTGAAGATAAATAGGAAAATACTTTAATTTATTGAGTTAGAATAAAAAGTGGGTTTTTCCTGAGACATTTTACAACAGGATGACAATTTTTTTACATGTTAAAACACCTTTCAGGCATTTTGTGCAGATTATCTAAAAGGCCTCAGTCAAGATAACCCCTCACAACTTGCCCTGGTCTTATAAAGCAGAAACTAGGATTAAAAAAAAAAGACTTAAAAAATGAATAATTGGCCTCTTGAGTATAAAAACAGTGTCTGTTTCTAAAGGACATTTGCTTGTGTTAAAATCAACCTTTCTGCTAAGCAAAACCCAGATATTTCTGTGGCACTAGAGGAGTAATTGCCAAAGTTATTTGTGTCACAATAACTTATTAATCTGGAAGGCTGAAGCCCACACCCAGGGGTCATGGATGACCTGGTAATGAGCCCATCAAGTATTCCCATAAATAATTAAACCAAGATACATTACTTGAGAACTTTTATCTTTCCCCTTTCCTGGGGCACCTCTCGGGTCCTTTATTATGTGTATCATTTGTATTTTGGGTGGATTACCCCCAGGAAAGCTGCAGTTTCCTCCTCTCAGAGAAATCCCAGCAGGGCTGTGTGAGGGGGTCCCTGAGAGCCCCCAGTGCCCTGCCCCAGGCAGGGGCAGCTCCAGGGCACGGTGCCCAGGGCTGTGCCCTCCTGAAATGAAGTCTCCACAGCCTCTCTGGGCAGCCCTTGCAGTGGTTGAGCTCCCTCCCAGGTAAAGGCTATTTTTTTTTCACATTTCAGTGCCATTTCCCGGGTTTCAGTGTGTGCCCATCACCTCCTGTGCTGGTTCTGGGCAGCTCTGGCATCTTTGCTGCTTCCCAGCAGGTCTTTGGATAAGATTCTCCAGACCCTTCTCTTCCTGAGGCCAAACAGTCCCACCTCTCCTTGCCTGAGGTGCTTCTGATTTGGTCTCATTTTCTTTTCACATTTCGAGTTTCAAGCAGGGACCAAAAATTAAAATTGATGTGGTTTGCAGCTAAAACTTGAACAAGGATGAACTTGTTTCCCCCCCTCAGCCCTCCCTGGGAATGCAAAGCTGTCACAAAAAAATCCATGAAAGCCACAGGAATTGGGAATTGTGTGTGCTGGCAATGGAGGAGGTTTGGTATTTATGGAAAAGGGAATGATTTGGGTTTGTAGATCCCTTATGAGGTTGTCATGGCAGGGTGAGAAGCAGCTGATCCAACCCCCCAGGATTCAGTGCCTCGTGTTAACAGAGATGATGCTCCTCATGTTTACCTGAAAGGGATAATTAATCTGAAGTTAATTGAGTAATTCTCTATTTAATCTGTTATAACAGAGAATTCAATTGACTCCCTGAACCAATCAATTTTTCTCTCTCTCCTGTTGTTTTGGGTCTTTCCTGGTGGTTTTGAAGTGTTGTCCAAACCCACTTTGGCTCCACCTGCAGCAGACCCAGCAGCTCCCTTCTCTCCCCCTGGGAGAGGAGAACACATACAATTCCAACACAGCTCCCAAGGGCTTTGTCAGTCTATCCCTTCTCAACACTGGGATTAAAAACAAGGTGTTGGAAAAGCCCAGCAAATCTCTTTTCCCCCCCATTTGACGTGCTTGGTTCCCAAACAATTGCAATCGGTTTTGTTTGCTCTTGCAAACCCCTGAATTATCCCCTCACCAGCTCAGCTCCCAGCCAGCCTTGGGCTCCCTGGGCTGGCTTTCCAAGGGACAAAATGCTGACATTGCCAGGAAAATAAGAAAAGGGAGAGGCAAATAAAAGGTGGGGGTCTCCCTGCTTGGCAGGGGGTGCATCCACTTCAACTAATTGTCACCCCTAGAGCTTGTTCGGTGCTTTGCAAGGAGGGAGGGAAATTTCAGAATTAAAAAAAATGACCTCTAAGTTTGCTTTTGCTGGTGCTTTCTGCTCAGTGGCTGTGCCAGGGGTTAGTGGTGCCAGGCCCTCAGACTGGGGCACCTCTTGCCCAAAAGGACACGCAGAATATGAAAGGAGACGGGAATTTTCAACTCCAGGACATTTCTGTACAAGCCAGGCTTGGTGGCTGAGTCCTGGAGATGAGATTGTACAATTACACCCCATTTTTGGATGACAGAGCATTTCCTCTGCCCCCCATGTAGATAACAGGGGTGGGCATTGCTGGTACTCCCTTTTCTGCCTAAAGTGTTTTATGTTTTAAATGCCTTTATCCCCATTTTCCTGTACTCTTATATTTTCATATGGTTTGGATTTCTACTATTTGGTGATTTAACAGCTACTTTGGATAATTTACCTTTCTTTACTCTTTTGTCCTGCAATGTCTGTCTCTGCAGGTCCATTTTATACATAATTCCTTAAGAGCCATACGAAATACCTTAGCCTGGAACCAAATTGTCCAACCTGCAGCTCCTCACAGGGAACACGAGGCTCATTCTTGAAAGGGGGATGAACCCCCACTACCTTAGTGTGGTGAGGGGTCAGGAACAGCATCTGGAGGGAAAATCTCCCCCCAGTGCCCCCCCTCCCAGCAGCTGGGGGTGGTTTAACTGTGCTGAGAAGGAGCTGCTCTGAGTGTCTCTGCCATCCCAGGGGTTCAGCTGCTCACGTCAAGAGCAATCCTGGCTCCTGCAAGAGGCTTCTTGGATGGCTCTGAGGAAGAAACTCTTGATTTGGTGTGGGCTGAGTGCCCTCCAGTCGAGGGGTGGGAAGGATGCTCAGCCCCCAGAGAGGGAGTGTGCTGGTTTAAAGGTAAACCAGCAGGGGAAATGAACTCAACTCAAAGGAGAGATTATAAATCAGAACAACAATTTAATAAAATAATACAATAAATACGATTATACAGACAAACAGTTGGTTTTAACCCCTAAAACCCAAATGTATAACCCAGCACCCTGGGGCATGAACAGAGTGGTGTTTGTTGGGCCCCCTGAGTCCAAAGGAAAAGGAGAGGGAAAAACCTGTTGGTGAGAGTGGTGGTGCAGTCTGGGCAAGAGTGGTAGTCTGGAGTCTTCCTCTGGATCCCAGGAGTGGTTAAAAAAGTCCCAAGACTCCAAGATTATCTATCCTCCAGTTCAGGCAGGAATGCCCAGCACCTCCCTCAGGGTGGGGAGTTCCACACTGGTGTGAGCACAGGAGCACCCTCCTGTCTCCCAGTTCCACACTGGGGGTGAGCACAGGAGCACCCTCCTGTCTCCCAGTCCCACACTGGGGGTGAGCACAGGAGCACCCTCCTGTCTCCCAGTTCCACACTGGTGTGAGCACAGGAGCACCCTCCTGCCTCTCAGGCCTCTGAACACCCAGTTTACAGCCTGAGGGGTCAGGGCTGCTCTGGGCAGAGGGTGCAAATGGTTCATTGATAACAGTTTCTGGGCAATGGCATGGAAGGCTCTGGAATACCCAGTTTTGGGTTACACCCATCCAGTGATGAGCTGGTCCCAGCTGTTCTAACTGGGACAGGGAGCTCTGGGTGAGGCTTTGACCTCCCTGGTGATAACTGGGGTGATGAGAAGGGGTGAGCCAGGATTTCCTCGGGGTGCACTCGGCATTTCCTTCGCCTTTCCTGCCTCCTGGGGGAACTTTCTCAGCTTTTTTTCCTGTCCCTCTTCTGGGGAGTTGAGAATCAATCATATCTCTGCCCTCTTGGTCACCTGGGTGCTCAGCCTGCTGAGGAGATTGGGAGCTTCCCATGAAGAGGGGCTGAAGGAGCAGGGTGACAAGGGGGAAAATTTAATAAAGCCTTTCTGAGCTCCTGAACAAATGGAAACCATAGAGAGGGTTAATGAATATGGTTGTAGATGTCAGATGGATAAACACAGATCTAAAAATTCCTGGTTTGGGGGTACTTCCTCTTTTGAATACACTTGCAGAGAGATCCAATTAAATATCAAATTAAAATCAGCTGGAATCTTTCCCTTAAATGAGAATTAGCTGCTGCCAGTATCTGAAGAGTTTGTTTGCTGTTCATTCACCCATCTGACCATTCAGAGTTCTGGAAGAATGAAACTTGGAGTGCTGAGACTTTTTTTTCTGTTTCAGGTTCCAGTTGTGGGTCCTTCCCATTTGAAAACCTTTTCCTTTTGTGTGAGAGCAGCTGCTGAGGACCTTCAGTCCTGATTTACAGAGTTCTTTGCTTGCTGAACACGCTGCCTGGCGCCTGATACAACTGAGCACTAAGGTTTGTACCTAATTCCAGGTACTTCATTCCCTGGTGCTGGAAGGGACTTCCTGACCTCTGACATCCTGTTCAAAGCAGTTCAGGTTACTTGGTTACTTCAGCCTGGGTTTGGATATTTCCAAAGACAGATATTCCACAATCTCTCTAAGCTGTGATGGAAACATCTTCCCTTCCCTGGAGTTGCCCTTTCCTGGGCTGTGGTTGTGTTTGCCTCTTGCTCTGTTGCTGTGCCCCAGATTGTTCTGGGGCTCAGGGTTAGTTTGGCTTTTACCCTCCAGTATTTAATGTAGTCCAGGATTAGGGAATTCAGTGGATTTCCCACAAGGAATTTTTTGTTTTGTCACAACCAGAGAGCTTGGCTGGACTACAGGGAATGTGGTCATGGGTGGAACCTGAACAGGCTCGAAGTGTGGTGCAGATTTGTTGGGAGGCTGTGGGCATGTCATCCTTTGAGGTCTCTGTTCTTCCTGTGCCCCTCGGGGACAGTCCTGCCCCCTCTGCATCTTTGTTTGGCTCCCAAGTTCACTGTTCACTGTCTGTGTGACAGGAGGAACAGCTGATGGCACATCCTGCCCTGGACTCACAACACTTTCCCAGGCAGGAGCCCAGAGAGGGCTTTGTTGTGCTGCGGTTTCAATGTCGCAGCCAAATGCAGTGGTCATGAATTGTTGACAATTAAACACTTAGCACACGAAGAGCTGGAGATAAGAACTTGGATGTGTGCATTTCCTTCAATAATTCACAGGACATTAGAGCCTCAATGTCAGGAGTTGTACCCTGCACAGGATGACAGGGTATTAATGAAGCTGCTCCAGCCATTACACTCCAATTGCTAATTTATTCATCGTTTACTGGCAGTGGGGAGAGAGGGGGGAAAGGAAAACCCAAGGTCTGAGTTCAGTAGCCCTTGAAACAAAGATTCATGTGAGCTGTGTCTGCAGCAGTTGATTTCTGAGCTGTGTATCTGTTTCATCCTTGGAGAATGAGACCAAATTAAAAGGAAGCAAGTGAACACAGCCCAGATAAATCGACTCCAAGTAGGGCTTATCACCAAATCATTCCACTGGAGCTGAATGTTAACAAAGTGAGGCAGTCATGTGTTCAGGATAAGAAGGTGAAACATGTTCTCATTTCCCTAAAAACCCACCCTGAGTCTGCAGTGTTTAATCCTGGGATTTGGGTTGTTCCTGCTGGCTGGTTCATGTGTCTCTGTACCAAAGACTGTCATCCCTGCACAAGTGCTCCTTGGGAGTTAAAATGTGATACAGATATGCCAAACCCCCGTCCCTGGCCATGCTCTGTGAGCAGAGGAGCAAGGCATGGTCCTTTCCTGGGTATTTTCAGTGTATACCTGAAAAGTTTTAGGGGTGAGGGAAATGCAGGTGAAGCACATGGTTGTTCCAATCAGTTCCTGGTGCCAGTGCAGCTCTTATAGAGTGGCCCCATCATCAGAGAGGCCAGGGTCACCCTTACAGGGGTGTGACAACCCTTCAGAGCAGAAAAAGCCAGAAGGTTTGGGTGTCTTTGTGGGTCAGTAACTGCACATGCAGATTTTGGATGGATTTGGCTCCCAGTCACTCACGGATGGAAGAGCTGAGAACTGAAGTGTGTGTGTGCACTCACCTCCCTGTCTGTCAGCAGAGAATCCCACAGTGGTTTGGGATGGAAGGGACCCTGGAGATCATCCAGTGCCACCCTCTGCCATGGGCAGGGACACCTCCCACTAGCCCAGGTTGCTTCAACCTGGCCTTGGGCGTTTCCAAGGACAGGGCAGCCACAGCTTCTCTGGGAATTCCATCCCAGCCCCTCCCCACCCTCACAGGGAGGAATTCCTTTCCCATATCTCACCTAAATTTCTCCTCTCTTCATTGGTACCCATTCCCCCTTTTCCCCTGACTCCAGTTCCTGATGAACAGTCCTTCTTCAACTTTCCAGGAGGCCCCTTCAGACCCTGGAAGGTGCTGTGAGGTCTCCACACAACCTGCCCTTCTCCAGCCCCAACTTTCCCAGCCTGTCTCCAGAGGGGAGATGCTTCAATGCCCTTGTCAGCTCTGTGGCCTCCTCTGAACTTGCTCCAACATTTCCATTTCTTGTGTTCCTGTGTCCTCAGCCTGCCAGGCCCACCCTGGTGCTCCTTGTGCCAGGGAACTCCTAAAACAGCCGAGGGAGGCAGGGCCCAGCTCCCCTTGTGTTCTGAACTTGCACCCCTTTGAAGGCACCTTTGAAAACACCTTAGAAACCACAAAACTGAGCCCCCCTAATTACTGTTTTGCCTGTAAAACTGCACTGAAGGAAGTTGTGTTGGAAAGACTCCCCAATTAACTGCACTCAGATGTCTGAGTTTCAGCAGCACTGTGTGAACTACACGTCAGCAAAATGTGCTGGGGGAGCTCATTGAGGAAAGCCAGGCACCCATTTACATCCCTAAAGGCTCCTGTTCCTCTGTGTGCTCACATTCCTCAAGTGTGGACACATCTGCTTCATTCAGAATGTGCCTGATCAGCTGGAGAATTTACACCCCTTTGCAGCCTGTGGAATTTACAGGCTCCTCTGGAATGCAGAGGCTTGGAGATCTTTACTGGAAAGTGAACCAGGGTGGCTGAGGTGGCACCAGCTTCCCGTGGGGATAATGCCAGGCTGGAAGGAGGGGGTGGCTGAGGCCAAAGAGGGCAAAGAATGTGGCATTGGAGAAGGACAAGCTCCCAGATGCCTGGCCAAGTTCTATATGGACAGCTGTGAGTGAGGGCATGGACAAAACCCTCCCTCCGTCCTCAGGGCTGGGTGAGTAGGAGAAACACATTTTGGATTTGGAATTTGATAAAATCCTCTCTTCAATGCTCTCCTTGGACTCCCAGTGTGCTGTGGGATTCCAGCAGCTCCTGCCTGACAAAGGGCTCCTCCTGACCCTGAATCCTGGAGCTGAGACAAAACCTGCTCAGAGGTGCAGATCCCAAGGACATGGACGTGACTTGGAACTCCAACAGGCTCTTGGTGAAGCGTGTGGACAGTCCTGTCCACCTGGAATGGTCTCTTTGCTTCCTGTTCTTTCATTTCAGTATTTCTCTGCCTCAGTAGCACCCAGGATTACAGGTGGGCTCCTCCCTGCTCCAGAAAAACACAGGCAGGGTTTAGTTTTCTCCTCAGTGCACACCTCCAGCTCACGTGCTGAGTGGTCAAACTGTTGTGGTCCCAACCATTCCCTTCTCCCAGGTGCTGGCAGCAGCAAACATCTCCAGGATCTTTGGCTGGATCCTGCTGCCAGCAGATTCTGGTGTTCCCTGCAGGCTGTTTGTTAGAGGTGTCACCTGAGGGGTTGGCCTTGGGATGGAAAAGCAGGAGCATCTGAGGAGCTGTTCTCTTCTAGCTAATCTTAGGATTTGCAATATCTGTATTGTTGGGCTGCCTGTGTGTGTTTTGGGACTGGGTTCTCTAGGGCTGTTAGTGCTTTAAGAGCAATTAGAGTTGGGATTAGATAGTGGTCACTAAGCAGATGAATATATAAAGAAATAAAAATATTTCTTAGATGTCTGAGAAAAATTAGAATAAACCCTTAATTACATGAAGGGGAGCTGCATTTTGGTGAAGATGATACACTTGGGAGAACAATGATTTGGTGAAGAAGCTGGACCTGTCCAACCTGATCTTTCTCGCTGAGGGGTGTTTGGAACAGACTCTGCAGAAACAAGAACTTGGCCAAAGAGCACCAGCTCTTGTGCTTCCAGCAGCACTTCCACCATTGGTGCTCCAAGGAGAGATCCCTCAGGGCTGTAAATCCCAGGAACTGCCCAGCTGGTGCTCCAGGAAGGTACAGATGTGCCCTTCTCTTCCTTGCAGGCAGGTTGGGAGGGCTGGTGTTGGTACACGTGGCAGAGTTGGTGTATCATGGAAATACTGGTGGTTGTTGTTAGTTTTGAAGTATTTGTGGATGGAGGCAAGTGGTGAGGCTGAAAATTCCAGGAATATTTTCTAGTATGTATATATCTATAAATCTGTATCTAATCTGTCTCTATATATGTAATAATATACAAATACTTGACACACACATATCTACATACTAAAATTATAAAAACAAATATTTATAAATATAAATATATAAAATATATAAATGTAAATATAATATATATTCTATGACACAAATAACTATATAAATTGATATAAAAGTCAATATATATTTTTTATATATGTATGTATAAAATAATCACAACTCAAAATCCAACACTTAGACCTGTACAGATCCATTGTCCTGGAAGAGAAACTCTGGATCCCATGACACACACGATTCCTGGGATGGATGATTTCTGCAGGTAACCCTTGGTCAGGTGTGAGGAAGCTTTGCCAGCTGGAGGAGGATCAGCTGAGCCCTCAGAACATTCCAGGTTCCTCTGGGCTGTGCAGGGCTCTTGCACCTCTCACTGCTCCAAGGAAGTGGGACAAAACCACAGTCAGGCCTCCTCATCCTCTTTTCTTCCGTGTGGTTTTTACCTTTTAGAGTCACTGATTCAAACTTCCCTGTTTCTTCCTCTTTGGCAAATGTTCCAATGGTTTTGTTTTCTATTTCATCAGAAAATGTAAAATAGAAGGAGGAGGGGGTGGCACCTCAGCTGCTGAGTGAAAGCTCCCTTGCTTTAACTCAGGTCCTGAAGCTTTCTGCCTTGGAATTCGTGACATTTTCCATCACAGCATCACAGGATTTTTAGGAAAGCAAAATTCTGTCAAAGCTTTTGTAGGAATGTGGGGATTTTGAGTCTCAGTAAGTCTGTGGCTGTAGGACAGCTTATGGCAGTGCTGCTTCAGCTCTCGTAGGATCAAGGGATTTGGGAAAAAACATCCCTGGAAATCAGTGAAGGGTCTGCAGACACCACTCTGCTCAGCTCACTCCCAGATCTGGCAGAGTTTCAAATGGACTCTTCCTGGAGAATTATCAATATGGAGTGTAATAACGGAACACTTTAGCTTTTACCTTTATTGGGAAATTATATCATGAATAAATATGAATTCTTGCTAAAGTGCCCCTGCCTGGAATGCAGATTGGGTTAATAGAGAGATGGAAAAAGGTATTTTCGACATCACTTATGATAATTAAGTTCTGAGCCTTGTTTGAAGTAGGTGTGTGTATTGCTGGCCAATTCAGAACAAAAATAGTGATTAATTATGATATTTCTCTTGTGCAAATGAAGATCTGATCTATAGGTAGCCACAAATTCTCAGAAGAGAACAAAACAAATTAGGTTTTTTAATCAGAATCTTGGAGATGTTGCAGTGTGGATGCAGATGGAGTCTGGATGCAAATGTAGGGGAGGAGATGTTGCTTTCTATGGATTGTTTTGGGGGTTTTATTCTGTATTTTGTTTTAATGGAGTTGAACTCTTTGCCCATTGTGTGTCCCAGTCTGATGGAGACCCTGCAGAGGAGCTGTGTCCTGGGGCTGGGCAGGGCTCAATTCCTTTGGGATGGGTTGCAGGGACAAGCAGTGGTCTTATCTGACCCAGGAATAAGGAACTACAACAGAAGAGCTGGAATCTGACCTGGAGTTTTGTGCAATTCTCATTTTTGAGTGGCAAAGAAACCCCAGGAGATCTGGGCTGTGAGATGCTGAGTGGGGGCCCTTTGGCCATAAGGGGAAATATCTTAAAATATTTAAAAATTAATTAACACATAATGGCTGGCTCATGACAGACTCTATAAAGCATTGCCATTATTTTGGCACCTGAAGTCAAGGTTTGGGCAGGGAGTTGTTTCCAAAAGAGCTGCTCTCTGTAGCACAGGGAGGGGGGAAAGCAGCCCAAGTATCTGAAGTTTTAGGAACCCAGGTTAAAGCTGTGACCAGTAGCACCCAGTGCTGCCCTCTGAGCATCCTGAGGACATCCTGGGATGTGTGGGGCTGTCCTGGGAGTTGAATTCCCTGCAGGTCCTGGAGAATGGGGCTCACCAGGACCCGCCCAGGAGCTCCCACTGCTCCTGCTCCACATCCCTGTGACATCCTTCTGTGCAACTGGGAGAGCACTAACCCAGCCCTGCTCAACCAGCCACACATTGACACCCTCTGGAGCTGTCACAGCCTGGATCACCCCCTGGATCCATCCAGTCTGATGGAATCCAGCCCTGGCTGGGAGGAGGCTCCAGCTCCGGCAGAGCCGGGGGAGAGGAGCTCAGGAGCTCAAAGGTGTCACTAATTCTGCAGCTTCAGTTCTGCCTTGTTTATAAAACTCAGTGTTTTTCTGACTAAAAGGAAGATTTAAAAGGAAAAAAAGGAATTAACTCTCTCCCAGCCAAAGCAGGACACGGAGTGTTGACACTGGGAGCTGCCACCTGCAGTTAAATGCCTCTTGTGTGGCTGATCAGTCTGATCACAGCTCCTGCCCCTCCACCCTTTACCATGACTCTCACTTTTTGTCTGCCAACATCCTTTTTCCTGTTCACCCCTAGGAATACAGAAAAAAAAAAAAAAAAACAACACACCAAAACCCACCCAACAAAACAAACAAAAAAACCCACCCCAATTTAGAATTTACCCCAGCAAAATATACAGGTCAGGTGGATTAGAAAAAGCTCAGGTTGGCAAATCCCCAGGGAGCAGGTGTTTCGTTCAGTGTTTCTGCCAGAAAATCCACACTCTCAGCATTTGGTAACCCAGGGAAGGCGGAGGGGTCTGGAAAAGGGATACTGGTGGGCAAGGCAATACTGTGTCTTTAATTTTCTTTTCTGAGGGAAGAAAGTCTGCAGAGCCATGACAGGCTCACTTGTTCAGCCTTTAATGTGCGATCTGTTTTCTCCAGTGGAGGGCACTCAGTGTATCACAAACTAGAGCATCAGCACCAACAAGCTCCGGAGCATCATCGCTCTCTGGAAAGCCTTCGGAATTAGACAAGAGCTGCCTCTCAGCACAGCTACAAAACACTTCCAACCTGCCCAGGCGAATGGATAAACCGAGCCTGCATAGCTTTTGAAGCGGGCTGTGGCACGGCGCGGGAGGCCCGGGGGCTCCGGGGGCCGGCAAGCTGGAGGATGGATGGCCGTGTCTGGGGATGGCAAAAGGCAGCAGAATGAGGCAGTCGAGGGACCGGCAAAGGGTTTGTCATTCCTCCCAGAGAAGTTGCTTCGCCTTCCTCGCCTGCTCCGGCTTCTCCTTGCAGATTGCCACTTAACGCCGGCTCTCTGATGACTTACACAATGGCTCTCAGAGCTTAGAGTCCCTCCCTACCCCCCCACACTCCCCCCAGCCTTCGTCCTGTCTTCCCCACCCCCAACCCCTTCCCTATCCTTTCCCTTCCTCATCCCCAAAATTCTCGCTTGTCCTCTCTAGGGAACTTTGTGGGGGGTTTGTGGCATGCACGCTGGATGCTGGCGATGTGAGTGGCAGCCGGGCTGTGCCATGAAGATTCTGATGGTTTAAAGAAAAGAAACCAGTTTGAAAAAGAGAGAGAGAGAGAGGCGAAGGGGGAGCGGAAAAAAAAAGGGAGAGAGAGAAGAAAACAGCTGGAGGAAGGAAAAAGAGGACGTTATTGATGACAAAAGGATGGGTAAGTGAACTTTTCCTGTTTGTTTGCTGGCACAGCTGCACTGGGGGGATATTTTTCAGCGGGATTATTTGCCGTTGGAGAGGGGGGCACAGGCTGAACAGCAGCAGTGGGTTCCTGTGCCAGGTGACTCACTTGCTATTGTATTTTTAGATCGTGTATCCCCCCCCCTCCACACACACACACACACACACACACCCCTTTCCTCCTGCAGAGGTTTTCCATGTCGTTAACCTGTGAATTGATGCCCCGGGTGAAGGGCTGGACAGAGCGAATTCCCAGTGCCACCCGCCCCCGCACCTGCCAGGCACAGAGCGGTGCATGGATGCGGGAGGCACCTCTCCTCTCCTCTCCTCTCCCCACATTCCTCCTGCCCGCACATCCCCATCCCCGGAGCCTGGAGCGGCATCCTTCGGGGCTGTTAACACTTTGCGGGATGTGGGAAGCAGAGGGGAGGGGGGTGGGGGTTCTTGTCTAGGTGTTTTTGAAAAGGCTCGTTCGGGCTCTGAAAAGATGCCCCTGGTACCTCTGCTACATTTCCAGCAGTCATTTGCCAGTCTGATTTTTTCAAGTGTGACAGGTTTGTTCCCCTCCTTCCTTCCCTCCCCAGCCCCCAAGTCTGTAACAGGCAGAACATATTTCTAGCTGGCTGCTGCTGGCACACAGGCAGGAGCAAATAACAAGATTTAAATTAAAAATCTAACCACTGAAGGCAGGGACGCACAGGCAGGGGCATTTTAGATTGGGAATTTTTTTGCAGACTGCCCCTTGGTTTAAAATTGGATTAAAGAACTGCAGCACGGGGTTGGTTTTGTGCGTGTGACAAATAATAAAGTGATTATTTATCAAGGAGATACCAGCCCTTGAAACATTTCCTGTTGGAAAATGCGTTTTCATCCTTAGCAAAGATGCAACTCTGGACAGAGGCAGCAGCCCTAAAATTATTCCAGGCATGTGGGTGTATGTTGGGGTTTCTGACACCCCCCACACCCTCTCTCATAATTATTTGAAATTATATATATTGAATTATTATATATGTCCTCACATCCAGCATTGTTCCTGCATGACAAACCTGACACCTCAAAGGCAAACCCTTCAAATCATCAGAGCTGGGGGAGAGAGAGAGGGGGAAGTTGAAATAAGAAATATCCCCCTTTAAACTTTCTGGGGTTTGCTGCTGGATGTGAGTGTTGGTGTGGATGTTTTCATCCAGTATCCAATGTATATACATATAAATGGATAAATGCTTAGGCATTCCCAGCTACATATGGAGAACTTTAAATGAATATGTGTTAAGGCAGTGATTCATGTGAAAGAAATATGTCTCCTACCATTCTCTTGGTGTTGGGGTCCCATTCCAGCATTACCTGAGATACCTCTCTATGTGGCTGAAGTTTCTTTTGCTGCATCTGTTTGTGTGTTTTAGGTCAATAAAAATCGTGAGTAAACCCACCTAAACCTCCTGTTAAAACCAAATCACTCGGTGCAAAAAGTAAAGCCTTTATTAATGTCTCATTTTACAATAAATACACGATATGGATCAAACTTTATGATGAGTGGATTTCTGGCTTTCTGCAGTAATTTTTTGGGGGGGATTTGGACTTGCACTTGCTTTTCTTGAGGAACACGTTTAGCAGCACGTAATAGCAGGAGCTTTGGCTCATTTCCTCTCCAGCTCTGTGGAACGTTCAGCACAGTGACTTGACAAATATGTTTATTGTTAAAACCTCGGCGTTTGGCGCTAAGGACATCCCAGCTCCACTGGGAGCTGGTGGACAGGGGCAAAGCCAGGAGGGACCAGGATTTTGGCGGTTCTGAGGGATCGTAAGTCACACAAAAGGAGTAGCGCCGGTGAGAGACGGCGAGGCACGACCTCAAAGGACGGGAATTTGCACCACAAAAGCCCCAGACAGGAGGCAAACAGGTTGTTTCCCAAATCCCCCCCCCCAGCTCCACTCAGGCTTCATCCAAAGCCCCGGGGCGACGTGAGTAATCTGCCGGCAATTTATCTTAATAGGCTCCCAACGCCCGTTTGTTTTTCTCTTTAATATTGCAGGTTTCCATTTAATTAAGCAGCTGAGAGGCACGGGCGCGCTCCTGGTGCTGCTGCTTCCCCTGGTGCTGCTCGCGGTGCTCGCGGGGGCTCAGCGAGCCTGCCCCAAGAGCTGCCGATGCGACGGCAAGATCGTGTACTGCGAGTCCCACGCCTTCCGAGACATCCCCCACAACATCTCCGGGGGCTCCCAGGGCTTGTCCCTGCGCTACAACAGCATCCAGAAGCTCAAATCCCATCAGTTCGCGGGCCTCAATCAGCTCATATGGCTTTATCTCGACCATAATTACATCAGCTCCGTGGACGAGGACGCGTTCCAGGGGATCCGCCGGCTGAAGGAATTAATCCTGAGCTCCAACAAAATCACCCTCCTGCACAACAAGACCTTCCACCCCGTGCCCAACCTGCGCAACCTGGACCTGTCCTACAACAAGCTGCAGGTGCTGCAGGCCGAGCAGTTCAAGGGCCTCAGGAAGCTCCTGATCCTGCACCTGAGGTCCAACTCGCTGAAGACGGTGCCCATCCGGGTGTTCCAGGACTGCCGGAACCTCGACTTCCTGGATCTGGGCTACAACCGCCTGCGGAGCCTGTCCCGCAACGCCTTCGCCGGCCTGCTGAAGCTGACGGAGCTCCACCTGGAGCACAACCAGTTTTCCAAGATCAATTTTGCCCACTTCCCGCGCCTCTTCAACCTGCGCTCCATTTACTTGCAGTGGAATAGGATCCGCTCCATCAGCCAGGGGTTGACTTGGACTTGGAGTTCCTTGCACAACTTGGATTTATCGGGAAACGACATCGCGGGGGTAGAGCCTGGGACCTTCCAGTGCCTCCCCAACCTGCAGAAGCTGAACCTGGATTCCAACAAACTCACCAACATCTCCCAGGAGACCATCAACACGTGGATCTCGCTCATCTCCATCACCCTGTCCGGAAATATGTGGGAATGTACTCGAAGCATTTGCCCTCTTTTTAATTGGCTCAAGAATTTCAAGGGGAATAAGGAGAGCACCATGATCTGCGCGGGCCCCAAGCACATCCAGGGCGAGAAGGTGAGCGACGCCGTGGAGACCTACGACATCTGCGCCGAGGTCCAGGTGGTGGCCACCGAGAGGTCCTACCAGGCGCCCAAAACCCCCCCGAGGCCCGTGTTCATCCCCAAACCCACCGTCTCCAAACTGGAAAGCCATCAGCCGAGCTCCGCGATGCCGAGCCCTTCCGCCGACATCCCGACGCCGGGCGTGGAGCCGGAGTACGAGCACGTGTCCTTCCACAAGATCATCGCGGGCAGCGTGGCCCTCTTCCTCTCTGTGGCCATGATCCTGCTGGTGATCTACGTGTCCTGGAAGCGTTACCCCGCCAGCATGAAGCAGCTCCAGCAGCACACGCTCATGAAGAGGCGCAGGAAAAAGGCCAGGGAGTCTGAGAGGCAAATGAACTCCCCTTTGCAGGAGTATTACGTGGACTACAAGCCAACAAACTCTGAGACCATGGATGTATCGGTTAATGGATCTGGGCCCTGCACTTATACCATCTCTGGCTCCAGGGAATGCGAGGTATGAACCATGATCCTCCTAAAACCATTTCAGCTGCTGGGAAGGAGAGGTAAATGTTTGACGCTCTTGAGGTATCTCTAAATGCTAGAAAGATTAATGAGATTTTGGTTTGGGTTTTTTTTTGGGGGGGTGGTGGTTGCTCTGTGGAAGGTTCTCTCGTCCAACATCAACAGTCAAGGAAGGGATGGTGATTGTTTTGGATAACTAAGACTTATTAAAATATGGATTAAGCTGAAGTCAACAACTGTAGTAAAGGCATCTGGAGTGTTATTCTCCTCCTGTTTGCACCCATTTTATGAGCTGTGGCTACAAGAGAATCCTATTTTTAATGTATTGGTAGATACAGAGGCGTGAAAGAACCTCTTCTGCTTTAAAAATAAATATGGAAACCTCTTTACTCAGCCCCCACAGGAAATCTTGAGGGGTTTATGGCCTATTTAAAGATAATGGCAAAGATTTCCTGCATTTTTGGTCTGGTTCAGGAGCAAACCAGAGAGCAACAGGACTGCAGCACAATCTTGGAGTTTAGGCACTTGTTTTCCTGGAGCAGCAGGAACAACAGAGGTTCCTTTGAACCCGAGCCTTGGTCCAACAGCACATTTGCAAATGCCTGGGTTGGGAGATGGATATTCTTGAGGTTTTTAATTTCATTTCAGTGATCACTGGAAGTTAGACAGAGCTGATTTTCACATGCTTAAGGCCGTGTTAGGATTTGACTCAGCAACATTGGAAACACAAACAGGAAAAGCTCCCAGAGCATCTTTTCTGTTGTTCAGCTTTGAAAGGAAGCACCAAATTGTTTCCTTGCCTTCCTGTCAATGACTCCACCACTGTGTATGCAAGGGATGGGTTTGCTTTGAATGCTGATGCTTATTTATAGCTGGTAAAGGAGGATTTGCACAATTCCATTGCAGCACTTGTTACTTAATCCTGCCCGTGACGTGGCTTTAGGGCACTGTGGGGGATTTTTCTCCCCTGGTTGTGGATGTCCTACCTGAGAGTGTTGGGGTTTATCCCAGTTCATTTGTGCAGATTGGGATTGGCTGTGGAAATTCTGAGCCCTGACTTTGGCATGAGAGCATGTTAAAGATGAGCAGTGTGGAACAGGCTGCAGTTCTGGGATCCGGATTTGTTAAAAATGGTGTTTTCACTTCCTGACAAAGAGGCGTCTTTGAGATGTCTCATATTTGGCACCTGAAATCCCCAGATGATTTTAGACCATGAGGTCAAGGAGAAGGAAGAAAAATGCCTGGTTTGGGGTTGCTTTCTTTGGAGCAGTGTTGTCTTCAAAATAGGAAGCCACCTGCCATATCCCTGTCATTGCTCCAGTGCCATGGGAATGAAGGTGTGGGGTTTTTATTCCCTGTTACCAGCACAAGTAGAAAGTGATGGTGAAGTTATTTTGAATTTTCCCTGGCTGTCACAAGGAGCTCTAATTTGATCTGAAAGACTGTTTCCCCTCCATGCTCAGGTTTCTCACCACTGAAGTTTCATCAGCTTGTTGTTTAATTTGCACCACGATGGTGAGATGACGAATTTCCATGTTATAGCTGAACATCCAGCTAATGAAACCATCACCTCTAACGTTCTTTGGACCTCAGAAGATGTAGGGGTGATGTCATGCCATTTGGGAGACTGAAATTTGGGTAATCTGGATTATGGCAGATAATTCCAAGGTCGAAGAGCCCCACCAGGTGTAGGACAGAAGATCAGGGTGGTGTAATTCCTCCGTGGTGTTGTGGGTTGTTACACACAGCATTAAATACAAGGGGACCCCAGTTCACCCCGTCTCCAGGTGCTGTGGCAGCACCACAGCAGTTTTATTCAGGTTAAATTAAGGTGATGCAGAACTTTGCAGGACTCAGGGTGTTTATTGTGTTGCTTCTGGTGTAAATCAGACTGTCCAGTGGCTCTTAGCACACTAAGAGAGACTCATAAATAATAGACAATAATACAGACTTCAGGAGATGGAAACCAGATCATTGAAGGCACGTGTAGCAACCCAAAGCCCTCAGTGAAATCCTGTCTTCAGCTTGGATTTGACATTCTTCGTCTCCATAGCTACAAGGTTCCACTTGTAAAAGGAGAGACAGGCACTGTACAGCACTTAAAAATGGGGGAAAAAAATTCCTTGTAGATTCTTCAGCAGTGGAAAGGGTTTGTGTTTGGGGGAAAAAACAGAAAATGGACCATCTCTTTATTTCCTAATTTGCCCAAATGTACAGACTTGTGGGGAACTGCCATTTTGGGCAAGTGAGATGCAGCTTAGGCCCATCCTTCCGTGGGAGCTGCTCATTCCTGAGGCTTCTCCCAAAAAAGAACCACTTGGATGGCAGAGGAGAGCCTGGCTACCAGAGTGAAGGCAGGCAGGCTCTGGAATCCACTGCTTCGGACTCCGTTGAGTTTCCTTTTTTCAGGAATCATGTTCAGATGATTGTCTCCTTCCACATACCCACCTCCCACAGCCTGAAAGCAGCTGAGGTGTCCAACAGCTGTGTGTCCTCAGGAAAGGGATGATGGTTCCATTGGAGCTGGGAAAGGGCAGGGAAGCCTGAGCAGATGCTGCTGTTGGGAGTGGGGTGATAATGGATGTTTGGAGGGAGCAGACCTGGTCCCTCCACAGGGATCATTTGAGGTTTGGGGGTATCAAGCTCAGCTCATCCATAAACCACCTGTTTTCCAGGACAGAACTGGCACTGGAACAACGTGCTGAGCTATTTCCACAGGCTCTGTTCTTCACAGCAGCAGGGATGGTTTTCTTTTAAGTTTAGTGAGATTTTGGGTTTAAAACAAAGGCAGACAGAGCTGCCCTGGAAAAGGGGAGGTGCAGGTACACTTCGTGTGGCTGCTTTTTCCAGTCCCTGCTTTAGGAATTATTTCTTGTGCTGCAGAGATAGAGGCAAAACCAGGCTGGCTGGAAATGGGAGAGACTCTTGGTATCAGTGGGATTATAATCACTGACACCTGGCCTATGCTATTCTATTTAGTCTATTGGCAAGGGCTGCTAAAATAACTGGATGCTCATGATCTTGGCTCTCCCAGCCAGTTCCCAGACTGCTGCCATCTCATTCTGGTATTTGCTTTGTGCATGTGCATCTCGTTCCCTCTCTATTTCATATTTATTTGTACATTTGCTGAAGATCTGGGGGCCATAAAAAGCAATTTCAGCCCCCGAGCTGTGTTTCCTCCATCTCACACCCGGAATAGCTGTGTTTGGCTCACTGGGAAGGGGAGTGGGGAGAGGGAACGTTGCTACAGGAATGTTTCTGTCTCCTGGAAGGTCATTCCTCTCCCCTTCCCCGGGCTGGCAGGGACAAAACAAACAACAGGCAAGCAGGTGAACAGCTCGTCTGTGTGAGCTGAGGCCGTTTGAGAGGTGATGGACACACACCCCGGGAGGTCACTTTTACACTTCTCAGTGTCTGCCCACAGCCCAGGATGAGCAGGGACAGCTCCACTGCGTTTTCCAGGGGAGTGTGAACCAGGGTGGTTGGCACTTGTATTCGCTGGTGCTAAACCAGTCACACAAAATCATGTTCAGCTGGAATTCTGCTTCCTGCCTTCCTACCACTGGGGAGAAAGGACAAATAGGCTGAGAAAGGAGTGCAGTGCATGCAGGCTTGGTGGGCTGCTGACCTCCTCCTTCCGAGCTTAACTTGAAAGGAAATGTTAACATGCTGTTGTTGTTTATTATTTATTTATTAAACACCACTTCTCTGTTGCTTTGGACAAGATGTAAAAAGGAAAAAAGCAGGATAGTCTCCATCTTCAGGGTGTGTTTAGTGCCAGGTGCCAGGTCTGTAACTCATCACGGGAGTGCCCAGGGGCTTGTTCTGAGCTCACTGGGTGCTGTGACCTCTGGGGAGAAACCACTCAATGACTGGCTGAACATTTCATTATTTTCTCTTAAGAGCAGTGGTTGTATTTCCTTTGCTCATCAGCCTGAGGTTTTTGGAAGGAATGCTGAGCAAGGACCTCATGGCAGAGGTGTGAGCTCATCACAGGTGGGGGAATGGGAAAGGAAGGTGATTCCACAGGTGGGGCATTGCAAAGACAAGAATATGGGAGGTGAGGAGTGAGGAGAATGGGGAGCAGGAGCTCTCCATTAGCCTGCTGTCATCATTTTAGGGCCAAAGCAGTGTGGGTTTTTCTCCAGTGACTGTTTTGAAACACAGCAGGG
The DNA here is from genome assembly GCF_001715985.3 of Manacus vitellinus. Taxonomy (NCBI): domain Eukaryota; kingdom Metazoa; phylum Chordata; class Aves; order Passeriformes; family Pipridae; genus Manacus; species Manacus vitellinus. Next base: position 949,311 of record NW_021940780.1, read on the forward strand.
CAGGCACTGTAATTTAGTTTCCTACATCCTTCTGTGCTCTGGCTCCTCCTCTGCTCCTCTTCCTCCACTTCTCTGTGATTATGGGCCTTAAATCCTTGTTGAGCTGTAAACTGAAGGGTGAATCAGCCTAATGAAGCTGTGTCAGAAGCTCTGGGTTTGTGTGGGGAGAGTGAGCAAAGGAGAAGCTGCTGGTGCTGCTGCTCCGAGCAGAGCCTGGGAGGGACACGTGGGAAGGGGCTCAGAGGGGGCAGGAGAAGGGACATTTTAGAAATCAGGATCACAGAATGGTTTGACTTGGAAGGAACCTTTAAGATCACCCAGTTCCAACCCCTGCTATGGGCAGGGACACCTTCCACTAGCCCAGGTTGCTCCAAGCCCTGTCCAACCTGGCCTTGGGCGCTTCCAGGGCTGGGGCAGTTTTTACCCTTCAGAGCCTTTCTTAGCATTTCACACTTGGTGTTGCAAGGACAACATCAGCACCAGGAAAGCTGTGCTCTAGAAGCACTGGGGATGTAGCAATAAATGCAGAGGGGCAAATTTTCCTGGGCTCAGCACTTGTGAAGTGCGAGATTTCCCAAAGATGTTCCCAAAATGACCGGCCGTGTTTCCGGCAGAGCTCAGCCAGCTGTGCCTCAGCAGCAATTGAGCCACGGGCTGTAAATTTGGAAAGGAAGCAGCAGGATGATGTGGAACACTTCTGAAACTCTTACTCAGTCCTTACCCTGGTGCCTGGGGAGAGAAGAGCTCCTCTGGAATTTTGGGCTTGTGACACAAGTGCTGCTGAGACCTCGGGAGTTGATTGCTCTGGGATGGCGACAAAGGAAGGGGCTGAACCCACATCTCCCAAATTTTTGCTGAGCTCAGGAGATTTCCTGACCAGATTCCAGGCATTGCATTTGCTCCACTAGGTCTCATCCAGAAGCCAGTAGTTAATTAACAGAACTATGGAATTGCACTGTGGATTTGTAGTCTTAGACACAATGTCCAGCTGGGATCCTCCTCCCCGCCTTCCCTTCACCTCTTTTCCTTCTTCCCCAAACTTTGCCACTTTCTGGAAACCTCAGTGAGTTGTGTACAGGGAGAGCTGTCCAAAGGGAGAGGATGATGCACTGGAAAGCTTTGTACAAGAGAGGAAAATACTTGTATTCCCATTACAATCATTGCTTGAGCCTTTTGAGGGATTTCTGTGTTGCTGGAATTGTGGCAGATGCCCTTTGCCCTCTCCATCTCCCTTTGCCTTTCTCTCACTCCTTCTGCCTCTGTTAAACTCTGTGATGCACTGCCAGTATTTTAAGGAGGAGAAAAAAATCAATTTTAGTCCATTATGTGGCTCATGCCGGAGGGGAGAACACTCAGAAACAGGGAAGGAATCTGTTGAACCTGTTCATTTGTGGTTTCTCTTCTAAACACACACAAACAATAAAACACACACTAAGAGGGACAAACAACCTTATTAGTGAGTGTCCTGCTGCTGGGAATGTTCCCGAGACTTTCCCTGGAATAAGAGAGCATTGAAAATACATTTGGGTCCCAACTGTTCCATGGATGGTCCTGTTGCCACTGGAGACCTCACTCTTTCCTGGCAGGAGCTGCCTGGCACAGGGAATTGTGCAGCCTCTGCCCTGCTCCCTGTGCTGTAAACATTTGGACATGAAATATTCCAGTGTGATTTGTGTTTATAGCCCCAGCAGCATCCCAGGGTTTGGTCATTTCCAGCCAGGTATTCCAGCCCTGCACACAGATGGGCTGCAGCAGGAAACGTTTTGGACACTGATCAGCTTTTCTCACATCTGCCTCTTGTGCAGCCAAATCAGCTCAGATTGCCTGTAGATCTTCCCACCTCCACAGAAAGGAGGAGTGGATCCATTCTGAGGGGTTTCCAGGGAGCTGTCAGCTCTGTCCAAGCTGCAGAATTCCTCTTTGTTGGAAGCTGGTGAGGGGATGGCACGAGAGCGGGTTGGGAATGTTGGTTTTTGGATTTGTTTGGGCTTTGCCTTTTTAATATCCAAGCAAATAGAAAGCCCTTCCTGGCAGATGGATCAGTCCTGGTGTTGCAATCCAGTGGGAATTGTTCCACCTGCAAAAGGGGGAAGGCAGGGAAGGCCAAAAAATGCTGGTCATCTCCAGTCTCACCATCTGGGGTACGTTCAGCTACAGCAAAACTCCCCCTTTGGTAATTAGTTCAAGTATAGATTTATTTTGGGGCTTTTTTAGGTACTTTTGAATATAATTGGCTTCTGGAAAGCCAGAGTCTCTCCTAAAAGCTCTCTCCTCTAGAGCTGTGTTTCCAACTTCCTGCAACAAAGGCTTTGTGAAGATGCTTGAGCTTCTCCTCTAGGTTTTCTCTCCTTTGTGTGACAAAACCCCAATGTATGTTACATTCCAATATTAAATATTAAATTATAAAATTAAAATTTACACTATAATATTAAAACTAATGTATTTTTTACATTATACTTGAAGTTCTCAAAACTCACGAGATAAGTAGCATTCTCCTCATTTTCAGTCCCTGCATCCCAGAGATCGTGATCTGGCACAGCAGTTCTTTGCTCTGAAGGTTCCTTTTTTTTTCCCCCCTGTTCTTTCACCATCACCACATTATTCACTTTCCTCTGACATACACAATGATAAAAAGAGAAATAATATTTCTGGGTTTAGCCTCTGGGGAAAACTAACATGATCAGTTTGTTCATGATCAAAGGTGACCTTTGGTGTTCTGTGCCTGTCCAGGAGTGTGTTTTGTTCATGGGAAGACCCAAGTGGGGAACACTGACCTTAATCTCGACTTTGAGCCCGAATTTTGCAAATTCTTTTGTCATACAAAAGCACTCAGTAGTTTTGTGCCTGAACATTTCAACTGCACTGCAGATCAGGAGCAAAATTAGGTGGTTGGGGAGTGACTCTGTGTGAAACAGGGGTGGGAACGTGGCCCGTTGTCCATCCCAACAGGCAGAGCTCAGGAATTCCATGGAGCACAAAGAGCTCTGGGCAGAGCCAGCCCTGGGTGTGTGCAGGGCTTCCAACTGCACTTGGTATAAATACCCAGGGCAGGGAAAGCAACTCCATCCCTGAGCTTCGATGGACAGAGAACAAAGAACCAGTTATGGAGCAGAAAGGTCTTTGTGTTTTTTCCCCCCGTGCAAACTCAGGTCAAGGTTTTTCTTCCTGAGTTGAAGCAATGGGATTTTCCTGGCTGTTACTTGTGTGTTGATCCAATTAAGAAGCAGAAGATAAGGTCAGTCCAAGCGTGGTATTGATGCTCTCACTGGGTTTGGGTAGGAGCTGACCACTCCCAGGTTTGATGAGGGGATGGAAATCCCAGAGGAATCATTTTGTGCCAGGGGAACAGGACACAGCAGGGAATGTGAGCAGGCAGGGCATGGAAGGGGGAAATGGAGACCTGAAGAGCAGTTTCTGGAGGAGAAGAGCTGGCCAGGAGTGGAGCAGCCCAGGATTTAAGGAACCTTTGGCAATATCCTTTATTGGATGTTCCAGCCCTCAGCCCTGGGAGGGAAGAGCCCATCCCATGGTCAGACCTCACTCCTGGGCACCAACCCAAAGAAAGGCCTGTCTGACACCAAGCACCAGCTCCAAGGTCTCCATGGGAAGGTCAGGCTCACCCTCAGTGTCTTGCACTCTCATAATTCAATTTTTTCCAGGCTTTTCCAGTGCAGAGAGGAGAGTCTGTGATGAATAGACCTGCGTTGTGTGGTTTTGCTAATTTTCAAACTCAGTCCTCATTTAAAATCAGCTTCTCCTTCTGTGTGATGGCCCCTGAAACCCCAGATGATTCTTCACTGCTCTCATCTTTCACTAACACATCCATTTGGATTATCTTTGTGCCGTGATGGATGCTTTAAAAGGAACCAACAAGGCCATCAAATTCTTGCCCTGGTTCAACTAGCATTTGTTAATGTTCTAAATCATCTTGGGCCTGAAATGTGCTGCTTCTTAAATTTAGAACGATGTGATTGCCTAAAGCCTCTCCATGTGTTAATTAAATCATCATAATTGTGGTTTCTTGAGACTGACAGGTTATAAATAGTTTTTCTTCCCCCCTCCTGCAGTAATTGGGGATGAATGACAGGCAAAACAGCTATTGTTTAACTGTACATCTGACACCAGCCTTCCCATTCCCACTCCACTTCTCTGCTGCTACTTGATTGTCCTGAAACAATCGACAGTGTCACCCTTAAGGGCCGGTGAATTGCCCTGCACTTCTCACATCGTGGGGAGATGAGAGGAGTGATTTTCCTGGGCCCTCATTATCCCTTTCATTCGCCGGGCTGTGTGTCCAGGGGCACCGCGGGTCAGGGCAGAGGTGCCCTGTCTGTGTGTTCACACCCCCCCCAAACACAGGTCAGAACACATGGAAGAAATACTAACACATTGGAGGAATAATTGTGTTTCCATCTCTCTTGGCTCAGCCGAGATTTTGTGGAAATAAAAGCCTTGGTGTTCTGAACATCGTTTTCCTCTGTTGCTGCCACAGAATCCTGGATTGGTTTGGGTTGGAGGGGACCTTAAAGATCACCTTATAGAGTCCCTACAACAGGGGAGGGACACCTTCCATAGCCCAGGTTGCTCCAACCTGGCCTTGGACACTTCCAGGAATCCTGGGACAGCCACAGCTTCTCTGGGCAACCTGGGCCAGGGCCTCCCCACCCTCCCAGGGGAGAATTCTTTCCATGTAACTCACCTAAATTTCTGCTCTCTCAGTTTGTACCCATTCCCCCCTGTCCTATCCCTCCAGTTCCTGATGATCAGTCACTCTCCAGTCACTCAGGAAGGTGTCCCTGCCCAAGGCAGGGGCTTGGAACTGGGTGATCTTTAAGGTCCCTCCCAATGCAAATCACTCCATGATTCCACGATACTTGTGTGCACAGAAAGGGCTTCTGTGCCTTTGGAATTGGAGCCCCTAATTCCAGTGATGGTCCTGCACACATTTCTGATGATCAGCTCAACACCACAGGTCACAGAATCATCACAGAATCCCAGAATGGGTTGGGTTGGAGAGACCTTAAAGCCCATCCATGGGCAGGGACACCTTCCACTAGCCCAGGTTGCTCCAACCTGGCCTTGGACACTTCCAGGGATCCAGGGGCATCCACAGCTGCTCTGGGCAACCTGTGCCAGGGCCTCCCCACCCTCCCAGGGAGGAATTCCTTCCCACTACCCCATCTAGCCCTGCCCTCTGGCAGTTTACAGCCACTAAAGGCAGTTTAAGCCACGTCCAGCCCTTCACCTGGGCAGGTGCAGCTTTGCTGTCCCTGGCAAAAGGCACAACACATATGGTTTGGAAGCAAACCCTGCCTGCAGTTCTTTTCCTTTTTAGCTTGGGAAAAAAAATGCTACAAATACTGAAGTTGGCCAAGGGTTTGGACTAAGCTTTTTGCTTGACTTTTGCTCTTGCCCAGCCTCTGAGCAGCTCTGTCCCCTGTGTGTGGGAAGGAGGCAGAAAGGATGGCAATGGGAACATCCTCAGGCCTGGATTATGCACAATTAGGGCAATTAGGCCTTGCTCCCCTTTCATGTAGGTCTGCAGTTGTTTACAGCTCTAATTTGCAGAGGAACCTGAGGCTGCAGCTTCATCTGCTGCTCTGGATCCTCCTTACTCTTCCACTCATGCAAGGAAATCACAATTCCTTGGACTCTGGAGGACTGGGAGGTGTCCTGCTGATTGCCATAATTCAGGGTTCAGTAAGATCCATGAACATACAGAGTCATGGAATCATAAAGGTTGAAAATCGAAGTAGAATCATTTCATTTGGAAAACCCCTCTAAGCTCATCAAACCCAACCATTCCCACAGCAGTGCCAAGGCCACCACACAACATGGCCCCAAATCCCTCCAGGGATGGGGACTCCACCACTGCCCTGGACAACTTGTTCCAATGCCTCAAAACCCTTTGGGGGAAGAAATTTCCCCTAATATCCAACCTACACCTTCCTTGGTGCAGCTTGAGGCCATTTCCTTGTTTTGCAGAAAGCTCCCACGAGGAAACTCAACTGGAGGATGTCTTTCCTCCTTGTGGGTTTGGAAAGGAGGGTGATCCACTCCTCAGCTGTGGCTGGAGGCCACAGGATTTAGGAACCACCGTAAACTCTGCTGTTAATTGATTGTGAGCTGGCAGAGAGCCCTTCAGTGCAAACTGTTGGACTTCAAAAGGAGAAGGGAAAGCAAGGTCACGTTGGCTTTCACTGGAATCTGAGCACTGAAACCAACCCTTAAACCTTTGAAAACTCCTCCTGTCTCACAGTCTCTGCCCTCCCATCCATTTACTGGGCTGCCTTGCCTTTCACTGCTGCCGACGTGGGGGCTCCAGAGCAGGGTTGGGGTTCAGCTCCTGCTTTAGCATGAAAGGGAGAAGTATTGTCTGGAGCCTTAAGGGACTCCTGCAGCGACTGTTTTGTTCCTGGCATAAAAGCCAGGCTGAAGTGCTCTGCTTTGTCTTGGGGAGGCATTAACACATGCCTATTTAGTGCTTTTAAAATGTCTATACTATATTCAGATGCAACAGAGACTGACTTGCAGCCACTCAGGTGCTCCCTCGTCCCAGTAGGTTTCTCCAGAGTGCTGAAATTGCCTGATTTTAATGGAAATTTCAGAGCCATTTCTTCCCCCAGCGTTATAATTTTCCTTCCCAGAGCCTCTAAATCACATGTTGGGCTCCTGGCTTTAAAAGCCACATCAGTGTCACGCGAGAAGGGAAACGAAGGCAGCGAAGAGGGAACACAAATTGTGCAAATCAAAAAGGGAAGGAGCCCATTGGCGACTCTGAATTATTAGAAATTTGTATTTGAAAACAAAATCTATGGGTGTTTCCTTTGGTGCAGTTTCTTTGTTGAATATATCAAGAGTCCCAGCCTGAGGGCCTGATTAACCTCTCTCTGTTCATGATTAGCTCCCAAACATTTATTAGCTTTGGAGAACAAGGTCTAGACTTTGTTGTAGCAGGTGAGGGACTGGAATTAATGTTGCCACAGTGAGTAAAAGGCAGGGAAAAGGTTTCATATCTCACTGCCTCTCATGTCCAGTGAAGGTTGGAGGGGGGATATTTTGCCCTGATACTCATCAGTCCAGTGGAAGGTGTCCCTGCCCGTGGCAGGGGGATGGATCTGGGTGGTCTTTAAGGTCCCTTCCAACCCAAACCATTCCATAATTTTATGGTTCTATATTAAAAACTAAAGCGGGGCAGAGGTTTTTACCCACCTGCTTTGCCTTCCTGTCCATCAAGGGCCACCCAACCTCACAAAGTTTCACTGCTTACAACACCAATATTTATTTTCTCTAAAAAGTGCTTCCAGAGAGTCACTCGAGGACTTCCAGAGAAAACTCCCCTCCTCTGATAATTTGTTCCAAAGGTTCACAACCTTCACAGTGCAAAATGACTTGTCCAGCTGTTAAAATGATTCCCTTCTCCAGCAAGGCTCTCAGCTGGTCTGTGAGGATGCCAAAGCTGGTGTTTAAGGCGTGGCTGAGGAGCTCTTGGGGTGTCCCCAGCTCAGGGCTTCCCAACCCTCAGAGAACCACCTGGGGACTCACACATGGAAATCCCCCCACTCCTGCCTTCCCACAGAATTGCATTGGCATGGAATCCCTAGAGAAAACAGGGATTTACCCAGGCTGCTGATGGAAGTGATTTCCAGCCCTTGTCTCCTTCTCCTGCTCCTCTCATCCTGGTTCTGGCTCAGTCTGTGCTGCTGGTCTCTAAATGGTGCTCCTGCCTTGCTCCAGGTGGGACTCATCCCCAGGTTTTTCCTGTATGGATTCACTTTTCCACTGTGCTCAGATCCAGAGGAGAAACCAGAGACCCCTTGTGAGATAAACTGGAGTCTGTGACAAGCTCCACCTGTATCTCCATGGAACACTGGCAACCATCTCAAGGGGCTGGCATTAAAAAGGCTGGTGATTTGTCATGCTATGAAATATCAGTTAAGGCCAAAGACCATTTAAATACCATGTAAATACCATGCAAATACTATTTAAATACTGTTTAGGGTGGTGTAATCCACATTCGCATTAACTTGGAAGTCACCAGAAGACTTGTGGATGCAAAAAGTCACTGCAAACAAAGCTCAATGTTAAATGACTATATTTATATTACTATATATTTGTTACCATATTTATATTTATAAAAAGCTCAACATCCCATTATTAGATTTTTCAGATGGGTGTGAATTCTGAAAGTTGTGTTTCCTTTCTTAGTCAGTGCAATTTAAGAAATTATTATATATCTGCTGTCCAGAAAACAGAAGATACATCATATAGAAAATATATGTAATATATATAATATATAATGATATATTGCATAATAATATATAATGTCTGAAGAAAAGGCTTTTTCACCTCCCTCTCCACAAATGGGGTGGGTTGTTGGCCTCAGTTACATGGAATTTTATAAAACTGCTGGTGATGATTTTAGACACATCCATAGGACACCAGGCTCTGGAAGGCTCAGGGTTAGTCCAGAATATCTGAGAGCCTCTGGAAATTCCAGATTTTGGCTGTTGGGTGAGGGCCCAATAAAGGCATTTGTCAAAGATCCTGAGCTTGTCTTGTCCTGCAGAACGAACAAATGTTCTGGTCAAGGTAGTTCATTAAAAATCATTGATGGGCCCAATTGTCCCAGTTTTATCTCTCCCATTAATTTGGGCTGATAAACTGCTGGCAGTGGATTCCTGTGGATGTCAGAGCAGTGGGGTGATTCCCTCAGTCACTGCAGGACAACAAAAGACAGGTTTTGTGAGCATTTCTCTCTTCCAGAACCATCCTGGGGTCTGAGACCCTCATTAAAACTCAGACCTGCAAACTGGCAGGGGTTTGTTTGCAGGGAAAAAACCCAAGGACAAAACCACATCCCTGAAGGTTTCTCATGGCTGGAGGTTTCCTGTGCACGGTTTCTGACTAGAAAAGGCTTTTTTTCACTTTGAAAAACTCAGTGACAGTTTCAACCAGGGCTGGAGCTGAACATGCTGAGCTCTTTCTGTCTCTTCATCCCAACATTCCTTAGAATTCTTATTCCTGGTCAAAGTTCTACTTTGGGAATTTTCCTTCAGAGACAGAGCATTACTATAAAATAAATCCTTACTTGAAGCCTATCTTACAGTCTATCTTTTAGTTTTAGCTAGAACAGCATGTTAGATCATCACTAAGGAGAAATACCAGGACCCAAAAGGAAAAAAAATCATATTATTCCCTTTGAAAATGTGTCAGGTGGAAAAATGGAACTAATTTATCTTCATTCTCAGCAAGTGTTAACTCCCTCCTTCACCAGGACAGGTTTAATCTTGCCTGATATTAAAAAAAAAAAAGGCTTTGAATGATTTAACTATTTCATGTTCACTGTTTTAAGTAATTATTAAATATTAATCCGAACTAGCAGCATACAGCTGAATTCAGGTCAAAGGAAGTAAAATAAAATGAAATAAAATGGATTGAAAGAAAAATAAAATAAGGTAAAATAAAATAAAATAAAATAAACCCCATAGCCTTTCCCTCCATTTTTAAAATTATAATGTATTGATTATATTGCTTTTACACCTCTGGTTGTTATTTTGAATCTTGACCTGGTGGGGCAGGTAGGACAGGGTAAGGTTGAGCCTTATTTCAGCCTTCATACAGCAATTAATTAGTGGCTGTGTGTACATTTTGTAGGGGGTTTAAAAAGCAGTTGTTAATCATTGATGAATTTTAAAGCAGGATAAGCACATAAATAAGAGGTCACATGTGATTTCTGGTAATTTCTTACAGCGTCTATTAATTTTTTATTAATTCTGGAGAGCTATTTACAAATGCCTGCCAGAGCTGGAACCAGCTGCAGAAAGCAAATAAAACCCTCAGATAAATAATGAGAACTTGACAGAAACAGCAGTTCTGTGATTCAGGGCCACGGGGTTGAAACATTCAGTGAACAAAACGTGGGTTGGAATTGTTCCTGTTCGATGCTGAGATTAAAAGTGGAGGCTGGGACCTGTCAGCCAGTCCCAGCCTGGCAGGTGGGGTGTAAAAACCAGGTCTCATTTGGGATATTCTGTGGCATTCTGGACTTTTTAATTACAAGAGTTGTGTGCTTTGAGTTCCCTTGGAGTCAGAAAGCTCCCACCTGACCCCTTGGCCTTCCCAAGTGTGACTTCCTAAATTACACTTTATGCTCTTAAAGAGCATCCAAAGGAGGGCACGAAGATGGTGCAGGGCCTTGATTTGGGGTCGTGGGAGGACACTGAGGGCACTTGGTGTGTTCAGCTGGAGCAGAGGAGATGAGGGGATACCCTGAAACACAGGTTAAAAAAAATACAGATACCCTGAAAAACAGGTTGAAATAAATACAGATACCCTGAAACACAGGTTGAAATAAATACAGATACCCTGAAACACCAGTGAACACCAGTTCCACCTGCCTGGGCAGGGGCAGAGGAGGGGCAGGGACTGAGCTCTGCTCTGGGGGGACCAGGGACAGCAGCCAGGGAATGGCTGGAGCTGTGTCAGGGCAGGCTCAGGTTGGATCTCAGGCAAAGGTTCTTCCCCCAGAGGCTGGTTGGGCACTGCCCAGGCTCCCCAGGGCAGTGGGCACAGCCCCAAGGCTGCCAGAGCTCCAGGAGGGTTGGGATGATCCTCTTGGGGCTGGGCCTGTGCAGGGCTGAGGGTTGGACTGATGGTCCTTGTGGGTCCCTCCCAGCTCAGGATATTCTGGGATTCTGTGAACTTTCTCCTGAACATCTCAGTGATGCAGGTTCCACAGTCCACCAGCAAGTCCCCATGCTGGAATCTCTGCCATTATATTCCACTTAGTCTTTGCTCCTGCAGTTTAGGGAGAGCTGCCTCATTCTTTTATCACTTGCAGGTAAAGTTTCTTCTATTACTGATGATCTTTTACTGTTTTCCTCTTGGCTCTTGAAAGCAATGTCCAGAACTGAGCTTAGGCTACCTAACCAAGAGCTTATCAATACTGAGAAGAGCTTGGGGATTATTTTATGTGTTTTGTACCTGACTACAGTGTTCAAAAACTCAGAGGAGAGAAGGATCATTAGAGGAGTCACGGGGGGTTGGACTAGATGACCTTTAAAAAGTCCCTTCCAAGTCGAATTATTCTATGATTCTGTGAACTCAGAACCACTGCAAGCCCATCATTCCTCCCCCAAATGTTGCAAACACTCTGTTTGTTTTCTTCAGTGCCAGAAATGATCCAGGTGAAGGACTTATCACCCAAAATCTCCCAGTTGTGAGCAGCTGAGCTGTAGAAGAGCCAAGTGTGTGGTGTCAGTGGGGATGTGGTGCTGACAGATAACATGCACAGTTTGCTCTCTGAATTCTAGAGTCTTTCAAAAACAGGACTAGAAAAAAAAAATCCTCTTTTCTCTGTGTTTTCCTCTCCTGAATCACTATTTATACCCTGTGATCCCACTGAAAGCCCTGTTTGTGGCGAGTCCTCCCTGGGCATCAGGCTCTGGCTTTGTTTCAGAGCTCTGCAATATTCCCCTTCTTTCAGGTAGGCACTTTATTCCTCCTCTCTCCTTGTGCTGATTGCTAATTATGTGGATGCAAGGTTTGCTTTGTTTCCTTTTGAAAGCCTTTGCTTGGGACTATTTCATCATCATCTTTGAATCAGACAACAGCCTGAATATCAAACAGAGGGCTCTGAGGAGCTCCACGTGCCACCTGTGTCCCTGCCAATTGGCAATTCTGGTATTTTATTTATTTATTTCGACTTCTTCATCCATTTGATGTTTTATCTGAAGCGTTTCTACCCCCTCTTTTATTCAGCAGGTTGTTTTACCTACCTCTGAGCCTCAGCTGATTTCTTCAGGGAAGGTCCTTGAACTTGCCAGATTTTTTTTACAGCAAGATCCTTAGCAGAGGCTGCTGCTCTGTTGCTGTCCATTTTTACTGTTTTTTTAAAGGCAGTTTGAAGTGATATTTCCCTCTTCATGTTTTACGAGGCTATCTTGAATTTTCTAGCACAAAAAAAGCCCCACTTTATTCTTGGAAAGTTTGGTCATCATTTTCCTCCCATTTTCCCTTTCCCTGACAATGATTTATATTTATTGTAGGGTAGTACCCCGAGGCTCTGCTGAGGCTGAGCCCTATTCCAGAGGCTGGTTAGGCTTTGAAAGTGTCTCTGCTGCAGTGAACTGGCCATCAACTCCAGGCCCTTGTCCCAAGTCCCTCTCCAGCTCTCTTGGAGCCCCTTCAGGCACTGGGAGGGGCTCTCAGGTCTCTTATTTTTTCTAAGTGAACAGGCTGTAAGGTTTCTGTGTCCTTCCACAACTTTTCCCACTTGTGCTGTTCCACCAGACCTTTGGCCTATAAATTTGATTTTCATTATCTCCTTTCTCAGGTACAGAATCCTATTGGAGCCAAGATACTTTAACTGTGTCCCCAGACAACAGGATAAGGACTTACCAGGTTCAAACCAAGTTTTGTCTCTAAGCCACCCAGATGTCCAGTACCTCTAATCTGATGCCTATGTTAGAACTCATGTTGTAGAAAATTCTGCAGAAACCTTTGTTTTCTGGAATATAACCTCTTCCAGGACACCTGAGGAATGAGAAATTCAGGAGAGATGCCTCTTCCCCTTCATTTGAGCTACTTTGGAGCAGATTCACCACAAAATTGGAGATTTATGTTGTGTCCAAGGGCAAAAATGGGACACGAGGAGTATTTATGGAAACAAAGCCTAGAAATGAAAATTGGGGTGTGCCATCCTCCAGTCCAGAATTACAGAAAGACCTTGAAAACCTCTTTCTAGTGCTGGCAGGGAGAGTGTGCTTGACCCATTTTGGGCAGGCCCGTGGTGCTGAGTGTTGTGTGATCAGCTCATGGAACAGTCACAGAAAATACCTGGACAGGAGCAAAGCATCAGGACCCTGGAACAGCTGGAGCTGTGCCAGGGCAGGCTCAGGGTGGATCTCAGGGAAAGGTTCTTCCCCCAGAGGGTGGTTGGGCACTGCCCAGGCTCCCCAGGGCAGTGGGCACAGCCCCAAGGCTGCCAGAGCTCCAGGAGGGTTTGGACAATGCTCTCATGGCCAGGGTGGGATTGTTGGGGTGTCTGTGCAGGGCCAGGAGTTGGACTCGGTGATCCTGATGGGTCCCTTCCATCCCAGGACATTCCATGATTCTGTGAATGTTTTCCTGGTGGGAAAGCTCGTCCCATTCCACAACCAGAGGGTGTGTCAGGACATCCCCTCCCCAGGGAAGGAGCTCCTGCAGGCCCAGCTCTGTGTGCAACGCACAGGGGGTGGTTTGGGCAGTAAAATCATTTCTCAACAAGCCCAACTGGAGCATCTCCAGCACCCCAAGACCCTGGGCAGCACAGGGCACTGGGCTGGGAGAACATCTGAGCCATGGGTCTGCCACTGGAGCCTGTGTCAGATCCCACCTCCTCCTTTGAGTTCAGGAACAAGAGTCAATGCCTGGAGTGTCCTGGCCTGGGTGGAAAACACTTCAAAATTCTCAGGTAGTTTCTTAAAGGATGGATGGAAATATTTTTCCCTGTTTGGTGTGTTCTGGGCTCCTCATTCATGGGATCACACCAGAAAGAAAGAATTCCTGCAGAAGCAGCCCTGTGCAGGAGCAGCACTTGAGCAGCTCTGACAGACTGCCCAGGAATTAGAGACTCAGTTACTCCTTTGGAAGGCTCAGAGGGGTGGATGGCACAGCTGCTGTACCTGGCTGGGGGCTGTGCAGAGGATCCCTGTCTCTGGAGCTGCAATCTGGGACACTCCATTCCCCACACAAAGATCCATCTGCCTCAGCCATGCACATCCCAACCCTGGCTTGCAGCTTCTTGCAATCTCTAGGAAATTATATGCAAATGAATAAACAAAATAATACAGCTTGTCCCAAGCTGTTGGTATTTATTTCAATGTGTGCAAACAGATGATGGCTGGTTTTTCTTAAATACCCCTCAAGCCGTTGAGAAATGGAGAGGAAATGATGTTTCCAAGTCTGCCTGTGCCTCCCCTCACTGAGGTCTCACCTCTGCTTTCAAACCTGGGAGGAAGTGTCCAGAGCTGTTGGCCCAGGGCTGATGGAAGAAATCTCTTCCAGATGCTCTGGGTTTGTCAGATTTAATGTCAGAAGCATCAGCTCTGGCTCACAGGGGTGGGGTATGGGCTGAGCTGACTCTTGCAGAGTGAAATCTTTATATTTGTGTGGGATTGTGCAGTGATTTTGCTCTTAAAATTGTGAGTAATTTAGCAGCTAATCAATGTTTGTGGTGTAGTCTCTGATAGAGGTCACTGAGCTGAGCCTTGCTGTGTGTGTGTGGAGAAGGAGAATCAAATTTTCAGTGGAATAAATGAGGGCTTTTGAGGTGTGCTCAGTTCAGGTCTCTGCTCTCCCTGTGCAGTCTCTGCACTCACCATCTCCATTCCCAAAAATCATCTCAGAACATCTCCATTTCCTCAAAAGTCAGGGCTTTTCTGTGGGATAACAGGGACTGCAAGGCTGTGTCCTGCTCCCTTAAATGAGGCACCTTGAGGAAAGAGATTCCAAGAAAGTATGGATTTATACCTGAATCTGTGTGCAGGCTGTGCTCTCTGGATTCCTGGTTTTTACAGGTGGAGTCTGCTCACAAATGGACCCAAGTGAGGTAAAGGAATTGCCCAATTTTGACTCCACAGTTAATCCTGGTGGCCTGAGACCTGGCACCTAAAATGAACTGCAGAGAAATTCATTTATAAATTCACGTGGGGAATGGCCTGGGTTGCAAAGGGCCATGAAGAGCTTCTATCCCCAACCCCAGCCATGGGCAGGGACACCTCCCACTAGAGCAGGGTGCTCAAAACTCAGCCCTAAACCCACTCTCTGGGGCTTTAAAGCTGTTCCTAATGTCCTGTGGACCAGAGATGGGACAGAACACAACCTGCCACTCACTGCTATCACTTCCACATGTCTTTAAAAGAACTCCCCTGCAATAAGATTGTGGAGTCACAGTCCCAGAAGAATCCAGACACGGGAGAGTAAGAGCAATGACTCAACTAAATATAAAATATTTGATTTTCATTTTCACACTGCATTTGATTTAGGAGACGTTGGTTTTAGCATCTGTCAGGAGTGATGTATGTACACAAACAGACTGTCAGGAACTGCCTGGGACTGGGGCTTGTGGAATGAATCTCCTCTCTGACTCCATAAAGGAGCCCAAAAGCCTCTCTGAAACCCCTTTAGAGAGCTTTAACAAAAAATCCAGGTGTAACAACTGCTCTTATTAAACATTTCCTTGGTCCAGGAATTGTTCCTCTCGTGTGGCAAAGGCTCCTGTGAGACCCACACCCCTCAGGGATTTTGGTGTGGATGCTCCTGGAGAAGTTCCAGAAGCAGGAGCCCAAATTTTGCCCTTTGCAGAGGAGACTGACACGGATTTTCTGTGGATCCTGCAGAAAATGGACGTTCACTCCATCCTCTTTCATGGATCATTTACCTGCAGCCCAGAACTATTAAAAAATGCAAATGCTGAGAGTTTCAAAAGAAACCCAGATGAGTTTGGATGAAACTCCTCATGAAAAATAATCCTCCTTTCTTTCAGCATAAAAATAGGGCTGGATTTGGGGGCATTAGTGTCCTCTGGGTTGTCTGACAGCTGGAAGTACCAAGACACTGCCTTGCAGATGAGAGGGGGCTGCTCTGACACGGATAATTTCCACCAGCTTTCCTTCTTGTCTCTTTAACTGAGGGAAAAACAACAGCCATGCCCTCTCTGGCAGGGCTGTTTGGAGCTCCCCAACCTCTGGGGTTTGGGGATAAGTCACATTTGTCTGTGTGAAGTGGAGATTTGATTAAATGAAAAGCCCACCTTAATGGTGTGCTGCACTCCCTCACAGGTCTGTCCTTCTGAGTCTCAGGTAATAAAGCTTTTAATATCAAACAGTTTTGGGGGTGTTTGGGGTTTTCCCCCTCCTTTCTGCAGTATCTGAGCAGTGAGTTGATCAGGTTTGGGTGGGTACAGATGCACCCAGTGCCCTTTGAGTCCTCGAGTCTAATTAAGGCTGAAACAAGGCTCCTGCATGGCTGCAGGACTTTATTATCCTGCTTAGCAGAGGCCCTGAGCATCTCCTGCCACACTCCAAACCCCGTGGAAGCTTCTGGTTTTCTGTCAAATCAGGAGTCTGACTGATGTGACTTGTTAAACTTGAGCTGCTGTGACTTTGTGTGTCAGACAAAGTCCAGCCTCTGCCTCAAAGAAGGCTCCTCTAACCTGGCAATAAACCATCTCCCTTTTAATCAGCTCAGCAGCTCAGGGAGCTGCTGCTGCTTCCTCCCAGCCCCTAATTTGGGCTGTGAATTTTCCTTCCTGACAAAAGATCAGGAGATACCACGTTCAACTGATCACAGCCCTTTGAAAGGGTGTAGGTGATACTGCTCTGAGTTATGGTAAAAATAATTTCAAACTGAATGCTCCACTTAGTTAATGATAATGCTTAAGCACATTACATCTTGCAGAAGCTGTACAAACATTAACTAATTAGTACCCCCAACTAATACATAATCCACTGTCACGGTGTGTAATTATGTTTTACTATCAGAGCTGGAGGAATTATTCATTGAGAATAATTTATCCAACAAATTTTGCCTTTTTTTTTTTTTTTCCTTTTGCCTTTACTGTCATGAATTTGTTTGCAAAATATTCCCAGGTGTGGCTGTAGTTGATCTCACCCCCGTGAGAGTAAAAGGTGTCCCTTGGATTCTGTGGGATGAGTTCCTTTAGCTGTTTGATCATGGAATGCTTTGGGCTGGAAGGGTCCTTAAAGACCAGCCAACCCCCACTGCTGGTTTGTGACTGTTATTTATGTGATGACCATTATTTATTTGGTGACTATTATTTATTTGGTGACTATTATTTATATGGTGACCGTTATTTCTTTGGTGACTATTATTTATTTGGTGACTGTTATTTATATGGTGACTTATTTATTTCGTGTCTACTATTTATTTGGTGTCTACTATTTATTTGGTGTCTACTATTTGCTTTGTAGCAGCACCTCCAGGCCCAGGTGAGTCAGAACCCCACTGCACAAGGGGCTTCTCATCCTCTCACTGACCCCACTGTGAATTCCTGGTGGGACTTGATGGCCTTCCAGGTCTTTTCCAACCTTAATGAGTCTGTTATTCCATGAATTGCTATGAAGAGAAGGAACCAAGTGGTGGGAAGGGAAATGGATACATGGGGATGGAATAAATGGTTGATCCATGCTCATGGATGAGTTGAGTAAATCCATTCTGTGTGGTTGTACTGGAATTAAATGAATTAAAATTCATGAAAACCTGCATGTATCTATAAATGTAATATTTCTGTATATCTGTGAATCAGGAGGGAAGTGCATTCTGTCACTGTTTCTTCTGCAAATGTCTCTGTATTCAGATTTGCTGTTTAATTGTTGCTGCTTCCCCAGCATTTTTCAGAGCATGAGGGAGATTGGAAGTGCTTAATCTTAGAAAAGAGATGAGTAAGATGAAGCGTGATTAAAGTATTCTCAATAATGGCTGATTTGGAGAACAGTTATTTGGAGCTTCTCTTCTGTCTCGCTACTCAAAAATTAGAAGGGAGTGAAACCAAGAGACAGGAACCAAAGAGAATCAGGCAGAAATACTTTCCTTCACTGGCAGAAATAAAGCTCTGGGCGTCACTGTCACGAGGTGTCCATGGGCTGACATTTCCTTGCTTTGAAGAGGCAAAGACTGAGCAAGAACAACTGAATATGGTTGAGATGATGCTTTAAAAATATGCCCAGACTGTAGTGGTTGGAATGAGATGGTCCTTGAGGTCCCTTCCAACCCAAACCATTCCATGATATGATGATTCTGTGACATAAACTTTCATTCTCTGTGTTTAATCCAGTCTCAGGTCACGAGGGAAAAAAATAAAATTACTTTATTGTTTGGTAAATAATTTTTAATCTTCTCTCTTTAGAGTTCCTTGGTTTCTCAGCTGCTCTGTCCACACTCGTCTGAGGGAGCTGAAAGGCCCTCAAATTCTTCTACAGCAGCTCTTTTGGGTGAAACAAGGTTTTCCCTTTCTGGAAAACACCCCTCTGTATGTGTGTTCCTTATGGAACCTCCTCTCCTGTCTGCCATATTCACACTTTTTGGTAACAGTTGCTCGGATTTTGGTCTGCTCTTCAAAGCCACCCTCTAAAAATTCCCCCTGTCATCTCCACGTTGGCCACAGATGGAACAGAAGGCTCAGGGTAAGAGCTGCAGGGAAGCCTCTCATCCCTTCCCTTGTCATTTTTTTTTTTCCTCCTCTGTTTTAAAGAAGAGGAGGTGAAAATACAAATATGGTCTAAATGCAGCATGTTAGACTGGGAAAGCTCCAGGGATCACTGTGGTGGGCACAGCCTGGCTGGGGTAACCACAGCAACAGGGGGGGGGTTTGTGTTCCCTGCAGGGACTATCAGAAAATGCCACTTTTTGTCAACTGCAGGGAATTTATAAATACCTGCCTGGAACATGCTTGCCAGAATTGGTCCTTGGAATTTGACACTGAGTGACTTTAATGGTGTTCCTTTAAAAAAAAAAGAAGAAAAAAAGAAGTATTAAAAGGTTTTATTGAGAAAATAAAAGGAAGGGCATTGGTGCCTCAGATAGAAAAGTGTGTGAGCTGATGGCAGGATTCGTGTTCACCCTGTGCAGGTGGGGTTGGCTGTCTGATCTTCAAAGGATTTCAAAGAAAAAAGCATTAATTAACCCTCAAAGTAGCTTTTGGGCATGAAGTAAACCAGCCTGTTAAGGCAGAAATCTCAGTTTCCTATTCCAAGATCAAGGAATGACATCTGGAATCCCTGCCCATGGCAGGGGGATTGGAACTGAGTGACCTTTAAGGTCCCTTCCAACCCAAACCACTCTGGGATTCTGTGACTCCAATCCTATAATTAGGAGCCAGGGCATCTTTTGACCAGTTTCTCCGGAGGTTTTGGGTGGAAAAGTTGCTGTTTGGTGGCCAAAGAGTAAGATTTGACTGCAGTGACTGAGCTCTGAGGTAGAGAAATAATCCCTGTGCCTCTGGGAGCACGAGGGGATGCTGTGCAAGGCCTGGATGGAAAAAGTGTGTCCTGCTGGGAGGGGAGGGGGTTTATTGAGGTCCCTGGAGCCTCTGGGTTGGTGCTGCCCTGGCTGAAAGGGGAGGGCTGAGCTGCTCCTCTCCTGCCTCTCAGCCCCAGCTGCTTTTGCTCAATGTCTCTGAAAATGATGTTCATAAATTCCTGTTTCCCTGACAACCAAAGCCTAACAGATGATTGGTCAGCTGATAAATATTTTTAGGATGAAGCCCAATTTATAGCCTATTGCCAAAGTTCCCAGGGAATAGGATATAGGAGAAGATCTGAGCCCTGGCCCCAGTGCTGGCACAGGCTCTCTAGACTTGTCTAAATCTAAATCTGCTTTATCTTGGTTTTGTGCTCCTCACTGGCTCCTGCAGCCATCAAATCCAAGTGCCTTCTAATTGATAACAAGAATAAACCCCCCCCCATTCTGATGTACAGGGAGATGCACAGGCACACACTGTTTCTTCCTTCCACCTCCAGAAGTGCTCCCAAAATGATCCTGGGGATACCATACAGGGCTTCTTCTGACAAAGCTAAATTCAAGAAATGGATGTTTTTCGTTCCCCTGGCTTTGAGATGAGAGGAATCATGCTCACTCCTCTTTGTACACGTGAAAATTTGCTGTTATACACACCTGGCAAGGCCACTAATGAGAGCTACTTAAAAAGTTGTGCTTTTGATGAAAATTTGGGGTAGTGCTCTGAACTACATGGAAAAAATGAGAAAATCATATTTAGGAATTTTTTTCTATCCTGTCCTGCTGAAATACAACGTAATAGCTCTACAATAAACTAAAATTTGGGATCCTGGATTTGGGGATGCCTTTGAGTCTGGTTCTCTTCTAATTATTTAACCCTTACTTTAAAAACATGAAGCAAGCAGGAGTAAAACTCAGTTCTCTCCTTATTTCCTTTCCCTGCCTTGTTTTGACTACTGAGCTTATAAGTAAGTTGGAAACAAAAGAGTTCTTCCTGTGAGAGTGGCACAAAGGGGAGTCCTGGTCTTGTTCAGGGACTCACATCTGCCTCAGATAAAATGGTTTTGGGGTAAACTTTATCTTTTTTGTGATTTTTTTTTGGTGTTTTTTTAATTGTTGGTTTGTTTTCGAGGGTCTGATCAACTGAAGTGCAGGAAGATTAAGGGGTGGGTCAGAGTGAGGGCTCTGTATCCAATTCTGGTTGGATTTGATGGGGTGAGAACCAGATAAATGAAGGTAGTTGGCCCAAATTTGCAGCAGTTTTGGGGTTTTGAATGGTGATCTTTGAAGTCAAGGCTTGCTCCCACATGAGTGGGACTTCTTGTCAAGGCACCTGGGCAAGAAAGAACCTCAGAAACCTTGATACAGAAGGTGGAGAAAAAGGCAGCAGGGAGATCTGTGATTTTTATGCTCCTTTTAACGGGTATTATTTATTCCAACAGAACTCTGACCCAGGAGAGGTTGAATTCTTTCCCCTAAGCCCATGGTGCTGTTGGTGTTATTGTGGCATTCCCTGATTTGGGTTTGACTGCTTTTAAACCTGGCTCCAAGTCCTGCCTAAGTGAGAGAGGCAGTCCCGTGGTTCTTGCAAGGGTCACAAACAGAACTCCTGAAGCAGGTGAGGATTTGGACCAGGAGCTCCAGACACAATGTTTGCTGGGCTTGGAAGGGCACCTTTAATCAGGTCTCACTCCTTTGGGTGTTTAAACTTTCATTTGATGTGTTTGGGTTTCTTTAATTGTCCCGAAGACCTTGGCTGATGGGAAGTTCCTCGGAGTTGTCCAAGTGGAAATGTGGCTGAGCAGCAGCACTGGAGGTCGGATTAATTAACAGAGATCTCAGCAAAGAGATCTTAAATTGATTCAAGTTTAGTGTCATCACAAATTGAGGCTTTTGGTGTTCATTAAAGGTTCAGTGGTAACAGGGAGTCGTGAAAATAAAGAGTCCTTTGCTCTGCTTTGTTGTTTAATCTCAGGTTCTGGCTGGGGGATTTCTCAAGGAAAGCTACAGATTCCCAAAGGAAGGTTTGTAAATGTTGTGCTGAGCACTTGCAAACCCAAAGAAACCCGAGTGGTGTCTGGGAGGTGCCAAGGACTTGGAATTGAGGCTTCGAGGCTGCACATTTCATTGACTTCCACAACCTCATTTTCTAATAGTTTAAAATCATCCTGTCACTGTTTTAATTTAATATATTATTTTTACATTGAAAAATAAGTCCAGCTGGGGAGAAATCTATACTGGGTCGTGTCTGGCTTCTTCCAATTAGTCTGTAACTTGCTGCCCCTCAATAGCCTTGTGGGTTTTTTCTTCCCTCAGGCTCTTTTACCCCATGGAATTGATGCAGCAGTTAAGAGAGGGATGTTTCAGTGGCCTGGAATTAGCTGGTAGAGCAGCTTTTATTATCCCCAGGTCTCTCAGAGGGGATGCTGGAGGCTGGGAGCTGGCCTGGGAGCACCAACCACGGCCAGGTTGGCCTGGTGGCCTCAGTGTGTGACAACCAGAGCTCTGTGTGCTCAGAGGAAGCTCATCCCCTTCAACAACAAAAGGCAAAGAAGCCTCAGAGCTTTTCAGCTTTCTTATTAGGCTCATAAATATGTAAATGAGATGCCACCTTTGGGCTTAAGAAGCATTTATGAGGGTGTCTTAATTGGAGGGGGTGTGCTTGTTGTCAGGATGCCACGGGAGGATCTTCAGAAGAGTTTCTGTGACTTTGGAGTGTGAGTCCTTTTATTCTCCTCAGCACTGGGAGGGTTGAGCACTCTGGAATGCTGTTTGCCTGCACTTTGCTGGCTGGTGAGGCCACCAAGGGTTCATAATTCAAGCAGAATCCCTGTGTCCTGTTGTTCCCTGGGGCTAAATCTGGATCGTGGGTCCACAGGAAAGGTCAGTTCCTGCAGATTCTCCTTCCACAGAATCACAGGCTCATGGAATCATTTTACTTGGAAAAGCCCTTCAGCATCAGCCAGTCCAACCTGTGCCTGATGCCCTCCTTGTCCCCCAGCCCAGAGCACTGAGTGCCATGGCCAGGCCTTCCTTGGACACCTCCAGGGGTGGAAACTCCACCTGACAGCCCTTTCCAGGAAGAAATTCCATCCCATGGAGCCACCTCCTCTCTCAGGGGAGGTTGGGACAGAGAGTCACAGAGTGATGGAACAGATCCCTAGACTTGTTTGGGGTGGAAAAGCCCTCCAAGGTCACTGAGTTCACTGACAAGGTCACCACTAACCCCTGTTCCTGACTGCCACATGCACAGGGATGTCAAATCCCTCCAGGGATGGAAACTCCACCACTGGAGCCTGTTCCAACGCTTTCCATGAAGGAACTTCCCCAATATCCAGGGGAATTTCCCCAATATCAGGGGAGCTGACCCTCCCCTGGCACAGCTTGAGGCCGTTTCCCTCTGTCCTGTCCCTTGTTCCCTGGGAGCAGAGCCCGACCCCCCCAGCTGCCCCCTCCTTTCCCATAAGCAGCATTTTTAAAGCTGTTTTTGATCCCTTTCCTGTCTCAGAGAGCTTTGGGCAGTGAAACACAAGTGCATAAACACCTGCAGTGGCAATAGGAACCCAAACCCAAGTCCCAGAAGGTGGTGGGACAGCACCAGAAGACGTGGAGGAGCCAGGGCTTCCTGACCTGCAGGCACTGAAATACTTCTGGCATTTCTCACTGGGTTTGTGCTGAACTTCAAATACTCAAAGTATTTGCTTCCTTCACTTTGGGTCAGTGGCAAATGCAAAAAAAATCTGAATTCTCTGCACAGCAAAAATTCTATTTTTCGATCAGCCATAATTACAATAGGTTTTAATTTTAGCTGCTGCTGCAGGGGATGGAGTTGGGAGTTTTCCTGATATCAGTTGAATATGTGATGGGGAAGCAAAGCAGGAGTATCATTCTGTTTTAAACTGTAGAGGAATACACTATTATATCTGATGAGAGTGATTTCAGAACCTGCAACTGTATTTATTTCTTTTAAAAAATGTAAATATTTATTAAATATTTTGTGTATTTATTCATTATATATATTTGTTTATCTATTTAAATAATCCCCTTTTGTAAATATTGTTAAAGGACACCGAGATAAGTCCAAAATAAATATTTCTTCACTAAACCCCACAGTAATTCACACAGATAGGAGAGTTCCATGTAGCTGGATGCACCTTAACAGAGCTGTGGCTCTTCCCACTGCCTGTGACCTTGAGCTGGAAGGTTCCTGAGGCTCTGGCTGTTCCTGTGCCCATCCCTGTGCTCCTCCTTGGACTCTGCTCACAAGTGTTTCACCTGAGGAAGACGAGGGATTGTCCTGCCCCTACCATGTCACAGCATTTTGGTGTTGATATCCCACAAGGAGGAATTATTGCCTTAATTCCAATTAAAGTTAAGCTGCTGATTTTGACCCCCGAAGTCCCAAATGGTTTGAAGTTTGCCTGTGAGATCATCTGCCCCCAGAGCTGAGGAGCTCCAGCCTGAACCTTCTGGCTGGAGATGGGAGGGAGGTGCTGGCAAGACACATTTACCTTTGGAATCCACTCTGGTCCCATCTGAGGCTTATTAGGAATTGGAATACACTGCTAGAGGGATTTATTTGGCCTGTGGAGAAAGAGAGGCAGGAGCAAGGCTAAATGCTCCTGTTGCTCCAACTGGGTTGGGTGGTCCCAATTCTGGATAATTAATTATCCAGGATATAATGGAGCAGATGTTCTCCCTGTAGATCCTGTGACTGACCCTGCTTGATCTCAGGATGGCCCTTCCAGCCCAAATGATTTTGTGAGTCGTGGTGTCACCTCTGCTCCGTTATTTTGGGAGTTTATGGAAACAGAAATGCTGCTCCCTGAGGAATCTCAGCATCTGCCTTGTTGTTTGGCTGCTGATTCATCCTGGGACTTGATGGTCTTGGAGGTCTTTTCCAGCCTTAAGGATTCAATGATTCCATGATTCCATGTCATTTTGTTTCCTATTTGCTGCCATGAGGCAGCTGATTTCCCTGCATTGGTGCCTCCAATAATTGGAGCCTTGTACAGGTAAATCTGACTCCAAGGGTGTGCTGAGGAGGACCTGGATCCCTGCTTTCCTTGTCTCTCCTTAGGCTGGAGCTCAGGTTGTGCTTTCCAATGCTTCTTTTGCTCTTGGTGATGGTTGTTTACCTCCCTCATCGTGCTTTCCTCCTCCTTTCACGTCAGGATTCCGAAGGGAAGCTTCTTTCCCTTGGTACCATTACCTGGCTGTGCTTCCTGGGGATGGGGAAGCCAGAGGTGGAATCCTGTGTCCAAGAAGTTTTGCTGTTGATTTTAGGGGAACCAAGATTTCATTTGAAGGGAGCAGAGCAACAACAATAGTCCAAAAGACAATTGTGTGAAAGGAATTTGTGTGGAAGGGAACTGATCTGCTGCCTGTCCTTGATTCCGAGGGAGCGCTCGCTCCTTTTGAAGCAGCAGCCAATATCTGTTGGGTGGTTTTAGCTGCATTCATCTCTTTAGATGAAGAGACACAAAAGTTTCTTTTATTTCCCTTAATATCTGCTCTTAAAGTGTCTCCTCAGCATTGGAGCAGCCCATGGCTGTGGATATAAATCATCATTTGCATGGAGAGTCCCAGGAGTGAGAACAAGAAAACTCTGGAGCTGTTAAAATGATAAATGAGCTACATTTGGGAGGCTGGAGGAGCAAGTTAACATGTTTACCAACTCAAATTATGGATACAATTCCTCAGTGCTGACTGTAGGGATTGGCCACACCATCATTTTTGCACCTTCCTGTGTCTGTTGGAGCTCATATTCTATTAACTTCATTGCATATTCTGTTTTGCTCTGTTGTTCCATTATCTGGGAAATATCACTAAAGAGATGAACATTTACAAAATCAGAGCACAAAACAGCACAAAAGCATCTATCTTAAGTAGAAGAATGTGGAATAATATGCATGACAACAACAAAAGAGATTTATCTTTCTGAGAGCTGGGCTGGCTCCCATGTACTGTGTGGGAAATTATTGCCTATATTATGTCAGCATTTCAGGTTCTACCTCAGATTGAATCACAGAGCATCAAAATAACCCTGGAGTTGCTTCTCTACAGAGAGAGGGGATGAGATATTGGGGAGAAATTCCTCCCTGTGAGTATGAGGAGGGGCTGGGAGGGAATTCCCAGAGAAGCTGTGGCTGCCCCATCCCTGGCAGTGTCCAAGGCCAGGTTGGAGCAACCTGCCCAAGGCAAGGGATGGAATGGGATGGTGTTGAGGTCCCTTCCAGAACAGTCATTATTCTGGATGTCCCACTTAGCTTCTAATTGTCATTAACACTGGCTCTTGCCTCAGGTTTCTCTTGAATCCATGTCAAAACCAGAGCACAGCTCCAAACTCTGAGGTGATTTATTTAGATTTAACAAGAAGGTGGAGCTACACAACCAATATTTTTTAGCAGTAAGGGCTTAGTTCCTGCTTTCCCCTTCTCCCATGTTTTGCTCCTGCTCCTTGGCTGGAATTTGTGATCCCTCTGGGGTTCAAGGCTTGACTCCAGGACCAGTCACAGCTCTGCCCACAAACCCAACTCCTGGAGGACACAGTCCTCGTTTTCCCTGGCTCTGTGTGCAGTCCTTTCTACAGGACAGAAAAAAGGGGGGAATTTGTGTTCTGTCAGAAAGATAGTGATTAACATGCTGTTTTCACAGCTCCAAAGCAGAGCTCCAAGTGTAAGGGCAATGAATAACATGAATAAAATAAATAAGTAAGATATTATCTCAACTGCTGCTCCTCTGTGGCAGCTGTGACTGCAGCCAGTGCTTCACCTCAGTCAAGTGCAGAGGCCAAAATCTTTAGGGTTTGGTAAAAGAGGCTGGAGGATTTAGGTTTTAGGTGTTATAATTCTTTTAGTTGCTAATTAAAAGTAACTCTTGAGCACATACTTGGTGGGTACAGGCAGCTGGGAGTGGATAAGTTCCTTTATGGCCTTTGTGGTGGCATTTCTTGGGGTTCTGCATGTGCTCTTTTGGGAACTGGCTTTAGTGGTGCAGTTTGGTTTTAAGCTTGGACCAAATTATATTATATTAATTATATCAGCCACCTTTAAAAACCAAACTAGGAATCCCAAAGCCCCCAAACCAACCACAGAATCCATAGGTGGCCCAGAGACAGAAACAGAGTCACTTGTGGTCACCTCTCACTCAACTCTCTGAATCCTCCAGGCCCCTAAACCCCTGCCCAGGTGCCTCATCCCTCAGTGCCGTGTTTAAAACAGGCAAATCAACACATACTGGCCCCAAAATGGGTGTCATTAATATTGCAAAGCTCTGGGTCGGTGCAGACAGAAGCACAGGGTCTTTCCAAGCAGGAAAGCAGAATGGAATTCCATGAGGGAAGAGGCAGAAGGTGTTGGGAAGCCTGTGTGTGTCAGGGCAGGCTTTGCATTTGGTTCCCTCTCCAAGGCAGGGGGAGGAGAGCTGGTAAAAGACCATGAATTGTAAATTCCTTTAAACAGCACTTGGGATGCTTTTCCTCTTTAAGAAATAGGAGCAGGAAAGAAAAAGGCCCCTCTCTAAATGGGAGCTAACAGGCAGGATGCATCCCAGGAGCTGCAGATGAGCTCTTCCTGCCTCAGGATGGCATTGGAAGCACCATCATCATTAAAGGGGTTTAGTTTTGTCTCCTTATTGTTCTGTTTGAGTGGTGATGGGGAAAAAGAAACCCTCAGACAGGTTTGGGAAAAATCTGTGAAGTACCATCCTCCAGTTATATGGGTTGAGTTTTCCATATGTTCTGACTCAGGCAGGCTTTGGAAATGGGAAGAGAGTGTTAGAGAGGATTTATCACAGTTAATTAGGAATATCAAACACTGCAAAACACTGGAGATTTTGGGTACTGCTCCTGGATCTTCTTTTTTTTGCAACAAACTGCCTCTTTTGTGTAGCTGAATGTTCAGAAAGAGGCATCACTGCTCTAAAAGTGATTTATTTAATGGTATTTAATGCTACCAGGATTGCAAAGACATTATTTTTTCCGTGGGGTCTTTAGGTACTTTTGAAACATTAAGTGAACTAAATGAGCTTTCAGAAATACCTTTTCTTCTTCACCCCCAGAGAAATGAATGTGAGGAACGGGAGAGTAGGTTTCTATTCCAGCATGGAGCTGCTTCTGCCTCCTAGGAAGGAAAAGATCTGATGTTCAGAGATGTTTCCCTGGAAAGATCTGCAGAATGAGCATCCCAGGGTGCTGATGTACTGGAGGATCAAAGGAATTCTCCACATGGATCAAAGCAGAAGGAAGTCTTGACCGTGCAGTGTGGATTTAGATGTTCAGCCATCCTTAATTAATGATGGAGATAAAACATGGGGTGGGAGATCCAGTTAAGCGAGAGGAGGTAATTAGTCACAGAATCCTGGAGTATCCTGAGTTGAGAGGGACCCACAGGGATCATCTAGTCCAGCTCCTGGCTCCAATTAATCTGATGAAAAGGTGTTGCTGCAGCTGGAATTGTGGATTCCAGAGGCTGGTTCTCTCTCTGAGAGAGCTGCTCTCTGAGAAACTGAAAAGGAAATTTGGTAAAGATAATTTGGGGTCTTGGTGAACATTCCAAATGAAAAATGATGATCAAAGGGCAGCATTCAGAGACATCCCATGGGGCAGCAATAAAGTAAACTCAGTAACAGGAGCTGGGGCTGCTAAGGAGGGGCTGTGTGTATTTTGGGATTGCTGATGATCTGCATCTGACCTGCTCCAAAACCCTGAAACACATTTAAGTCTGTTGAAAGATTCCCAGAGCTCCTTGTGCTGGCACCTCTCACTGCTGGGAAGCTCTCCATGGTGTTGGGAACCAGCTGTTGGGAGTTCTGAGCACGGGGGGACTGACTGACAGCAGCTGGACAGGAGCCAGGGGGGCCCAGGGGGGCAAGAGGCCAATGGAGCCTGGCCTGGCTCAGGAATAGTGTGGCAGCAGGAGCAGGGCAGGGATTGTGCCCCTGCCCTGGGCACTGGGGAGGCCACCCCTGGAGTGCTGTGCCCAGCTCTGGGCCCTCAGGTTGGGAAGGATGTTGAGGGGCTGGAGCAGGGGCAGAGAAGGGCAGCGAGGCTGGGGAAGGGTGTGGAGCACAAGTGCTGTGAGGAGCAGCTGAGGGAGCTGGGGGGGCTCAGCCTGGACAGGAGGAGGCTCAGGGGAGACCTTCTCACTCTCTGCAACTCCCTGCCAGGAGGGGGGAGCCAGGGGGGGTCGGACTTTTCTCCCAGGACAAGAGGGCACAGCCTGGAGCTGCCCCAGGGCAGGTTTAGGTTGGCCATGGGGAAGAAGTTCTTCCCAGAGAGAGGGATCAGCCCTTGGAATGGGCTGCCCAGGGAGGGGGGGAGTCCCCGTCCCTGGAGGGGTTTGAGCAGAGCCTGGATGTGGCATCAGTGCCATGGTGGGGGGGACAAGGTGGGGTTGGGTCACAGGTTGGACTCGATGATCTCAGAGGTCTTTTCCAAGTTGGCTGATCTTGTGATTCTGTGTGATTCCCATCCCCATCCCTGCAGGTCAGGAGTTCCCATTTTCAGGACTGAGTGGAGGAACTGGGCAGGTGACACGAGAAGGGCTGAAGTGTCACTGTGAGCCACGAGCAAACCTGACCTGCAGAGAATTTCAGGGTTACAAGGTGGAAGAGTCAAGAAGTTTGTGGTCTCTGAAGCAGTAAATGAATCTGTTTGACATCACTCCTTTGCTGAGCAGTGCCAGGGTTTAGATTCATTCCTATCCCTGGAAAGGACATGTTTCATGGAGTATATACAGACTGCTGATATCCTGGGAAAAAAAGTAACCCAGACTTTTCCAGATACTGATTTTTATCCCTGCCCACATCTGCTCCAGTTCAGGAGCTCCTGTCGTCTCTGTGTCTTCTTTGAGCTGTTAAAAATCTCTTTAGCAGGAATCCTGAGAGCAAAATGTATGTTTTTTTTGAGGAGTCAGGCTGTTGCAGTACAAGCATGAAAACAGATCTGCTGAACAACGGACACACACACTCTTCCCAAAAGGAAGCGTTTTCCACTCATCCATCTTTCCCTGTCACCACTTTTCAATGCCAAGGCTTGTTTTATTTAGGTGGAAGGCACTGTGTTTATGAATTTCAGACATGCATTAAACAATAGGGCCTTTCAAAAGGAAGGTGATACATTTGTGGCTTCAGAATTGCTGGACCTTGCTTTTCCAGAAGAGGAGAATTCCTGGAGAGAAATAATTGATTTCTGATGTATCCAATTTCTTGGATACCCGTTGCACTGGGACACGAGATGCTTTTCCAGGGAACCAATTCCTGTCTCTTTGCCCTCACAAACCCTGCTGTGATCTCTGCAGAACATCGTGTTTGAGATGAATGTTTTAAGGCACAATGAATCCAGGCCTGGGAAGGGGAAGGGATGGGAGATGAGGAGCAGCCCAGAAGCTGATCTGGAGGATGTGGCTGTGGAATGAAGTGATACAGCCAGGCTAGTGTGGGTGGGCCATGTCACTCATGGAAAACCATGGAATCATGGAATGGGTTGGGTTGGGAGACACCTTAAAAATCCTCCAGCCTCACCCCTTCCTGGTGCCTGTTCCTGGCTCTGGGTTTCCAGAACGGGCCAGGCACAGATTTCCATGATCCCTCCTGGAACCCTCCTCACCCAGCAAATGGAGCAGAACTTGGCAGAAGGAAGAGGAACAAACTCCTGAGCTCTGTGTTGGAACCTGAACTCGTGGTATTTTATGGAATCCCAGAGTGGTTTGGGTTGGAAGGGACCTTCAAATCATCCAGTGCCACCACTGCCATGGGCAGGGACACCTTCCACTAGCCCAGGTTGTTCCAAGCTGGCCTTGGACGCTTCCAGGGATCCAGGGGCAGCCACAGCTTCTCTGGGCAACTTGTGCCAGTTGCCCAGAAGAG
The DNA here is from genome assembly GCF_001715985.3 of Manacus vitellinus. Classification (NCBI taxonomy): domain Eukaryota; kingdom Metazoa; phylum Chordata; class Aves; order Passeriformes; family Pipridae; genus Manacus; species Manacus vitellinus. Next base: position 979,200 of record NW_021940780.1, read on the forward strand.
ACCGAAGTGTCATTAATCCCAAATTTCAGAGTTCACATGTTTAAGTAGATTCCATAAAATCCCAAAGTCATTTCAATCAGCAGAACTTGAAAACATCCAGTCCCAAACCTGAAAATTCCACCATTTGGTTTCATGTTTTGGGCACTTGAAGGACTCTCCCTCCATATTCTGAGGATTTTCACCATATCTGTACAAATCAGACCCAGAGAAGAGCATGTGAGGGGATGGAACAGGAGTTTGGTTGGGTTTAGCAGCACTGACCTTCTGTGAGCCCCCATTTGTGAAGAGCAGCCGAAATGGGAGCACAAATTCTTTGCAATTGGAGCAAAAAAAAACCCGACCAGGCTCCAATTTCCTTTGACAGCGATATTGCCACCATGATTTTTGAATTAAACTGGTGAAGCAGAAAGGAGATGAGTTGCAGCACAAAGCAGGTGTAAAGTTGATTTATGTTATTCTCATAATGAATTTAAAAGCTCTGTTACAAACACTCTGCTTCCACAGATGTTGGAGTTGAAAGCGTGGATTTATCAACCTCAAACTAATTGAGAGCAAATTAATACAATTTACTTTTTGATATGGAAAAAAAAGCAAAGGGAATTGAAATGAAAGGTGGGGTTGGTGTCAGTGGAACAGCTCAGCTGAAATGGGAGCAGCCCAGTTCCAGAAGTCTGATGGATCCCATGTGGGAATTGCATCGAGGTCTCGTCTGCTGGCTTTGGGAATCCAGCAGATCATTTTATTGGGGTCTCTCTGTGCTTTCACTGGTGAATTGGATCAGAGCAGAAATTCCAGGTCACAGCCATCAGCTGTTGGTGTCCCAGCAGGTGAACACAGCCCTGCACTGCTCAGTGCTCTGGGAAGACTCAAAAAGAAAGCACATTTAGGGCATAACTCTGCAAATTGAACTGGAATTAAGTCAGTTCTGGGCTCAGCTGCAGGGGAAAATAAAAGAAAAATCTCTTGTTTCCTTCCTATCAGAGATATAATTTAATGCATATATGAAAAGGCAGTTTATAGAGACATACATTTGAAAATGCTTCGAGGTGGATGTTGTCTAATTTGCATTTCTGCAACTACAGCAAGACATTCTTTTGTACAAATTGGAATATTGCTGTTTGCTCCTTGTTTGAATCTGGCATAATCCAAGTACTGGGATATAAAATGATCCAGTGATAAAGATTGTTTCCTAGGCAATGTTTGGGGTAGAATTTTTAAATGTCAGATATTAGATTTTTTTTTAAGGAAAAATAATTGTTTTTATTTGAAAGGAAAATATTCTTTTACAGTTCTTCTCCCTTCTCAGGTGCTCCTGATGAGCCCATAATTTCCCATTTGATCTCAGTGAACTTATTCCTGAAAAATAAATAGGAAATCATGGAGTTGGCCCAGTTCCCTGCTCCTGCTCTTCAGGCAGCTGCACCATCCTCTGTGCCAGCAGCAGGAGAAGGGAACAGAGATGGAAGAGGGTCCAGGAGGTTGGGGAGGAGGAGGAGGAGCAGCTCTGCTGTGGTATCAGCCTCGTGTGTGCTGTGGGATGTCCTGGCTGTGCTGGCCCTTGGTGTTCCAGCTGTGGGATGTCCTGGCTGTGCTGGCTCTGCTGTTCCAGCTGTGGGATGTCCTGGCTGTGCTGGCTCTGCTGTTCCAGCTGTGGGATGTCCTGGCTGTGTGGGATGTCCTGGCTGTGTGAGGGCTCTGCTGTTCCAGCTGTGGGATGTCCTGGCTGTGCTGGCTCTGGTGTTCCAGCTGTGGGATGTCCTGGCTGTGTGAGGGCTCTGCTGTTCCAGCTGTGGGATGTCCTGGCTGTGCTGGTCTGGTGTTCCAGCTGTGGGATGTCCTGGCTGTGCTGGCTCTGGATTTCCAGCTGTGGGATGTCCTGGCTGTGTCTGGACTCTGCTGTTCCAGCTGTGGGATGTCCTGGCTGTGCTGGCTCTGCTGTTCCAGCTGTGGGATGTCCTGGCTGTGTGAGGGCTCTGCTATTCCAGCTGCAGGATTTCTGCCTCTCAGCTCAACCCTTGGTACCCACAGCAGGTTCATCCCAGGTGTTGCCAGGGAAAGCTGCAAAGTTTGGGATTTAGCAGCTGCTCAAGTCGAGCACAACAGGGTGAAAAACCTCAGAGGAAGTTTCCTTGTAGGATTTCTGCTCTCACCTGCTTTTGACCCCGACCAGAAACATCTTTAGAGCCCTTCATTTGATATTTGAATCCTTTTTTAGCTCCCAATTCCAGCTGGAGCGATGTAGCCTTTGGCAAAACAACAGTTTTAAGGCAATCCCATGTAAGGATTGCAGAGTTTGAAGGGAGGGAGGGGGAAGCAAAACTGACTGCATTTTAAATTTGCCTTTAAACATGAAAAGGGATCGAGGGTTCACAGGAAGCTTTGTTCTGGAATCCACTAACAGAGGTATCCAGGGGGAAATACCCAGTGAGGTTTCTGGGAATGATTGCCTTCACAGACAGGATGCACTGGACCTGTTCTTTGCATTTAGCCTATATCTATATATATATATATTATATATATATACACAAATTTATATATATATTACATATATACAATTATATATATCATGTAGATATGCAATCCTGTATATTATAATATATATTATAAATCTAATATGCAGAAGAGCAGTGGCAGTATTGTTGGGGGAGCTTTTTAAAGGGCAGGTGTAGGCAGGTTATGGGTTTACCATTGTGTTCTGTGGAGAAATGGAAGTTCTTAGGCTGGACATGAACTCCAGAGAGCTTCCCTGGAATTCCACAGGGGGCTGAGGGAGCTGAGTGGGACAAGAACTTGAATTGGGAGGGACTTCGTGTGGCACAGGGACAGTGTGAGAGGCAGGGAATTGTTGCAGTGGTGATTTCTCAGAGGCACCTAAAGAGGACATAATTCCCTGGCAATGATCATGCAGTGGGATTGCATAAATCTTTGTGACCCCTTCAAAATCCTTCATCACAGAGATTCTTTTTTTCCTCATGAAGTTCTGTAAATGAATGACCTGTAGCTCTTTACTCAGCTCCCTCTTGCAGGCGCTGGGACCAAAGCTGTGTGTGGCTTAAAACAGGGGTAGATGTTGTGCCTGGGGTCAAATAATCTGATTATAGTAATTCTTTCTCCTCCATTGATCCTGTTTCTTCCCAGTCCTGTCAGGGCTGGAGCCATTAGTCGCTTCAGGGGAGGCTGTAAATGATCTTTTATCATCCGGGTGGAACTCGTACACAGGAACCAGCAGGAGAGGGATGTGGGTAAAGACCAGCCAGGGCTTCCCAAAAAAACCCCAGGAGCTGTTCTGTGTGACTGGAGCTCAGGCTGTGTTTGGAATTAGTGAATCTGCTGGTTTACAGTCCAGCACACAAATCCTTCCTTTGCAGGATAAATTAAAGATGAGGCTTTGCTGTACCTTGGGCTGTCACTTGGGCTCCGTGCACAGCCACGGCTCCTGCTCCTGGCCTGGGTGATATTGAACAAATTCCATATGGAAATGGGGATTAATCATTTATACAATATCACAGGAAGGGGAGAAAGTCCAGGCAGCTGCACAAAGGTTTTTCATGCTCTAATTTGCTTTAAAACTGCCAGATCTTGCATGAAGCTGGACGTCAGCTCCTCGTCTGACACGTGGTTTGTGATGCTCTGAATTAAGGCCAAGTCTCTGCTCATCAAGGAGGGCAGTTAAAGCATTATATGGAACTTGAATTTCACTTAAAAGCCCAAAGAATAATGGAGCCTTTTGAGAAGCTGACATGAAGCATTTAAAACAAAAGCTTTCTCAGGGTAGTTTTTTTCAGCTTATGTAACATAAAGTCATTCTTTGGAACTCGTGACTGTGAGATGGCTTCGAAATCCAGAGCAACAAGGTGTAAAAATAATGTGTTTTTCAAAAGACATGGGTGTGATTAATGAGGATATTCAGCATTATTGTTCAGAGGTTAAGAGTTTTGGTGGGGATTGGTTTTCCAGCTCTTGGATGTTCAAGAACATAAACTGAGTGACCAGAGCTGAAGTCTGGAAGGTCCTGCTGTCTGATAAAGGAATAACAGCCAGTACATTTTAACCCAGAGCAGTTTCTAACCCATTTCATGGTAGGACAGATGTGTTCTGGGATAGCTCTGCTTTGGCTGCTCTGGTTTGGAGCAGCACAATCTGGGCCTAAGTTTCAGTTCCATTTTCCCCCTGCTCTCTCCCCTCCCTTCTATTTCCTTTTCCTGTTATGTTTTCAGACTGAATTGACAATGTAGAGATTAAATATGGTTTAAATCAATGACACAGCATTGAACAGCTCAGTTATAAGGGAAGAATCTGAGGGTTAATGAAGTTCAGCCAGTCCTGGTGCCAAACTACTCCTCTGTTCAGACCTCAGACTCACCTGACCTACAAAAATAACAGTGATGATTGCTCCCATCAACTGCCTCTTCTGAAATATCTGAACACTACCTTGACACCTTTAATCCAAGGATTTGAAAATAATAATAATTTTTAAAAGTATTGTAAAATAACTGCATACTTGCAGTGCCCAAGGCCAGCCTGGGTGAGCTTGTGAGTCCCACAGCACAGCTTTTCCTCCTCATGTTTTGAGTTAATCAGGATTCTGATGACTCCCATCAACTGGTCTTTTGAAATATTTGAACACTACCTCAACACCTTTAATCCAGGAATTTGAGAATCACAATAATTTTTTAAAATATTATAAAATAACTGAATACTTGCAGTGCCCAAGGCCAGCCTGGGTGAGCTCCCACAAGTGTTGTATCCCACAGCACAGCTTTTCCTCCTGGTGTTCTGCATCAGTCAGGATTCTGAGCTTGTCCTGTGCTTCCTGCCCTTGTGCAGCCCCCAGAGTGGAGTTTCTCTGGCTCTGTCTGGAGCAAGTGGGAATTGCTTTGCTTGATTAGCTCTCGAGCTCCCTGTGAGCTGGGGGAGTGGGGAGGGTTCTTGGCTACAAGCAGAACTGAACACTGAGGGGCAAGGACTGTAAATGGAATTCCAAACTGCTCCCAGATGAAGACAGAAATCAGTGTAACAGAAAGCTCAGGGAAATGCAGGAGCTGCAAACAAGGTCACCAGAAGGAGCCCTTCCAATGATCATCTCCACCAGGACACAGGTTCTGCTCAGTTCTGCTCCTCTCCCGTGGATCCTGGGCTGCTTCCTCAGGATCTGGTGGTTCCCACTCTTCTCTCAACCCCTGCAAAGTGCTGGCCCTGCTCCTGGAAGAGAAAGGCCTCAAATCCTTCTCTATCCCCTGGAGCTGCAGTTGCATTAAACCTCCCAAAGGGGAGGGGGGCAAGGCAGAGGCAGAAAAACCCCACACTGGGCTGGGACTGAGCCCAACCTTCCTCCTCTCTGCCAGGAAATCAAAGAGCTTTGGACAATAATTGTGCAGTGTGGGGGGGGTGTGTGGAATTAAAGAAGGGCATTTGTGCAGTTGTGGTGGTTTATGACAGTATGTGGTTTATATGGTTTATGCTGCCATAAAGCAAAGGCTTCATTTGGGTGCCAGAGGAGATCCCAAATGGGAGAAGTGACCATTGGCTTCACTTTGGGGTGCAGAACAAGGCTGAGTAGTAACAGGACTTTGCTTGTATCAGAAGAGTGTCCAACTGGGAGTGTGGCTTCCCCCTGATCTTTATCCCACTCCCTGGCTCCTGCAGAACAACCTGCATCCCACTGGACAAGTGACAGGATGAGAGGGAAGTTGTACCAGGGGAGGTTTAGATGAGATATTAGGAAATATTTTGTCCCAGGAAGGGTTGTAAAGCATTGGAAGAGGCTGCCCAGGGCAGTGGGGGAGTCCCCATCCCAGGAAGGGTTCGGGCAGTGTGTGGATGTGGCACTTGGGACACGGGGTTGTGCTGATTTTTGATTTAATTTTTATTTTTTTGAAGTTCTGCTGTGAACCAGTGAAAGTCCTGGCACTGCAATTCCACAGGGGAAAGCCCTGGCACTGCAATTCCACAGTGACACCCCTGGCATTGGAATTCCAGAGTGAAACCCCTGGAATTTCAATTCCACGGGGAAATCCCTGGCATTGGAATTCCATTGGGTAAACCCTTGAATTTCATTTCCACAGTGAAATCCCTGACATTGGAATTCCAGAGTGAAACCCCTGGAATTTCAATTCCACACTGAAAGCTCTGGCATTGCAATTCCATGGGAAAATCCCTGGCAGTGCAATTCCACACTGAACCCCCTGGAATTTCGATTCCACACTGAAACCCCTGGAATTTCAATTCCACAGGGAAACCCCTGGCACTGCAATTCCACATTGAAACCCCTGGAATTTCAGTTCCAAAGTGAAACCCCTGGAATTTGAATTCCACAGGGAAACCCCTGGCACTGCGACTCCACAGTGAAACCCCACAGAAAATATTTCCACAGAAAATATTCTTGGATTTATTTTTTCTTCCCTTTTTATTTTTTTTTAATAATTTCTTTTCCTTCTTTCCTTCTCTGCCTGTTTAACACACCCAGGATTCCCTCTGAACAGACACGACCACGGCAATAAATGGATTTAATCAGAACACAAGTCATTGCTGTTGCTGGTAGTAGAGGGAGACAGAGCTCCCCATCTTGGCTACTGTGAAAATTGTATAATATCTGCTGGAAGAAATTCAGATCTGATGAGAACTGAGAGCCACGATGAGCAATGCAATGTAATATTGTATAAACAATAAGCTCTGAAGCACAGGAGTGTTCTTGGGGCTGCTGGGCCTGAGCTGGGGAGGTTTGTGCTGGCAAATGCAGGGGTTGGGGGCAGAGCACTCACAAACAGAGCAGGAAAGGAAAAGCCAGTTTTCTGTCTCTGGAATAAGTGTCATTCTGAAGGCAACTGGTGCCAAATGGAAAGTTTTCCATCAGGTCTTTGGAGGTAAGGCCAGTCTGTGTTTCACTGGGACACAGGGATGGGACCAAACTGTACCTGAGGGAACCTCCAGGAAAGGTGGAGACAGGTCATTTCCAAGGGATGGAGGGACAGGACACAGGGAATGGCTTCCCACTGCCAGAGGGCAGGGTTGGATGGGATATTGGGAAGGAATTCCTCCCTGGGAGGGCGGTGGGAGGCCAACTTCAACACACTCCTTGCCCACGTGCAATGAACTTCCCTGGAATGTGGCTCCCTTATAGGATCCAAGGGTTGTTGTCACTGATAAAAGAAGCATTAATTATTAGATTTGGAGAGTGCAGGGCAGTGCTGTCTGTGTAACAAGGAATGGGAGCAGCTGAAACTTTCCAGAAGGGAAAGTCAGTGGATTTACAGAGCAGGTTACACCTCTGAGCAGCAGGAAAATACAGCTCCTCATCCAAAGGAAGTTTTATGGGCAATTAATTAATTACACCAGTTCTCTAAAATTTGTCTTCTTGACCTCCCCACATTCATTAGGTCTGGAGAGGGAATGACATGAGACACTAAGGAAGGAAAAAGAGGGAAAAGAACCCATGTTTTCTGAGTTTTTAGGAACACTGATTGTTAGAGTTTTCTCCTCCTGCCAGGAAGTCCCTTTGGAAAAGGGGTCTGGAGGGACAGGACAAGGGGGAATGGCTTCCCACTGCTAGAGGGCAGGTTAGATGGGATATTGGGAAGGAATTCTTCCCTGTGAGGGTGGTGAGGGGCTGGGATGGAATTCCCAGAGAAGCTGTGGCTGCCCCTGGATCCCTGGAAGTGTCCAAGGCCAGGTTGGATGGGGTTTGGAGCAACCTGGGCTAGTGGAAGGTGTCCCTGCCCAGGGCAGGGGGTGAACTGGATGGGCTTTAAGGTCCCTTCCAACCCAAACCATTCCAGGATTCCCTAATTCTGTGAAATAGATGCTTCCTTTATGAAGAGTCCAAGACTCAGGATATGACCAAAATTCCATTCCTATCCTCTCAGGACTAGAAACACAAGCAGAATATTTGAGGAGTTGGCCTCTGCCTGCTGCACTTGAGGAGCTGAGTGGATCTGTGTGGTGCAAACACTGATGTGGTACCAGTTTGCTGAACAGTCAGTTCATTTCCCACTGAAATGCTCAGTTTTATGTGTGGGGGGTTTGGTTGTTAAAATCAATTCTTCCCTTGGGATAATGTGTGAAGCCAAAGGATGGAACGGACAGAAATCTGGGTTTGCTGTGTTTGTGCAGGGCTGGGTTTGTCTCTGCTCCCTCCCATGGCTGTGGGGTGACAATCTCTGTGGGGGCAGCAGGACCAACGGGCCTGGGCTGAAAGAAGGACAGTTGCCAACTTAATCCCAAAGGCTGCTGGAAAATGACTGTGTTTTGAAACCTTGTAATGGAAAATTTGTTGTGAACTTCTTGGGCAGTCAGTGAGGAGACAGAATTGAACAGCTCCACTGGCTGGAAAGCTCCAGGAGTGCCGGTGTTCCCTCCCTTATGAACAGTGCCTGTCTTTTGGGATTGACACCTGTCCTGCCTCAGTGCTCCTGAGTTCCCATTTTGGGAACACAGGAGTTGTTTTTAGGGATCCAAGACCTGGCAGTCATGGGCCAAGAGCTTGAAGGCAGTGCTCTCCTGGATATGTTTGGGCAGGATTTCCCCCCAGCACTGCCAGGCACTGGAATGTCCCCTATGTCACTGCTCTGGGGTCAGGAGACATCTCCCACATCCAGTGGAAATACAGATTTTTGGCAATCCCTGAACTGTTTTCTGAGGTTATAGAGCCTGTCATGCCTGTGCCTGGAGATCTTGAGGCTGTCCCACTGGAATTCACAGAACTGGAGTTGTGTAGGATGGAATCGTGGAACTGCAGAAGGTTTGAGTTGGAGGGACCTTAAAGGTCATCCAGTTCCATCCCCTGCCACGGGCAGGGACACCTTCCACTGGAGAACCTTCCCTGTGTCCAGGTTTGTTGATCAGATTTTAGTTTGCAGGAGCACTGGGTCAACACTGTTTGGTGGATATGGGATAATTTGTACTCCTCACAAACCTGGGAATAAAAACGTAGTAGGCAAAGCACCTAAAGCAAAGTTCTTGAGACATAAGTGAGTAACTGGTTTCCCAACTGCAACGTTGCCTGCCTAAAACACACTCACACAAATAAATGTACACGGAGGCTGCTCACTTCTCACAGAGCATTAGTCACTCCACCACACCTCCAACCTTGCTTTTTTGTTCTTTTCATTTCTTCTGCACAGACTTATTTTTGGAGGAACTTGCTGCACTTGGATTCATGCACAGCAACGCAGCCTAAAATATCATCCTTTAAATTAATTCCATTTTTTTCCCCCTTCTGCAGCAAAACAACTAAAATTACACTGCATGGCTTATCCCAGGCACTGCTGCTCCCCACCCTCTGCTTTTCATGGAGGAAAAATATATGCAGTCCATGTGCAGTGGCTTGACTGGGCTAATTCTAGTTAATGGTGCTGAAAAAGGCTTTGTAGCTTCATTTCAGGTTGGAGAATAATTCCTCTGGATGAACTGCTGGAGGCCTGAGCACGATCCCAAGGGTTGGGACCTGAAGCCCAAGGCTGGCAGGGATCCCTTCTTGTGGCCCCAACAGGGAACTCTGGGCAGATCTTATCCAACATCCTCAGGCTTTTGGAGACCTCTGAGAGTTCTTTGCTTAAGCAGTTCTTTGGAGACTTATCTGGAGTTCCTTAGAGCTCCAGGATGTGATTAGATGTGATGCTAAATCAGTTACCAGTCACACCAATTAGGGATAAATTCTAACCCGGGAAACTTAAAGGACAAGAGCAGCAGCATATGGTTCTCAGCAGCTGAAATGTTAATTGATATAACTCTTAATTTTAATTTGGATCACAGTAGGGTTGAGTTTTCAACTCATATGACCTCAGTCTCTTGAGCTCTGTGCAGATAGGAAGGGACAGTCTTGTTTTTCCTGATGGAATTTTTATGCTGAAAGCACTTTATGCCCCCAAGCTGGTAAATCAAAGGACTCCACCCCAAACATTTCTGCAGGAATCTGTTCAGAAGAGACACTGTTTGTCCTGGGAGTGTTTCTGCATCATCTCACTTTTGCACTTCCATATAAACTACAGTAAATCCACTGGTTTTCTGGCTGTGGCTGCAACATGAACCACACCCTGGCAGGCAGAGTTGAATCAACAGCAGGATTCTGGGGTGTTGAGAACACCCAGAGAAGTCACCAAAGGGGTTATTGGTGACAACCTGTGACATCCTGATGAGCTGTGACATGGTGATAACCTCTGACAGGGAGTTCCTGCAGTCTGGGGTGTGTCTCAATTTTGTGTGGATTAAGAGGCTAAAATCAGTTCCCTGCTCACTTTTAGAAGCAGTCCTTCTAAACTTCTCTCCTGATCCATGGAAATTCTTTGTTGCCTCCTCACATCCCTTTCCTCTTCCCCATTCCATGCAGGATTATTTATTCCTGATCATATCCCATGGTGCCCCATCAGAGTTTTCCCCCTTTCCTTGTTTTTTGCAGGTTCAGTATCAGCTCCCTCTCCATCATTCCTTTGTCTCAGCCTTTAATCATTAATGATTTAATATCTTGCTTGGCTAACTGTCATTATCCTGCTTTTCCTTCCTCTCCCCTGATTGACTGAATTGACCTTGAGAGGCACTGGAGGCAAGGGACAACAACAGGCAAGTGGCAGCCAGAGGGTTTTCTCTGGAGTGTTTGCTGGGAGCTCAGGGCTGGGGGAGAGCAGTGGGATGAGATCCCTGGGGCATCCCAGGATGGAGCTGATCAAACCCTCGGGTCAGGAAGGAGTCACCTCAGCATTTTCATTTTAGGAACTAACCACCCAGCTCTGGAGAAGGCAGCACATCCTTCACCTGCCCTGTTTTCCTGGGATGTTCAGCTGCCAGCTGCCAATCCTGCTGCCCTTGCCTCTGCCATTCCCAGCTGTGTCAGATGCACCATCCCCCCCATTTCAACCCAGGACTGATGGCCCTGAGTGCTCCACCCTCAGGGAATTAATTCCTGCAGGAAAAAATGACTTAGGGATCCAAACCACTGCTAACTGGGGCACTTTCCAAGAGCACATCCCTGAGAGTGTGCAGTGCACACCTGGACCAGTTCCTCCCTGGACATTATTCCAACTGGATGCTCACTGGGAGTTTGGAAAGCATTGGCAGCACTGGGCACACCAAGATGAGGAGGATGATGATGCATCTTCCATAGTCCAAGCCTTCCCTCTGGTAGCCTGGTTTGCTTGGAGCAGGGGCTGAGGCAGGATTCCTGTCCCCCCTTCCTTCTGCACTTAGTTTTTCCCATTGTGGAGCTCAGAGTGGATTCCACATGGATCCTCTCTACATTATGATATATCTGGAGTGGATTATTTCCATAGTAGGATCCTGTGGTGGTTTTCCTCTGGAGTTGCTCTGGTGTTGTGTGGTGTCACTCTATGTGTTTGCTCCAGAGAAGTTGATTTATATTCTTTATTTATCTTTTTATATAATTTATCTTCCCTCTCCAGCCACGTAATAATTCAAACAGGTACTGCAAGTACAATAAATCAACCCCTCTGAAAACAGGAGATCCCCAGCTGGGAGATTCTCTGGAGGGGCTGGGGCTGGTTGTTTTTAATTCCTTCCTGAGTTGTCTGGATGCTGCAGGATTTGGTGTGAACGTGGGATGCTGTGCCAGACTTTGGTCCCAGTTTGTGATATTAAAGTAGGTCACTGTCAGAGGAGGCAAAGACTAATTGGAGAAGTTTTTGGGTGTTGAAAGAATGTTGTGTGAAGTTGGTAGAACATCTATCCCTGCTCTTCTCTGGCGCAACTGAGGCAGGAGCCAGACAGCTCCTGGGCTCCTTTTCCATTCCTGGTTGCCAGAATTACACTGGGAAGCAATTTACCTCTGGGATAACCTCACACAGAAGAATTACACGAAGTTGTCAGGGAGAGAAAGTGCTGCCGAATTCCTCTGCTGCTCCTGCCAGGATGCACCTCGCACATGTTACCTCATTCCTCTCTCCACTCCAGCTCCCAGAGGCTCCTTGGCTCTCCAAGGAGGCAGGCACAGCTTTCTGGGCAGCTGTGGCATGCAATGTTTCCTGGAATTGGAGGTGAATGAGATCAGGGGGTGCAGGGTGCATCATCTCTCACTGGCACGAATCTATGCCTGGGATTCAGGAATCCTGGGTGGCTGATCCCCTGACCCCCAGTGGGTAATTGGGTTTCTCCAGATATCCTTTTCCCCACTTGTAAAGTGGGGTGATAATGATGATAATGATGATAATGATGATAATGATGATAATGATGATAATGATGATTTCCCCCAGGAGGTGCCTCAGCCTCTGTCTGACAGTGCCAGCTTGTGCTGGAAGGAATTCCCACCCATCTCCCCAAGGGCTCCTCAGCAGGAGGCAGAGCCAGGGATAGAGGCAGCTGAACTTTGGGAGATGTTTCCTCAGCCCAGGTGGCAGCTGGAGGCAGGTGCAGGTGCTCCAGGAACTGGATGTGCCAGGGATCGGGAACCAGCCACGATGGAATTGTGGTGCCGAGGGAAAAGAGCCCAAAATTAGGGGGGGATTCTCAAATTAATGCCATGTGCAACCCTGCTCATGCTCTAAAGGAATATCATCTGCCAGTGGGCTTCAGCATGTGTGCCTTTTTTTATTTTTTTCCCTTTCTTTCCCTCCCCCTTCCCAATCCCTGCTGCCTGGTAACGGCAGTATTTTTGGGACTGATTCTTTTTGCTAATTGCCGACCAGAAATAGCACCTAAGTTTGGCAGAGCTTTGAGGAGAAGAAGAATGAAGGCTTTCTGGGGGGGAGAAAATTCAGATATGCAGAAAACTTGCTTAAAAACCTGTTTTATTTGTCTTTCTGAAAACCCACTGCTCAGACAAGTGCAAGAGGAGTGGGATTCTGACAACTGGGAGAAGGTCCAGAAAAGCCAGACTGCTTTAAAGAGGTTAAAGTCCCAGCAATCCTCTTTTTCAGCCCTAAAAACAAAGGGGATGTGGAGCCAGAGCCTCTGCAGCAGCTTGTGCTCCACGTGCTCACCTGTGGCACTTGGAAGCTGCCAGGGCTGGGCTGTGTCCTGCTGGGAACACCAGGCTGGGATGGGGAGGGCTGGAGAGTGAAATGAGGGAGCAGAAGAGGATGGAAGGTTGGAATGTCCCCCCTTCTTAGGAGCTGCTGTGCAGCAGGATGTGGGATAAAAGAGGCTGGAGACACCTTGGCCTGTCCCAGGGGGCTCCTTTCACCCAGCAGCTGCAGGGAGTGCCTGAGGAAAAGGGAAATGTGGGATTTCTGTGGTTTCTGGAGCTCCTGCAGGTCCATCAGCTCCTGCTGGAATTTGGGATGCTCCCAGCCTCTGTGTCCTGGTTCACAGCATGTCATGGTTTGGGATGAAATAACTGGGGAGTGGGAGTCCCTGTGTAAGGGAAGGGTCCTTTTTTATAGGATAAATTCTCCCCTGGGAGGGTTGGAAGGGGCTGGGATGGAATTCCCAGAGAAGCTGTGGCTGCTCTTGGATCCCTGGAAGTGTCCAAGGCCAGGTTGGAGCAACCTGGGCTAGTGGGAGGTGTCCCTGCCCATGGCAAGGGTGGCACTGGATGAGCTTTAAGGTCCCTTCCAACCCAAACCACTCCAGGATTCTAAAAGCTGCACCTGTTTTACTCTATTTTGTGTGAAAATCAAAATGTGTGAGTCTTCAGCCACCAAATGACAGATGTTTTGATGGTCCTGGTGAGCAGCTCCTGTGAGGAGCCCCACTGACTCCAGGAGCTCAATGAGCTCCATCCTTGAGCTTTGAATGCTTTTATCCCTCTGGGGATAAAAGGTTCACCAACCCTTCCAGGCCTGGAGAACCCATGGCAGTGTGGGTGCAGGAGAGCTGGAATGTTGGAGATGGACACCACAGCACCTGTTGTTGGGAAGCTCATGGAAATCTATGTCATTAAATATCCAGGCTGGGAGGCTTTTATGGGAGCCCATCACTCAGTAGGGAATGCTATAATTATTTTGTACTGGAGGGTGATATAATATCTATCCATTTTTATTTTTTTCTGAGTCACATATTTTTTATGGCAACTGCAGAAAAAGAAACCAGATAATGTACATAAAGGGGAAGCTGGAAGTGAACCAGCTTGAAGCTGTAGGCATCTGAAAATGTACATTTAAAGCCAAAGTAAGGAAAAAAAAAAGGAATAAATGGAGTTCCTTTTGTGCAACGTTGTGCCTGAGAACAAATGAGAAGACCACAGAAGTTTCTGCCCAAGGGCCCCCTCATTAACATCAGGCAGCACAATTCAGTCCTGCAGCCTTTTCTCATGGTAATTTTTTTTCTTAAAGTATTTTTCTCATTTCTAGATGGATTTTTGCGAGGAAATGGATTATCCTGAGTACAACTCTCAGTTTGACAGGTACCTGTTGGCAGCTGTTTGGATGGTGCCAGCCCAGCTCAGCTCGTGCTTTGGGTGTTAAACGTCCACATTCACCTGCTGTTGTTGGTTTTAGTTGGACACTCGAGGTCTCCGAGAGAACGAGAACTCCTGGAAGTGTGTCCTGGAGCCCAGAGGGTCCCTGTTGGTGGGGATTTGGAATTGCAGCCAGGCAGGAAATTAAAATGACGAGAAAAGCAGGGGAGATATTTCTCCTGTCTGCCCTTTTCCCCCCACCTTGCATTTACATTCCTAATCCTCAAAAAAGGTTTGTAAAGAGATGGAAAAAAACCCATAAAACAATCAGATCCTGATACATTTTGCTGGTGCATGTCCTGTATCTTCCAGGTCAATAGAAGTGTAGAAGAAAAACCTGTATTTGGAGAGGGAGATACACATACAGGCAGCTAGAGGGAAATGCTTTTATGATTTTTAATTAAAGGCTTTAAATATTTATATTAATTGACTTATTTTTATTATTTTTTTTTTAAAATCTGGGAAGGGAAAACCCCAAATAAGACAAACAAACAGACAAAAAAATAATAAGGGAAGGTGACTCTTGAGCTTGCATCAAGTGATAGTTGTCAGATTGTCTTCCCTACATGCTCTTTGGGCAGAGCTGAGTGTTATCAGTCTGATTTAAATAATTCTGCTGTAAATTGGCCTTTGAAACTTCTGTGCCTTTTCAGCAGGTCCAGGTTCCCTCCAACCACCTGGTTTGGGATGTTCTCATTACGTGTCCATTGTTCAGCAAATGACTTATTTGCAAATGTCTGAGTGGGAGGAGAAATCTTTGACCCTGACTCTTGAAAACAGAAAAGCCCTTTCCTGGTGCTGTGGTTTGTAAAGGGGAGAAAGTGTTAATTTAGGAGTCTCCATTTAAGATGGGTTACAACCTTGGAGTAATTGGGATAAGCTTGACTCTAAAGTCTGATTTCTCTTTAAAGAGTCAATGCAATTGAGAGCCTTGTTCTGTTCATGTGCAACAAAGGAATTCCTCCCCAAAGGCCCCTCCAGGTGGGATTCCAGCTCTGACCCAGCATCACTCACCTGCACATCCCACTCCTTCTGTGGGGCCTCACAGAGCAGGGCAGGACTTTCTGCTGCTGCTGGGGCCTTCAATAAAACCCACCTTAAAAATGTGCCTGGAAGCTGACTGTTCCATGTATTGATCCTGCTCAGATATTCCCATCACACGGAATTTCTAGAAGCACCTGAGTAGCCAAGAGGGTTCCTGTGTGTCAGAACAGATGTTTGGGGGGTTTTGCTGCTCACACCAAAGGAGGGCTGAGCTGAGCCTGTTTTTATGGCTCTCCCTCCCCAAAGCTCAGAGTTTGTTCAGTTAAAATTCCTGCTGGGAAGCAAGGGGGGAACGTCGTGTGTTGTGCTCAGCTGCTGCTCAGGGCTGTGCAGAAGGGATGCAATTGTTTATGGTAAATTTGCCCCTTTTAATGAGGACACACTCTTAATGAGAGACTGTTTTGGAGGAGGGTTCATTAGTCATTTCCTATTTCTGCCAGGCTCGGGTTGAGCTGGAAAGGCTGGCGTGGCAGAAATGCTCCTGTGCCTCAGTCAGGACATCTTGGGATACAGTGGGACAGGGGCAGAGGGGTGGGAAGGGAAAATGAGATCTAATCTCACCTTGCTGGGAGTGTTTGTGCACAGAAACCCAACCTGGGAGTGGGATGCAGGTGATCAGATGTGCTCTCACCTTCCACCCAGGGGCTGCAGGTGGAAGAGAGGATTCTCCTGAGCTGGACTTCAGTCCAGATGGGATGAATATTCTGGAACCTCTGGGTATTCACCCCAGTTACTGACCTTAAAGCAGGTGGGAAAAAAATCTCTTTGCAGGAGCCATGTGGGCACTGGGTTTAATCCTGTCAGCAGGGAGGACAGGAGGGTGAATTCCAGGGGACAGGATTTGGAGTGGGAACCAGTGACCTGAGCATCTACCCCCAGGATCAGGGTGCTCCCGTGCTCTGCAGTGCTGGGAGAAGTGCTGTGCAGACTGTGGTGCCTTCAGTTACCATGGAAATGGAGGCAATTAGAGAGGTCCATTGGAGAGAGAAAACATGGAAGAAATAGGGTGTTGCTGCTGGAAAACACTGTCTTTGTACAGCAGCTCCTGCTCTGTTTGGGAACACACCAGTTTGTTGTTCCCTTTTCATTATTGTGATGATGATGATGACACTTATGGAGGCACCTGATTGTGAGCCCAGGGTGGGAGAAAACGTAGAAACAGAGATCAAAGAGATGGCCCTGGCCCAAAAAGCTCAAAATGGCCAAATCTGTGTGTCTCTGCAGAAATACTGGACTCAAATGACTGCATCTGGTCACTGCCCCCATCCAATGTACCAACAACAGGGACAGAGGAACAACCTCGGGGTAACAAAGGGGAGCAGGAGGTAATGCCAGTGAAGGGTGACAACCTTAACAGGCAACTTTTTACCCAAATGGAGGCTTGGAAAGAGCAGGAACATTCCAGTGCTCTGCCACGACCCATTAACACATCGATTAGAGAATTTAAGGAGCCCCCCTGGCTGCTCTGGGGGGGGCAGGAGCAGCAGAACTTCCCAGAATTCCCCCTGAAGGAAATCAATGGCTCTGGGCTGATCCCTTCTGGCCACAGCAGGTTGCTGGGATGCCCTGGAATGTCACTGGTGCTCTCTGGGTTTGGACAATCACGTCTTCATTCATTTGGTTTGGGAGCTGGCAGGGCAGGGGAGGCATTCCAGGAAAACTTGCCCTTTGCTTCACTAAATTTCATTAAAAACAAACCCAATCCCCCCTAGATCTTTGTCTGTTGACATAATATGGTGTTAGCAATCACCAGCTCCGACTGAAAAGGGAAGAACCACACAATGTTTTCAACCTGAGCGTTTTCCTGGGTCCTGCAGAGCTCCTCACTTCAGAACAACTCTCTGATTTTCGCAGCCCTTTGTTAATTTGCTTCTTTTTAAGTGCAGATTCCAGTTTTATTTTAGTTTTACGAGATACCTCCATGCCTAATAATGAAAGTACTTTTTCATCTTGGAAGTGTTTTAATGAAAGACCCATTGCCTGAGTGCTTTGCTGAAAGCCATCCCATGTTCTCTGGTGCCTCCCCAGCCAGGCAATGGGTTTGCAGGAAGCTCTTTGCACTGTGTGGGGTGGGGAAATGAGAGCTCATCCCTCAGCTGATGGAGAGGCAGAACCTGAAGGTGTTTGCTGGTTCCCAGGCTGGGGTTGTGTCACTCCAGCTGGGGTTGTCCCACATGGGGCAGCTCAAGGGTCACCACAGGAATGGGGCTGTGCCTGACCCATGGCACAGGGAAAGAACAAGGGGTCCCTCTGAGGGGCAGGGGTTGCTGTGGAGCCCCACATTCCTCTTGGCTTCCCTTCTGTCTCATGGAAGTAGAAATTGGCCTGGAAGAGAAAAAAATGGCAGCAATTATCAGGAACAGGGTGGCCAACAGGGCCAGGGAAGTGATTCTGCCCCTGGACTCAGCGCTGGTGAGGCCACCCCTGGAGTGCTGTGTCCAGTTCTGGGCCCTCAGCTCAGGAAGGACATGGAGGGGCT